>NC_081195.1:24214118-24519832 GCF_902713425.1 Acipenser ruthenus
AAGCCCTGCCGCCTTGGCCGCCTGAAGGGGAGGAAGCCCGGCCGCCTGAAGGGGAGGAAGCCCTGCCGCCTTCGCAGCCTGAAGGGGAGGAAGCCCTGCCGCCTTCGCAGCCTGAAGGGGAGGAAGCCCTGCCGCCTTGGCCGCCTGAAGGGGAGGAGCCCCTGCCGCCTTGGCCGCCTGAAGGGGAGGAAGCCCTGCCACCTTGGCTGCCTGAAGGGGAGGAAGCCCTGCCGCCTTGGCCGCCTGAAGGGGAGGAAGCCCTGCCGCCTTGGCCGCCAGAAGGGGAGAAGCCTTGGCCGCCAGAAGAGGAGGAGCCCCTGCCACCTTTACCGTCGGGAGGAGAGGAGCAGGAGCTACCTCTACCTCCACCACCACCATTGGGAGAAGTGGAGCTCCTGCTGCCGCCTTCATGGCCAGGGGCTCCCCTCCCGCCGTCGGCATCGCCTAGGGTCGCCTGTGTCTCCCTTGCATCTCCTAGGGTTGCTGCCGGTCCTGCGTCGCCTCCCGAGGGTCCGCTGCCGTCGCCTCCCGAGGGTCCGCTGCCGTCGCCTCCCGAGGGTCCGCTGCCGCTGCCGTCGCCTGGGGTCGCCAGGGATCCTGCTTCACCTGGGGTCCCTACACTGTGGTCGGAGCCCCACGGAGGGGAGATGCCGGCCATCAAGAAAGGGGGGGAGGTCAGGAGACCAGCTCCCCCAGCCGCACTTTCGCGGCCAGAGGTCATGTGGTCGGAGCCCCACGGAGGGGAGCTGCCGGCCATCAAGAAAGGGGGGGAGGTCAGGAGACCAGATCCCCCAGCCGCACTTTCGCGGCAGGAGTTTGGGTGGTCAGAGCCCCACGGAGGGGAACTGCCGGCCACAAAAAATTGGGGGGTGCCGGAGATTCCACCATGGCCACCCCCCCCCCCCCCCGGAAACAACTTGCTTCCCCCTCTTCCGGGACATTGAGACTGAGGGGGGGAGGTGGCCGTTGGGGCCATGTGTGCTTCGCACAAGGGGGGGATATGTAACAGGGCAAGCAGCCCTGTACATTGTTTGTTTATTTTTAGATCAGGGTCTCCCCCTCCGCCCCTGTGCAGAGTATTGTTTTTGTTTATTATGATTTATTGTATTGTATTTATGTCGGCGAGCGCCGTATGTTTTATTGTATTGTATTTATGACGGCGTAGCGCCGTGTTATTGTTTTGTTTATTTTGAAAACGTGTCCTGGCAGAGGCGAGATCAGTGCTCGTCCTCTGCCAGGAGTAATAATTAAAACTTGTGCAGAAGGTGGCCATCTCCCGAATTAATTAGGTGATTTAATTTGTTGCTAATCGGGAGATGGTCACCTGTTATAAAAAGCCTGCAGATCTCCAACTCGGGGTGGGTGTTTGGAGTAGAGAGACGGAGAGCGAGAGGAATTTATTTGAAAGAAAACGAAACTAAATTTACAACATACAGGAACAGTGACAGCGACTGCCCAGCCTGACCTGTATGGTTTGTTTATTATTTATTGTTTATTTTGTGTGCGAGATTTGTGTTTGTTTACTCTTTTATTTTGCTCGGTGAGCGAGTGTTTTTTTTGTTTAAATATTTTATTTATTTTTGGTTGCATTAAATAAAACGGCGCCCGCGCCACTGCACAATACCTTTTTGTTTTTGGTTGTCCCTTCTGCCGTGACGTCAGACCCTCGTCCATTCCTGCCACACTCAGGTAATACTTTGTGTCTCTAATTAATGTGTATTTACATAGTAGTTACTTAGTAAATTCATGTGTAGTTCAGGACAATGGCACACATGGGTTAAGATGACTTGGTTGTAATGACACACAGATCTGCAAGCGTGTCCCTTAATTTTATAATGTGCAAATTCCCTATTGAACTAGGAGCTCTCTGGTGCTGAAATTTTCCATCTAGGGTTTCGTATACATTTAGAATTGCAGCTAGAAGCAGCAGCATTCTGATACATGACACATGCCTTGTGTTTGTCACCTGAGGGGAAAGGTGTTGCTGTCTACCACTAGGGGGACTCTATTGGAGACCGAACCTTCTCAGAAAATTGAATGCCAAGCAGATGGTTAATTTTGCCCTCGTCGAAGCACAAAACAACATGACTCCAGAGCTCCTATTCTCTAAACATCTTGGGCAATGGGAGCTGGAGGTAGCAGCTATTCCAGCTCATTAAAAAAAGAAGAGGATTTCTATGGTTGAAAAGACACCTCAACAGAAGAGTTAAATGCCAAAACAGAGAGGAGCCAGAAACTACATGACATTGTGCAACTGCAGGATTTGTGCTCCATCGCAGGGTTTCTGAGCATAAGTGAGTGGAAGACCATCTGTTTGCTGAGTGTCAGGTACAGCAAAAATATGCTCTGTCAGGAACTGTAGGAAACTACGAAGATTAGGCCTTGTAATATTTGAAGCAACACCGGTGTGTGTTCTGTGATGTTTGAAATGGCTTACCCCATCAATAAACCTGTGGTAAACCATATAAAAGAATGACAACCTTTCATAAATCTTTATATTTGCTGCAAGACAATTTTGGCATATTTGCTACTTCTGTTTTTCTCCCCAGTTTACAATTTCCATGTATGTTCCTTCAACAATGTAACAGGGCTGAGGCTGAGCAAGAACCTGCAACCCTGCGCACAGCAACCGAGTGTCTTAACCACAATGCAAAAGAGCTGGGCTTGTCTGCATTCATGGTTTTATAGCTTGTAACCTCATCTCAGTGCTAGGGGACAGCACACAATCTATAACAGCAGAGCATCACATAACACTGCCCTTTACAAACACAGCAGTCCCCACAACAGCTCAGGAGAACTGAAGTTCAGGTGTTCGCCAATCCCACCACCAAAACCAATCTTTTTTTGCACACCTACGTGATCCCGAGTTGAAGTCTGCCAGATATGGACCGCTGGAGGACAAAGGCCAGCCCTGCAGGTGTTGGGAGATTTTGCCTCCCTAACGTGTCGGAGCCAATGGAAAGCTCTCTATGGAATCCCCAGCAAACTTACTGTGTGTGCAACTTTGTGTGTCACAAGAAGACAATAGAGTGGATAAAAGAGATCAAAGAAGAATCTCCTCCTTGATGCAAGCATTGAAGTTAAATAAGCAATCCACCAGCACACGAAAGAGAGGATTGCATGTTTACACTGAGTAAAGCCTTTGTTATCACTCACTTACAAGGCATAACAATTTATTTTTCCAAACTCCGTGCCTGATGTTTTACAAAGGAGATTTTGCTTTCATTTGTTTTAAACTTCAAGTATTGCCCCTGTCACACTGCTTGCTTTCGTAAACAAACAAAAAAGCTTTTGCAGAGATGAAAACAGCCTGAAAACAGGGGCTCATAAATATCTCCTCGCCTGTCTTTTAATGTGTTCAGAAGCTCAGAATACAAAACCGAGTAATTTACAAAAGGACGTCTTCGATAAAGATATCAGAAGGAACACATGTTTCTTGCTGGAGCTTGTTACTTTCCATTAAAAGAAGAGTTCCCCTTTCTTTTGTGAAATCCTATTTGCCAAAACGATACTGCTTCATGTTGTGTTATTTATTGTAAACCTTGGTTATTTGCATGCTAATTTTGTCAGTGAGCAATGAGCACCTGCATTACCATCAATCCAATTACTTTGTGGTGATGTGGCAATGCCCCTGTGTGCATTTGTGTGTTATGTGTTGTATGTTGCGTGTGTTAATGTTGGTGTATAGTCATTGGTACACGGGATATAAACGGGTCTGTGTTTCACGTGTATTTAAAAGTGTAGATTTGTATTTAGGCACGAGGAGAGCACAAATCACTTCACGTGCTGGTTAAATGTAATATGTGAGCACGGGGTTGCACAGAATTAATTCACGTGCTGGAATTCAAGTGAATAATTAATTAGTAATTGAATCCCAGCACAATAGTATATATAGACGCACATTTCATTCAGTCAGGGTTGGGTGTTCGAGAGTGGAGAACGGGAGAGAGAGAAGGAGAAACTAAATAGCAAAATAAGATCATAAATATAAGTGTTTATACTCACCGTGTTTGTTTGTCTCTCCGTGCACCGTTTGTTAAGTGTTTAGTACGTTTTGTTTGTCTCTTTATTTTGGCGTGAAGTGCCGTGTCCTGTTTTTGTGCTGTTTTCAAACCTTTTATTTGTTAATAAACGCTGAGTGCAGCCATTGCACTCAGCTCATCATCACCACCGTCTCTGTCTGTGTTTGAATTCCTTTCTGGTCTGACGCAACCCACTCTGGCCGTCTTTGTGACACGTGGTGTCATCGTGGGATACTAGCGCCTCCAAGCATCAGACCAGGAGAGGGGGTTTTGTGAAAAAAAAAAAAATAAATAGTAAAGCGAGGATGGGAAGAAAGAGCTGCAGGAAGCAGCAGAAGCAGCAGCAGCAACAACAGCTGCAGCCCTCATCCTGCATGCCGGGCTGGGAGGAGGACAGCCACAATGGGGCAGTAGCCACCCCTCTACCCCCACTGCCACCGGGTTCCCCACCGTCCCGGGAAATATGGGACTGGCTGGTGCACCCCGAGGGGAACTTCGCCAGTGACCTCCCCTGGGTTATTCACGCACTGCAGATGCGAGATGGGAAACGATGGGAGGACTGGGAGCAACAGCACAACCCGGCATCCGTTCGTGACCTCACCATGGTGGTGCTGGGTTACCTAGCTGCAGACATGGGAGGGATGCCTTCCAGTGAGCAAGAGGGAGAGGAGCAGTCGCTGCCCTCTCCAGTACCTGAGCGGGAGGAGCCTGAGCGTCCACAGCCCGAGTGGGAGGAGCCTGAGCGTCCACAGCTCGAGTGGGAGGAGCCTGAGCGTCCACAGCCCGAGTGGGAGGAGCCTGAGCGTCCACAGCCCGAGTGGGAGGAGCCTGAGCGTCCACAGCCCGAGTGGGAGGAGCCTGAGCGTCCTATGCCTGAGCGGGAGGAGCCCGAACGTCCTACGTCTGAGTGGGAGGAGCCCGAACGTCCTACGCCTGAGTGGGAGGAGCCCGAACGTCCTACGCCTGAGTGGGAGAAGCCCGAACGTCCTACGCCTGAGTGGGGGGAGCCCGAACGTCCACAGCCCAAGAGGGGGGAGTCGGTGCGTCCACAGCCCAAAAGGGAGGAGTCGGTGCGTCCACAGCCCGAAGAGAGGGAAGTCGGGGCTTCCACAGCCCCAGGACCCAAGCTGCCAGCAGAGGGAGAATGCCTGCTGGTTCCACCTCCACCAGCAGAGGGAGAATGCCTGCTGGTTTCCCCGTCAAAGGCGGAGCCGCACCAGTCCCCTGCAAGAGAGGCAGAGCAGCACCAGTCCCCTGGAAAAGGGGGAGACTACACGCTGCTCCCACCTCCATCGGCAGGAGACTACACGCTGCTCCCACCTTCACCGGCAGGAGCAGAGCAGCCGGAGCTGCCTCTGCCTCCGCCACCTACACCGGCAGAGCAGCCGGAGCTGCCTCTGCCTCCGCCACCTACACCGGCAGGAGCAGAGCAGCCGGAGCTGCCTCTGCCTCCGCCACCTACACCGGCAGGAGCAGAGCAGCCAGAGCAGCCAGAGCTGCCTCTGCCTCCGCCACCTCCACCGGCAGGAACAGAGCAGCAGGAGCTGCCTCTGCCTCCGCCACCTATACCGGAAGGAGCAGAGCAGCCAGAGCTGTCTCTGCCTCCGCCACCTCCACCGGCAGGAACAGAGCAGCAGGAGCTGCCTCTGCCTCCGCCACCTATACCGGAAGGAGCAGAGGAGTAGGAGCTGCCTCTGCCTCCACCACCTCCAGGAGCAGAGGAGCAGAAGCTGCCTCTGCCTCCGCCACCACCACCGCAAGGAGCAGAGGAGCAGGAGCTGCCTCTGCCTCCGCCACCACCACCGGAAGGAGCAGAGGAGCAGGAGCTGCCTCTGCCACTTCCAGGAGCAGAGGAGCAGGAGCTGCCTCCGCCACTGCCAGAAGCAGAACAGCAGGAGCTGTCTCTGCTTCCCGTACCTCCACCACGGGGAGTACGGTGGCCGGAGCCCCAGAAAGGGGAGCTGTCGGCCACGAAGAAGGGGGAGGAGGTCTGGAGACCACCAACCCCAGCAGCAGTTTCGCTGCCGGAGATCGTGGGGGAGGTCAGGAGACCTGCTCCCACTGCAGCAGTTTCGCTGCCGGAGATCGTGGGGGAGGTCAGGAGACCTGCTCCCACTGCAGCAGTTTCGCTGCAGGAGATCGTGGGGGAGGTCCGGAGACCTGCTCCCACTGCAGCAGTTTCGCTGCCGGAGATCGTGGGGGAGGTCCGGAGACCTGCTCCCACTGCAGCTTCTTCGCTGCCGGCAGTACTATGGTCGGAGCCCCACCAAAGGGAGCTACCGGCTACAAAGACAGGGGGAGAGGTCAGGAGACCACTTTCCCCAGCAGCAGTTTCGCTGCAGGAGTGGACCAACAGGCTGTCAGCCGTGCCACTACCGGCAGGGGTGCTGACAGCATGGCCAGCCATGGGCCCACTGAAGCCTCCCTTCCCAGCCCGAGACTTTGTCCTGGACTGCTGGATTTTTAAGGGGGGAGTTGGCCGTTGAGGCCATGTGTGCTGCGCACAAGGGGGGGTATATGTGGCAATGCGCCCCGCCCCTGTGTGCATTTGTGTGTTATGTGTTGTATGTTGCGTGTGTTAATGTTGGTGTATAGTCATTGGTACACGGGATATAAACGGGTCTGTGTTTCACGTGTATTTAAAAGTGTAGATTTGTATTTAGGCACGAGGAGAGCACAAATCACTTCACGTGCTGGTTAAATGTAATATGTGAGCACGGGGTTGCACAGAATTAATTCACGTGCTGGAATTCAAGTGAATAATTAATTAGTAATTGAATCCCAGCACAATAGTATATATAGACGCACATTTCATTCAGTCAGGGCTGGGTGTTCGAGAGTGGAGAACGGGAGAGAGAGAAGGAGAAACTAAATAGCAAAATAAGATCGTAAATATAAGTGTTTATACTCACCGTGTTTGTTTGTCTCTCCGTGCACCGTTTGTTAAGTGTTTAGTACGTTTTGTTTGTCTCTTTATTTTGGCGTGAAGTGCCGTGTCCTGTTTTTGTGCTGTTTTCAAACCTTTTATTTGTTAATAAACGCTGAGTGCAGCCATTGCACTCAGCTCATCATCACCACCGTCTCTGTCTGTGTTTGAATTCCTTTCTGGTCTGACGCAACCCACTTTGGCCGTCTTTGTGACAGGTGACTCTTATCAAAGACTATGCACAGACTCCGTGGGTGATCCTGGGCTCAAGCACTCATGGGATATAATAAGTGGGTGCTCAGCACCCACCTCATGACAGTTTTTGTTTTATGTAAACACAGTGATTAATAATCTGTCATGTTAAAAATGTTGTCCTGAAATCAAACTTTAAAAAATGACCAAAGGCCCCGCCTGGTGCAAATGAATTTCTCAGTCCATACCAGTACCGTCAAACTGTAGTGTGGATATCTCCCAATCAGAAATGTGGCAGCTGTTGAAAAGTAAAGCATTCACAACGCATGAATGAACAGATTGCGAGGAGTGTTTATTCATGCATGAATGCATGCCTTATACATGGGATCAACATTATTTATAACAAAGGACCACGGAATGTATACAGGGTAATTAAATCCACATGAATTGACAGGGGATGAATTCAAAATTAATTACTTCAGAACTCAGAGAAAATATGCAGACGTTTATCCCGTGGTATTCAGCTGAAATTCATTAGGAATTTGCCACCATTATTGTAAAGATTTGTGCTAATTAGGATCCGTGAAACAAAAGGTCTATAAAGATACTAAAACTATTAAAAAAGGATAGATAAAAAGTCACTCCATAAAAAGATAGATAAAACTGAGATCTCATCACTCTTGTATGAATTATCAAAAGTGTCTTTGAAAGTCAAGTGGTGTTCCGGAACTGTAGTCAGGTGTTTTCAGGATATTCCCCCATAGCCGAGGACACCTTATCTATTTCGAGTGCTGGCACATGGTGCTCTCGTTTGCACTTCATTTCCAAAGCACGCAGATGGTTGGTGATCTGAATCCTTTGCCCAAAGGGCAGCAGATATATCTCTGTGTTAGCTTCCCTGATCACTGTGAAAGCAATAAGAAAAGAAAAAAGCTTCTCAGCTAATGCTGTTTATTATATAAGGGGTGACATTACCGGAATAGTGCATACCAGGCACACTGGCTGTCATTGATGAAGCTCTTACCATAATGACCTTTTTCCTCGCATTGCTCAATCGAATTACATGAAAATCTTAATCTAAAACCCTTTTGGTACAGTGAGAAAATAGATATTTTGGTACGGGGTATATCACAGCCTTGACCCGACCTGGCATGGACCTCTCATGAGGTGCTGGAAGGTGTTAAGCTGTTAATTCATTTGTTCATTAATATTTGACACAGTCAGTGCAGAGAGGGAGGTAGTGGAGCGTGATGACATCGTTGAAATCCATCCCAAACTCAATTGGAATGAGATCCCAGAATGGTGGTGCCTATGGCATAAGTAGAACTCTCTTTGTCATGCCATTCCTATTCTGTCATGGTCGATGAATGCGTTATCATGTGTAACGAGTGAATTATTGTATGTATTGCAGCATTGTTGGGTAGACCCAGGGTGTAGCAGGAGAACATGCCCCACACTAGGGCGATTCCAAAACCAATCATAGACAGGTCCTTAGATACTGTTAACCTGTTAAAACCCCAGCCCCTCACAGACAATTTCCGCCTGGGGGGCTGTGCCCTTAAATAAATCACAATATCTTCCAAAGTATAGACAGCACAGGCATGGTTCAGGGCTTGAATTCAAGGTAACCCCTTGGGCATCAAGACTAAAACCTCAGGTGTGATAAAAGTCTTACTCAGTACCACACTGGAAGGAGATATCCAGAAAAAACACATAAAAAAACAACAAACGCTTTTCATTTTTTTATGTTCTATAGTCATTTTTTCAACTTGTAGCATATGAAAAGAGCCAGATTTTTTTCCAGTGCTTCACCAACATGTCTAATATACTGGGTAAAAATTTGGAACTGTTTGAACAAAGGGATCAAATTCTACAGGAGTTTTTACAAAGCTAAGCCCAAGGGTCCCCAAACCTCTCCAAAAATAAACATTGTGTAAATCTTTATGTCAATTGATATACTAAGTTCTAAAAGGGATGTTATCTTCTGGCACCTCACAGGCTAGCCATTGCCACAAGCATTTGCCTTTGAAAGGTTTTTTTTTTTTTTTTTTTTTTTTTTTTTTCCCTTATCTCATTCAAGAGGTGGGCGTGTTTGTTTGCACATCAATTACTCTGTGATGTATTGGGTTACAAACACAGTAAAGGCATGAATGGAACGCTTGTGACCTCCCCTACCACGTGATCAGGGAGATTTCATCGTCATGAAGGTTGTAAGACCACAGCAGCAAAATGCAAGCTAGTCGATTGCTTTTGTTTTGAATGCATGGGGGTACTAGACACATTGTGAATGGGATATCTCAGCGGTGAAATGACGGATTCGAAAAATTCCTTCGCTGTTTGACGGTAGGAAAACAACGATTTTGATATCGAGTCAGCTTTTTTCTCTTTTGCTTTTGTAATAATATTAAAAATGAGTTATGAAATATAATATTTACGTGCAGTTCCGTGTTCCGCCGGCGGGACAAGAGGGGCGTAAAAGGAGTCCACTATTCTCAATATGTAATATTGTTACGGGGTCGGTGCCTGCACTAGATCCTCAGTGTCATGCCAAGATCTCTTGGCATTTTGCCCAACTCTAACCAGTGCCATTCAGTGGTGTAGTCCTAACTATGAAAGTACTGGAACAGCAATATAATACAGATTTTCTTAAACAAAAATTCACTTTTCACATTGAGCTTGAGGTAACATTGAATGAAAAGCATACTGGCTACTCCCCCAGTCAGTGATGACAGATTTGCGGTTTTCTAGCCAAAGTTGGCTTGTTTTGAAAGCATCTAATGGGTATGTCTTTGGTGGTTTGGTTATTTTTATCGTGCATGTTTTTTTTTCTATTCCTTTCGATTATGAGGTCATCACCAGCGCAGAACTTCAATCAGAATAACGTCCTGTATAGTATATAACATCCTCCCCGTATTTGTTCTGGAGCTCTGCATCCAAAAAAAATATGAATCACACAAATGCTGTTATTTTTTATTGGTCACCAATGTAAGAACTGTAGCAATACAAGTAGAATTGTTTTTACATGTATTTTTAAAGACTGTATCTGCTGACAATTCTAAACAATTTAATTTTACACAATATTCTGAATACATTTTTCTGGACCTATAGCATTTGATCTCAACAGATTAAAAATAAATAAACAAACAGGGGTTCTGGTACTGTAAACAAGCAAAACAGATAAATAAATAAATAGTTTATAACATTACTGTTTTTTTTTTTTTTAAATAAATGTGTAGCATTGTCACAAAGACGGCCGGAGTGGGTGGTGTCAGACCAGAGCCAGGAAGTAAATAAACAGAGAGATGTAGTTTGGTGAAGCTGGGCGCGTGATCGCGCTCAGCATTTAATAAACAGAACAGAAAATAAAAGGTTGGAACACAAAAACACAGGGCACGGCACTGGTAGCCAAAATAAAGAGACAAACAAAAAGGACAGACACTAACAAACAGGGACGAACAAACACGGTGAGAAACACTACTTATTATTCTTGTTATTATTTTTACCTCCTCTCTCTCTCCCGTTCTTTCGCCCTGAACACCCAAACCCCGAGTGACAGAAATGTGCATCTATATATACTGTTGTGCTGGGATTCAATTACTAATTAATTACTCACTTGAATCCCAGCACATGAATTAGTTAAGTGTACTCCCGTGACCACACATTACATTTTACCAGCACGTGAAGTGATTTGTGCCCTCCTCGTGCCTAAATATAAATCTACATTTTTAAATACACGTGAAACACAGACCCGTTTATATCCCGTGTACCAATGACTATACACCAACATTAACACACGCACGCAACATACAACACATAATAAGCACACAGGGGCGGGGTACATTGCCACAAGCATGTATTTATGTTTTTGTAATATATATTAAATCTTAAATGTAAGTGCAGTTTTTGGGTGGTTTAACAAACAAAATTTGAATACCTTTTGGTGGGGCGTTGCAAAAAAAATATCTGCTACCGCTGCCCTTGAGACGTGGGAAAAACATGGACACACATTCCAGCCCACTGGCACCTCATTCCTCTCCAACCAAATCATAGCTTAACATACGCTTTTTCCCTGCAAATTTACAATGTTACCCCCTAGGGTTCAAAGCGCCATACTAAGCCAGTTGCAAGGGC
Organism: Acipenser ruthenus; assembly: GCF_902713425.1. Classification (NCBI taxonomy): domain Eukaryota; kingdom Metazoa; phylum Chordata; class Actinopteri; order Acipenseriformes; family Acipenseridae; genus Acipenser; species Acipenser ruthenus. Next base: position 24,225,390 of record NC_081195.1, read on the forward strand.
AGTTGCTCATTCTAATACCCAGTCCTCTGGACTACAAAGCAGCTTTAAACCTGTGTTTATGGCCACAGTCACAGGATGCACTTTTGCTGTCTTCTTCATCAGCATTTTTACTAAAAAAAACTTTGTTAGCCTTATTAAACTTTAGTACTGTAGTTTGTCATAGAGGTTCCTAATGTTCTCTTCATTGCATCACAAGGAAAACTGGCTGAATCAGACAATTGTGCAGGAATCAAGTGGTGTGTGTGACTTGACTCTGCAAACATTTAAAATATGTGCAGATTATTGGATACTCCATCATGTGCCCTCAGAGGTGGCACGTAGGGAATCGGACACTGATTTTATTTTTTCCCTCACACCTATTCAATGGCATGGTGCAGAAAGACTATTTTGATTTCCACACAGAAATGGACCGAAATTACAGCGGTCGGGTGCTATATAAGCATTTTCATAAGAAATCGGTAAAGATTCTTAGTCAAGGTTATTCCTGTAGAAAAAAGTATCAGAACCAAGTTCCAGTGCATTCTGGCTTGATTACACCACTGGTGCCATTGTGCCTCAGCTTTGGTGAGCACTAATTTGTACAGAAAGCCTGTGAAGCGATAGCGTCCAGAAGCGATAGTTGTGGTTTAAGGGATTCTTCTAAGTGAGCTGTCGTTCTGACTCACATGAGCTGGCTTGTTAGTTTTATTGGATCTTTGCCCTAGAGTGAAGCCGGGCCCATCTGTGGGCAAAAGAAACTGTCAAAAAACATTGGCTTCCACCACACCATCCCATGTTCAACAGTGTAACTCTGCCAGATGGTAGCACCTGTGCTAACAATACGCTCAGGGCATTGTATAGAGGTCAGGTCACACAGCATAAAATGAGTCATGTTTCTGTACCCCTTACAAAATTCTTTGATGGCAATATGGCTGAGGTGAAACGCTATGGCTCTCTACTAACAGGACAATGGTTCACAAGGGCTGCTTGAATGTTAAAATGGTACATCCGTAGCAGTGTGCAACATTTGTCATTTGTATGCTTTATATACCTACCTGCATGAAAACCTCTGGGTGTGAGAATTTCTATTTCTGGTCAGTAATCAGTGATATAGAAACAATAGGCACTCGTGTGAACATGTTAGACCATTTTGTGTATTTTACCATTTGTGGCTTTTCTTCTTACTGTTTTAAATGAATTGCATGTGTGCAAATGAGACCATCTCTAATTTGCCTAGTTTGACAGTTTTCCAAGATTTTCAGTTACAGTAGTTTGATTTCATATGCACAACAAACTACAGAAGCAATTGGGTGTTATAATAAATTTGCATACAACTGCATTTTTATATAGCAAGCAGTAGCTACTCCTGACAAGTGGGGAGGCTAAATAAATATACATATATATATATATATATATATATATATATATATATATATATATAGATATAGATATAGATATAGATATAGATATACAGACGTGCTCAAATTTGTTGGTACCCCTCCACAAAAAACGAAGAATGCACAATTTTCTCTGAAATAACTTGAAACTGACAAAAGTAATTGGCATCCACCATTGTTTATTCCATATTTAATAGAAATCAGACTTTGCTTTTGATTTTTTATTCAACATAATATTGTAAATAATAAAACAAATGAAAATGGCATGGACAAAAATGATGGGACCGCTAACCTAATACTTTGTTGCACAACCTTTAGAGGCAATCACTGCAATCAAACATTTTCTGTAGCTCTCAAAGAGACTTCTGCACCTGTTAACAGGTAGTTTGGCCCACTCTTCCTGAGCAAACTGCTCCAGCTGTCTCAGGTTTGATGGGTGCCTTCTCCAGAGTGCAAGTTTCAGCTCTTTCCATAGATGTTCGATAGGATTCAGATCAGGACTCATAGAAGGCCACTTCAGAATAGTCTAATGTTTTGTTCTTATCCATTCTTGGGTGCTTTTAGCTGTGTGTTTTGGGTCATTATCCTGTTGGAGGACCCATGACCTGCGACTGAGACAGAGCTTTCTGACACTGGGCAGTACGTTTCGCTCCAGAATGCCTTGATAATCTTGAGATTTCATTGTGCCCTGCACAGATTCAAGGCACCCTGTGCCAGGCGCAGCAAAGCAGCCCCAAAACATAACCGAGCCTCCTCCATGTTTCACTGTAGGTATGGTGTTCTTTTCTTTGAAAGCTTCATTTTTTCGTCTGTGAACATAGAGCTGATGTGACTTGCCAAAAAGCTCCAGTTTTGACTCATCTGTGCAAAGGACATTCTCCCAGAAGGATTGTGGCTTGACAATATGAATTTTAGCAAATTCCAGTCTGGCTTTTTTATGTTTGTCTTTCAAAAGTGGAGTCTTCCTGGGTCTTCTTCCATGGAGCCCACTTTCGCTCAAAAAGCGACGGATGGTGCGATCAGAAACTGACGTACCTTCACCTTGGAGTTCAGCTTGTATCTCTTTGGCAGTTATCCTTGGTTCTTTTTCTACCACTCGCACTATCCTTCTGTTCAATCTGGGGTCGATTTTCCTCTTGTGGCCGCGCCAAGGGAGGTTGGCTACAGTTCCATGGACCTTAAACTTCTTAATAATATTTGCAACTGTTGTCACAGGAACATCAAGCTGCTTGGAGATGGTCTTGTAGCCTTTAACCTTACCATGCTTGTCTATTATTTTCTTTCTGATCTCCTCAGACAACTCTCTCCTTTGCTTTCTCTGGTCCATGTTCAGTGTGGTGCACACAATGATACCAAACAGCACAGTGACTACTTTTCTCCATTTAAATAGGCTGAATGACTGAATACAAGATTGGAGACATGTGTGATACTAATTAAAGTGATACTAATTAGTTTGAAATATCACTATAATCCAATTATTTATTATCTTTTCTAAGGGGTACCAACAAAAGTGTCCAGGCCATTTTAGAATATCTTTGTAGAATAAGCAATAATTCATCTCTTTTCACAGCTTCTTTGCTTTATTCTATGACATACCAAAGGCATGCATGTATACATGATAAAATAGCTTTTAATTTCATCACTTTTCAGGAGGAATGAAGCATTATTTCAATCAGTTGTGAGGGTACCAACAAATTTGAGCACATCTGTATATATATATATATATATATATATATATATATATATATATATATATATATATATATATATATATATATATGTAGCCACATGTGACCCATAACTGGCCTGGCAGCAGGTACGTCAAGATTAAATCTAATTATGAGTGGTAGAGGCTAGCCACAAACTTGCATTGTATAGCTAATTCAAATACAGTAAAACATGACAGCCAGAGGGTGATTGCAGGTGGAATACACACATAATCCCACCCATTTTGAGGCTACATGTTAGCCAATAGCAACACAGTAGACCCTGGAAAGCATGACGTAAGGTAAGCTTTTTTTTTTTACTTTTACAAAATGATATGTAGGCTTAGCCTCCATAGCCTCTTATAACAAGCGGCCACTGATACCAATAAATATCACAATGGTATGAACAACTAATACACACTTGTAATCAAATGCAGTAACGTGGCATCATATTACTGCATAAGGACCACTGTGCGATACTTGTTCTGAATCCATTATGTTCTGATTACTGCTAGGATTTCATAAGGAAACATTGTCTATAGGGGTGTGAGACACTGTCATACAATACGTTTTATATTTAATATATTTCATTTTACATTGATGTAAATGTGGTTTTCCTCATGAGATGCTGCAGAAGGAAAAAGGGACTGTCATTGTAATTGAGGGACAGGCTGGATCTCAGCTGAAATTAGCTGACCTTAATTTCCTCATGTCCAAAAAGCATCGGGGGTAGTGACCCGATGAGGCAGAAGAGCATGTCTGTACAGGATTAGAGTGAGTCACAGCGCTCTCCTTCCTCCCTGTGGATTGTGACTTCACTTGGGCCTAATCAAGAAAGATAATCATCCGACTTCGCGATCAGCCAGATACCAACCTAGGACTGAGGCAGGACAATTTAGTGCAGGCGAACGACAATTTTGTGCATCATTAAGCTGCCTGGTTACAGGCATTGAGGGCAGAGAATGCATTGGCCAGTGATTATTTCATTGCGTTCTGCACTCGGCTCAGTTTAGCTCCTTGACTTTGTTGTGGTTTTTAACAGATGGCTGCTCTCAAACTAAAGGCCACACATCATCAACATTTTCCCAGTATTTAATTTCTGACCAGATTGCCTCTGTGTGCGTTTTGCGTGATCCTCTGTTGTTATTTCCGTATCATTTGCCATACCTATTCTTAACAACAAAATGCATGGTTATAAACCATCTCCGATGCTTTATTAACACCCTATAACATAGTTATTAAGCACACATTATACATTTATAAAACATTAGTAAGCAGCACCTTAATATAGTATTACCCGTTTTTGTCTGACAGGCGAGCCATAAGCAGATGACAACTGGAAGCATATATGGAAGCTACTGCAAATAAAGGTCAGTGCATTAGGTCTAGAAGCAAAAATGCTATCTCTCTTCCTTAATGATAAGATCTGGTGTCTTTACAAATGAACCACTGGTATTAGTTATTTTCCGATTGTAAGTTCTCAGTTAAGCTGCTTTGACAGGGAGTTCCCTGGTCACTAGATAGCACTGGCTCTTACTTTGATAACATTGGCAACTCCAGCAGAGGTCTCACATATCAATGGCAGGGATCTAGAACTCAAGAGCAGCTCTTGAACTGTGGGAACAGTACGTTATTTTGTGTGCTTTAATAGCAATTTCTGAGTTCTGTCTTGGTTTTTGTGCTTTATAATAATATTTTTTGTGTCTGTTATTGTATGACAGTTTTAGCAGCCAGAACTGCTTAGCTTAGCGGCATAGTCCTCTCGCCCAAACTGTTTTTTCAATAAGACACACACTACACACAGTGTATTCACTTATGAAACTCTACCTACAACACAGCAGTGACTAATATCTTTTCTCCACCATTGTTTAGTTCCAAAGCAACCAGGTTTCATATTTTTATTTTTTTTACCATTAATAAAAAAAAAATGAAGTCTGGAGATTTCTTATGATGAATAGCTTGTTAAGTCATCCTGTAAGGCCCTGACCCTATACTGTATTCAAAGGGTGTTTGTGATCACCCAAGCACAGAAACAGTTTTAATTTGTTCAAAGCATTCATTTACGCCGCATACATAAAGCCTTATTAATTTAACTGGCGAACAAATCCAATTAAAAGTTTCAAAGATTTGCTTTTTTTCCCCCCGGCTTACATATTTCGCTTCCTCAGTGCAGTTTTTTTTTTCTTTACCAGAATAGCAGTAGTTATAGCATAGGCTGTTGATTACCAAGCCTGAGGTTCCCCAGGATTGTATGAGCCCTAATGCTTGACACTCGCCAGTTTACACAATCACTAGTCCATCTACTGATCCAATTCGGCTGTCTCAAATCCAGAGTCAGGTGGATTAGAAACCTTAAAGAGAAAGTAGTGGGGATCTAAAAAATATAGCGTTATACGCCCCCAAGTATTGCTACAACTGTTTAAATAACGTGCCTGCCATTTTTCTTTTCATTGTTAACATCCTTACAGCTTTTTTACAATTAAATTTTAAAGTCTGTTTCAAAGCTCTTCAAAATGTCTGCTCTAGTGCACTGGGGTTTGAGATCTGTCTCTAAGTCACTGTAGGAAAAAACAAGTGCTCTGGCTTTTCTGTTCTGTACCACATCATGGATTGTTATTGCTGTGTTACCTGTTTGACAATGTGGGCAACAATCCTTACACTAGCAGTGCACTAGAGCTGGCATTTTGAAAAGAGCTTTGAAACAGACTTTAAAGTTCTAAGTATAAAAAGCTGAAAAGAAAATGACAGGTACGTTATTTAAACAGTAGCAGCACGTGGAGATGTGTAATGATGTATTTCTAGAAACCCAGCTGCTTACTCTTTAAGAACACTGCAGGAAATTAGCTACGATGAGCAACCAGTATCAACTGACAAGTTTTTTTCAATTCATAGGGTGACACCATCCTTGCTCAATGATTCCCAGCCTCTAAATCCAAAGGGAAGTTGTAATGGGAGGGTGGAAATCTGCAGCCCCAGAATAGCAAGAATCTGGGGCAACAATCGATTGATACTTTGCTTAATCTTGAACGAACCACTAATTTTGCAGCGCAATAAAATATATATATATATATATATATATATATATATAAATATATATATATATACTGTATATATATTTATATATATATATATATATATATATATATATATATATATATATATATATATATATATATATATATATATATATATATATATATACTATATATGTGTATATATATATATGTATATATGTATATATATGTATATATATGTATATATTTTATTGCGCTGCAAAATGAGTGGTTTGTTCCTGCAACCTCTGAAGAAAAAAAAAACAAATCAATAAAAGCATTTGAATAAAATCTCTTAAAAAGTGCTAATTTATGCTGCTACGTTGACCCCACATCTCCCTCGTCGTGTGTGTGCATTTTGCAAAAGCTGAAATCCTTCAGCTTTCACGTCCAGTAGAGAGGCCCTCCATTAAATGTGATCCATAACATCATTGTGCAGGGGAAAATGTCTAGAAAACCCCTGCCATATGTAGCACACACTTTTGCATCAATGGGCTGTCCCTCACACCACAGATATGGCAGACTTCTCCTTTTGCTACAAACCAGTTGTTTATTTATTTTTTTATTGTATTAATGTGTAATAACTCTTTTATCATTAAAATACCAGAGGGGGCAATATTTTTTACTTTACACCACAACAGCTCATTCAGTGGTGTAATAAGATAATCAAATGTTAAGCAATTGATAAACCCCACCTTGAAGTTTCAAAGGCTATGAATGTTACAGGAGTTTGACTTTTTGTATGATGTCATACTTAGAGTTTATTTATTTATATAGCACCTTTCACACAGAGAGGAGTAAAATAAGTTATTAAGCAAGAACTCAAGAATAGCAACAAAAATACAGTGAAAGAAAGAATGTTTAATGCATTTAATAAAAAGAGAGGAGTAAAATTAAATTAATAGGTTGATACATAAAATCAGCATTCAAAAGCTTATCTAAATAAAGGTTTTTAGTCAAAACCATATGTTGGTCCAGCTGTTTCCTTACTGAGTTTCATCCCTACTTGCTCTGAGTCCACCTGCAGTGCTCAGGGGCAACAGCCTTTGAGAAATCTGTCGTGCTCGAGTAATGGGCTCAGCTAAAACTGCTAACTAATTCTGCTTCAAACTTAGATGACCAGATGGCATTCTCTCTCTCTCTCTCTCTCTCTCTCTCTCTCTCTCTCTCTCTCTCTCTCTCTCTCTCTCTCTCTCTCTCTCTCAATAGTTAATACTCACACTGCAAATTTGTAGCCTCAATAAAAGTTTAAACAGGTTTTTAATCACCTTCAGGCAAGAGTCGAACCACTTCAAATTGTGTTGCCTTTAAAAAAAACAGATTGAAAGAAACAATAATAATAAAAAGAGAAAGAAGGTTGACAAAAGTGCAGCCGTGTTAAATCATAGATTGTAATGGCCACCTTGGGAGATTTATACCAGTTACAGTAACATTTTATAAGCTTGTAAGTGTCACTCCTTGATGTAAAAGTTAGTAAAATATACGCGAGGCAACATATTGCATTGAGATAACAGATGATATAATGGCTCACCCGGTAAAATAACAGCCATGTGGTCTCCAGGGTGAGTCATACAGTCAGGGGAGCGCAGGTTCCTGGTTGTGCAAAGTCGCCAGTCCACTGGGCATTCCGGAGGGAGCGTTGCATTGGCTCTGGCGCTCCTGCGAGTTAGGAAGGCAAAACTGGCAGGGACAGTTTCTCCATTGCACTACAGTGGACCCTACCTTCCAGACGCCTAATGAGCTCGGACGGACACCTGCAGGGCTGGCCTTTGTCCTCCAGAGACCGGTGGCTTGCCAACGTCTCCTCCCGAGTAAAAAGAGGAAGCTGGCTCGGTGGTGGGATCAGAGGATGCCCACTGAACCTTCGGTTCTCCTGAGCTGCTTGAGGGATTGCTGCGGTGAGGGGGAAAAAAGGACATTTTAAATTGGGGAGAAAATTGGGGGTAAAATAATTGGGAACTATAAATAAATAAATAAATAAATAAATAAACTGAGGCCTGTGTACAGAGTGCTGTGTGTGATCAGTCGGCAGCAGGAGAAATAATCATAGCTGAAGCTGTTTGTCTAGGGTGCTCAATTATGAGGGCACTTTTAAAAATTAATCCAATTGCAACTGTTGTGCTTTCTGCTTTTTAAGTAATGCAATTGGGGAATATCATAATCACATGGGTGTGCACTTTGCGTGGAGTGATACTAGTTTAGGTCGGTATAATTGGAGGTGGTATTCGCTTGTCTGTGAACTAACCTCATCTCTCAAGTGTTTTGCCTCTTCAATGAGACCCCACGACTAATTGTTTCCCACTCCAATTAAGTAACAAATTATTATAATTTGTATCTTAATATTGAATTGATGTTCGAGTGCACTTTGCAAGGTAGTGAAGCTGTATGCAATACTGATACCAAGTTGCTCTCTGTGTGTTATAGGTTTGGGTACATTTTTTTATGAAATAGGGTACTAGCCAAGGGTTTTAAAAAACTATTCTCACTCATGTATCTGAAATACATCAAAGTGTAAGGAGGCGCCATATCTGTAAAGGCTGTGGCAGTGCCATAATTTTAATTAGTAAATGAAAATCATATAAAATGATTGCAAATATTTAAAAAAAGATAACTTAATAATTTAATCTTTAACTCCACAATAATCATGTAAGGCGGGAATGATAACGCCATACTTTTTTTTTTTAAATCAGTTGCATCAATTATAAAAAAAATAAATAAATACAGTACATGCGTAGTCAATATGTTTGCTGTGGCATTCCTAAATTTGATATTTTTGCACATATTTTCATTTCACGCTTTGTTTCACGTCACTTTGCTACACGTTATTAGTTTCCAAACAACAATTTCTCAACAGTTTAGCCACTATTTTTTTTTTAATTAATATTAGTATTTCCAAACTCAGTGAATGGTTCCCACCACCTATTTCCCATTTGCTTGTGTTCGTTACCCATTCACTCTGATGGAATGCTATTTTGGTTGGCTAATTTATTTGTTTGTTATTATAGTTTACTGATTTAATTTTCATATCCTGTCCCATCGCTCATCTCCTTTTATTGGACAGTCCTTTTCCTGATGTGGATTGGCATCTTTGGTTCCAGATGATCAATCAATCATTTCAGATGATCAATAAGAAATTATTATTATTATTATTATTATTATTATTATTATTATTATTATTATTATTGGTGTTGGTAGTAGTAGTAGTCGTAGTGGGACTGTATATTGAAGTAGCTTTGCAGTGTTAACAAGCCATCAGCAAGGCTAGTTTAAATTCTGGCAAGCTCATGTTTTATACTAATATCTCTTCACTAGTAGCTTTTCACAGTACTAGCTTTAATGACCTAGTAGACAAGGCTTTTCAAATAACTAAATGCTGTGCTTTGTTGCCTTTGCAGTCATTTTTTAGCTAAAAACCTTCTCAGATCTCCTGTCCAGTGCAATTTCCATTTAGCTAGTCCCACTGAGGTCAGTCAGTCACAGACAGCCAGCAAAGGTCAGCAGTGCAGACTGGGCCTCGTTATCCACAACAAGCAGCGGGTGGCAAAGCAGATCATTGATTTCTCTGTCTGCCCTGTCACAGGCTTCTCGCAAACGACCAACACAAAAGCAGCTCCAGCAGCCCCTGCCTGGGCAGAACACTATCCTTGTGAAGTTATCAGCCAAGACCAATCGGCATCACTAGTGCTTCATAGTATAGGATTCACTTTGCAGTAGAAGAACCAATGATGTTGAAGTCTGAGTGATACACTCGCCATAACACCGTCAATAAGGGTAGATGTGATGAGTATGGTACGTAAGGTATGTAAATAGTCCTCAATAATTTCTAGGAGCTTCAATTAGGAACGGAATAAAGTGAGGATTTTTTTTTCAATACAGAAACACCTGCCAACCAAGCACCTGCTGTCAGTCCTCTGCTGTCATACCCGTTGTGACTGAAACTAAGAGGGAGATGCAGCTTTTATATACGGTGTGATGGAGTGTTCCTGTGGGAATGCAGAGGCAGAGACTGATACATTGAAAAATGTGACATTTAACGTGAAATAATACTGTACTACTGTTATGGCGTCCAGTAGACTGTAGTTTTTTTTTTTATTTACATGGTGTTAAATAAGAGATCTAAATTATGTTCATATTCTTTCTTTTTATTTTTTTATTATGTCTCAATCCTAATATTCTAGGTGATGCTAAACGTCTGACCATAGCTGTGCATTCCATCTTTAGTAAGGGTAAGGAAAAACGAATTCCACTACATAGTGTGGGCAAAAAGTTGAGTGAGTGTGTCAGCTGGAGGGGGTTAAAGCAATCAGTTAAAATGGACTGTGGAGGAGAGTGTGCAGCAGTGAGAAGGACAACAACTAAGGCTGGGGCTTATTTAAAGTTTGTACCCATATAGATAAGGTATTGTTATAAGTTGTGTATGTAGGACCCAAAGAAGGGTTTCTTTTTGTCCTTTGTTTATTTTGTCTTTGCCCAAGTGGGAAATCTGTAAATATTGTCAAGTAAAAACATGCTAAGGCACTAAACTATACATACAGACTTCCGGAGTTGTATACAAAGAACCTGTGGTGATAGCTGTTCTTTATCAACGCACTTAAGGGGTGAGATATCACAACTGTAATATGCAATGCATGTCGGCAGTTCCATTTTCAAATAGGAATATTAAAGGGTACAAACGGTGGTGCCACTGTACAAGTCATTTTGGGGTCAATATATATGGACGCTGCAGTCATTATTTTAGCCTTATCCCTCTGGTTTTTTGCAGAGCCTGCATCGTGGCAGATATCATTCGCATTTGGAACAGTGATGATGCACCATGCAAATGAAATGATCGGCAGTATTAGAGAAGCTGTCACTCATCCAAAGAGGATGGCCTCTGAGACATTAGTGACAAGCAAACAGCCCGTTCTCTGCTTAACCAAGCTTAGCCACATGTAATAAAAGGGAAACGTAATTCTAATCAGACATAATAACACTGGAGCTACTGAAATAATTAGCAAAACAAGGCAGGTTCTGGCAGAGACCTCTTCATTAAAGTAAAGGTCCAACGTTCTCTGGTTTGTATATATTTGTAATCTGGGATACTGACTGAAAATCACGACCCCAAATTATAATGCCATCTCCGCTTTACGAAAATGGTAGAATATGCTGAACGGAGTGCCAGGGAAGCAAAGATTTAAAGTGCTCTAAATTCAAACATTATCTGCTTTTATTATACAAACCCTTTGCCAGTTAATTGCTGGCAGTGATGCATAATTTACGCTTCAGGGAGCATTTAGGATAAGACATCATTTCAGTGTTACCTGGAAGCAGAGAGCAGTGCTGTGCCTTATCACATGGATTTCAGTCTACCCAGTCTCACACACTCAATGCGAAAGCAATGCGAAATGTATTTTTAGGATCTTAGAAAGTGTCCCAGAATCAGTTTGATGTGGGTAAGGGTGTTTACAATATACTGAGAAATATCTGCTTGGGTCATTCCATGCCAACTCAGCCAGTGCCGTTGCCCGTCCATCTCAGATTTTCCTAGAAAAATTCACCTGGGGGTTTTCAGACACGCTGAGTTCAGAAATGATAGCCATTATTTTTTTTAAAATGTCCCCTTTGACCTGTGACCTTGCAAAGGTCAACATAAAGTGAGAAAGGGACCTTGACCAGAAAAATCACCCTGGGTGCAATTTAGATGCTACCATCATGTGTAGTACTGTGTTCTACTCGTATTGAATAGAGCTTTTCAGAAAGAAAAAAAAATACTAGGAGCACCCTACTCACTTCTGGCAAATTGCCAGACGAGGGGTAACTGACGAGTTTTATTTGAACCAGCCTAACCCTTTACCCTGTAGGGGATGCGGGTCCTAAAATGTAAGTATTGCTGTAAGAACCTTAGGGACCACTCTTCCAAATTTTACGAAAAACTTTTGGTTTCAAGTCCCAACACTGCTCATTAAACCCCCTTGAAATTTAAAATTGTTGCTATTTGTACCAAGTTTAGGCAGTAATAACTTGGGGGGACTCCAACAAATCACAACCCCTGATGTGTCATAGAGACATCACCCAAAACATCACATCGGCTCACTATCACTTGCTTGACCTGTGATCTTAAGGTCTTGAATGTGTAGGCAAGGCGTCAACCAGGGGTCATAATGTGACATGACATCCCCTTTGGAACAGGGGGGGCCACTGCTTGCATCGTAATCGGACTTGGTTGTACTTTTGGTTATTTTATCTAATAATCCCTGCTGTGATTGAGCACTCTCTGTTTTCCACACATGGGACTTTTTCTTTTGACAGCAGCAGTGAAAAGTCTTTGTATCTGCATGTGACAGGATTGGCAGAGGTTAAGACTCAGAGACAGTTTGAAGTTCAAAATAAAGCTTTTTAATAAACAAAAATAATCAAATAAATAGGCACAAGGGCCAAACAAAAAGGTTTCCAACACAAAATAAACACAAAACAAAACTTACAAATAAAGTTTCCAGGCTGGGCGTTGCCTTCACTGGTCAAAAACCACAGCACACACAAAAACACTTCTCCTCTTCTAGAACTCTCTCCCTAGCCAGGGCCTCTCCCCTGGCTTTTATCCCCTGTGGCTGGAGCCCAATTAATCAATAATTGCTGATTATTCAATTAGGGCTCCAGCCACATTCTCACATGTTTTCCTGGCAGGGAGGAATTTTAACCCCCTCCCTGCCAGTCCCAACCACGTTCATAAAGACGGGACAGTCCCCCGTCACACTGCAGTATTTTATTTTAAGAAAACTTAGAAGGCATTAGCATTGTATTTGCAATTAAACTGATGACACACCAATAAAATGGGGTTTACTCTTGTGACTGGATTACGGTCAGCTCAGTTTAATTATTAATGGTGACTCTTGCCTCCTGTAATGAGTCAACTTGAGAGACTGGGTGAAAATCAACACCATATACCTCCATGTGCACTGGTGTGGCTGTCTTTAATGTTTATTGTTTAGATTACCCTTTTTTTAGTAAGTAATAATATCTTATACTTCACACACTGTGCAGAACAGTCAGAGAGAACAGCAGAATGCTAATGTGCCAGCATGATCTCTGCTGTATTTACACAGGGGATATAGACTATTGGAGAAAACTTGTTGGGTAGACTTTGCATGCTGGTCTTGTTCCAAGTGCTTAGCACATTTCTATCTAACTGCCAAGGCCACCTGTCACACCAACTGAGCATCCCTACATTTGTCAAGTTAATGATGGCACTGCGAGGGTGGCTTGATAGACCCGCGCACAGAGAGAACAGGGCTGGCTGCTCAATCCAGCTTCGCCCCCCATTTTGGTACAGAGCCTGTTTTCCTGAAGGGCAACACCTGCACTTGTAAACAGCAAGAGGAGAATGTGTTTGGCTTATCACTGCAATCAGTTTTTCAAATGGCAGTTTTTCATTTACATAAAACTGAGTCTGATTTAACTTTAAAGTAAATGTAGCTGACAAAATGATTCCAGAATCCCCAGCGATGACTGCATGCCTCACCTTGCACAACACGAGGCCGACCCCATAAATATTTCACTATGTATTTCAAAATCCATGTACTGCAAACTTAAAAGTATTAGTATTATAAGGAAGAAGGGAATTTGTGTACTGTACCTTGTGTTCAGCCCGAGAGCCTAATAATTTGCAGTATACTGCATCTGCTGCTTATTAAAACTGACTTACACCAAATGCTTTGCAAGTCAAAAGCAAGCAAGCGCGATTGATTCAGTTCCAGGAAAGCAGGTGGGTTTAGCATCCAAGCACTTGAAAAATAGCTGTTATTGCTTTTATTGTAAGGACTGTACAATAAGTCAGTTTTAGTCACAAGGGACAAGAAAGAATATCAACCGGCTTTGATGCAGTAATGATAGTAATTCAAAGTTAACAACTAGTGGAAAAGCAAAGTACACAGAAGCTGTAGAGGAACTTTACCGTAGAACGATACTTAATGCACCTTTCATCTTCATTTACCCTATCCTTACAAATAGGATAAAATCTTTGCTTTTTTTTCTTGGCATCTGTTTGAACATTCAATTCTTTTTTTAAAATTCACCTGTTTAAAATTCCCTTTATTTGTCAAGACGGAAAACTCAAAAGAAAACGCAACAACTACCAGCGACATCTGCTATTGAATTAAAACTTATGGAAAATATACCTAGACTAATGTGTTATACCTTGGGTAATGTGCTATATACCTTGGGTTATATACCAGAGCTCAAAGGGCTTTTGAATGTCTCTAATGTATATTTTTCTAAGATTGGTTTAAGGGATAGAACCGGTACTCTTACAATATGATTTTACAGCACTTAATCCACTTGAGGTAATTTAATAATACCTAATCTGTGTGTCAATATGTGTGGGTAGCTGTGTGCAAATGGGCTGTAAACAGCATTCCTGATATGTACTATGAAATATATAAAAGCTGTACTTCGCTGTTGAAAAGAATTGAGGAACGTAGTAAAACATAGTGGTGCACAGTGCTGTATAGACGGTAACCAAGGTTTTAAATCCATTTTCTTACCTTTAAACATACTGTCTTTCGGATATGCACATACGATGAAGAACACTTGATGTGAGCATGTACGTACCCCGTTCATTTTGAAGCTTATTCAATCAAGCAGTCGGTATTGTATTGGCTGAATAGCAAAGGGAATGTAATTAAGAATTGCAATAAGCAGTTGATTCAATTAAACAGATAAGCGTTTTTTTCTGGAACTTCTCATCACGTACTTCATTGGTCTAGCTGACCTTGTAACCCGTGCGTTGCAGTGGAATTATTGATATTACCATGAATGATCATATAAGGAAGCGCAATAGAATATGGTATGAGAGATTATGTTAATAAAGTCAAAAGAGGGAAGAAAATGAATTTTTAAAGCGTTCATTGGCACTTAGTAAACAGGGAACATAGTACTTCACCATTAGGTTAGATTAGAAGATCCAGACATTCTTGAACATATTATTATGAGAACCCCAAGGACCTGGTTAAATCTGTTTGTTCTACTCCACCCAGAAGAATCACTACAGGACTGACATTCTAAATTAATTATCTGCTGCCATTAAGTTTCAAGAGCCAATGGAATTTTACTCTGTGAAATTCGGAAAGCACACTTATCCGTTGGGGAAATGTACATCAAGTTAAGTCTTACTGGATGTAATGGAATGTATATGTGAGCACCTGTTCGATGTAAAAGCCATAGATTAGATTGCTGAATATATTGGGGATAGGTAATTTGGGCAATAGTATTATATTTATTTTTCTAAAGATAAATAATTCAGATATTTTGTAAATACATTTTAAGTGTTAACCAAGACTTATTATCACAGGTTAATTTGTAAACAAAATGGTACCAGTGTAGAGCCAGAAAGTGGTATATTGTCAGAATATTGTACGCGTACCAAAACTTGACCCATGTAACATCAGAAAATGGTATGCTATCAGTGCTGTTTTTGACTACTGCACAAATCACTATGAACAAGACAAACTGTAGATCACCGTCAAAACCGTATGCTTACATTTTTAGATAACCCAATTTGTTGTTCATCAGTTCAAGTCACATACATTTGCTGAATTGTGAAAAAAAGTTATATTAAAAAGAACTTTGAGCCAGACTCTGTACATCGTACCCCTTTCAGATGGGTGTTCCCTTGTTTTCTGAGCTAAAATTGTTTGCGCATGCTGGGGCAAGCACAGTACATGGTTTGTAACCCGTACCGCAAAATAACACGACATCAGATATATGCGTCAAGTTGTCAACTGCTTGTGGGTTTCATGACTTACTGCTGATGTTGGCAGCTGCATGCGGACCTCTGTCTAATAATGTTTTAACATAATCTTCAGGTTTGAACAAGAACCAGTGGCAGGCCGATTTTTCTATTTGCCACAGTTGTAGAGGGGACAGAAGTTTCCTAAAATACTGGGCACGGTGTGTCTTTAGATTAAAGAGGTTATAAGGAAAAAAGAAACACAAAATTGAAATGATCATGGATTTCAGAATACAATAAAGGTCTTTTTTTACAGGTTTCTATTGCTTTAAAACCTTGGTTTAGAGGGTACTGGTAGATGACATTTGTCTGTACGGTATGAGGGTATTTACTAAACAGTAATAACCTCCAATGATAGTTATATTGCTTAAGAAGGTTTTAGAATCTTGATACAAAGTTTAAACCTTTATCATCCTTTTGTATACTGCAGGTGGGGACTGACTAGCTATTCATGGAGAGTTGAGGGAAGTCTAGGTTATCCATGAATTAAAGCAGGACCCAAAATGAATTGAGTATTGCTTTCGGTACGAGATAAAAAAAAAAAAAAAATCCAGCTTGCAGGAGTGAATTTATAGGGCCCTGTGCTACAGAGTATAAAAGTTAATGGATTGGTTGGCTTCATATTTTTCTTGTGTCCAGGTGATATATAGTCGACAATCAGTTTTATACATACCCAGGAGGGTAGCATTACAGACAGATAATCAGTGAGTGAGAGGAATAAGACTCAAGCAATGAAAGTACAGCCATAACTCTGACTGTACACTGATTTCACAAGTTTGCAGTGCAGAAACCATAGAAAGGGGAAGAGAAAAGCAAGCTTACAAGAGTTATAGCCAATGCTTTAATCTTCTTACTGCCACGCCAATAAAACCCAGACCAAACCTTAACATTCTTTCCAGTCATTATCAACTCCCTAATGACGGGCCAGCTTTTCTTCCAGTCATACAACCCTCAAGACACTTCGGAGATACCAGGATATAATTTCTGGAAGTAGAGTAATTATTATTTTTTTGTTATTTACTGAGTATGGTCTACTAAAGTGCTGCACTGTTGAGATGTACTTGTGCTGGCCTTGTGGGCATGGAGTGAATAAGCTAAACGAAATATAGTTACAGACAGCAGCAGTCTTCTTGTCCGTTGGCCTGCTACAATATTGACAGTGTTATGGAAGGGGTTTCTGTATGCAGGTATGTGTGAGGTGACTTGGCAGCAGAGCAAGGGATGCCTCAATCCTGTGCAAGGCAGAAGCTTAGAATCTAGCAGACAGACTGCTTACTCAATGAAGGAGAATGGTGGGATGAAAAGAGCTGGAGAAAGGAAACGCACATTCAAGCCAGCATGTCAGATGCCAATCCGTTTCACTGTGGTTTAATGTCAGTTTGGATCCTCTACTGCAGTCATTAGCTGACTGTGGGCTTTACAAGTTCAGTAAAGTGTGAATTACATTATCACACCTGTCCAACGCTTGGGAAGGCAAGGAGATGGGAGAGCGAAGATGGAGTTTACATTAACTTTGGTCCGAATTAAGTGCAAATATTTTTATTCGCGTTATCTTTAAATACTAGTTAAAGCTTTTTGAATGGAGGCCGGAAAGCAGACTGGCTGTGTGGCCTAACAGCACCCCTTGTGGAATAACAGGAGAAGTGCAAACATTTACAGACTGCTATGAAAACTGTAGTAATTGCTGTTGTGTTACAGTTGTAACAAACGTCTTCTTGTTTCGTTTGTGTATTTATGCTTCCCTGAGACTAGTTTTCAAATCAATATACAGCTACTCCAGGCATTCAAATGACAAGCTTACTTTAAATAATTAATTCACTAAGGAAACCTATTTGCGAAGACTTGTAACACTCAATAACCTTTCAGGCTTTTTATATAAAAATGTTTGTATTTTGGGCTATGAACACATGTTTGATTTGACTCAGATTTCTGCTGGTGCAAATATCTTGACATTTGCTGCAGCAATTACAACCTTTTCTTGTATCTGTGAACAAATTCAGTTTGATTCAAAAGTGCATGTATTACGATTCATCCCAGAAAACTGATTTATCTACAACATATATTAGCTGAGTCATTTCCAAGCTCTAATACATTAAGAGATTAGAAAAGAACACTGGCACTATACAATTACAGGAAAGAGGTAGGAAAGATGCTTTGTAGAAATCTAGAAGCCTTCATTATAATTTCCCATTGAGTAAAAGGTTATTGTAATGTTATTTTGAAAAGTACCAATAACCCTGATCACAGCCTTAAAGCCTTTTCACAACATCGCATGGTCTCCACTAGGTGCTGGAAAGCCTCGAGGGATTTTTCATATTATAGATGACTTTCTTATAGAAGTAATTACTGATTACTTTTATATTACTGTTGCCACTAATAATAAAAGATACAGCTACTTAGGAAAAAGTTATTTGCACGTAGGTGCTTCTGCTAACTACGGATGCTGCAAGACTTCCAGCCGAAGTAACAAAAAGTAATTTCTGTTACTGTTGGCCCAGAAAAGTAATCTGATTACTTGTCAATATTTTTTTTTTAAGTAATACCTTACTGTAATTAGTTACTCAAAAAAAGTAAACTGAAACTAGTTACTTTAGCAAGCTTGTCCACCACGTCACTTAGCTCCTAGTCATTGCAATTCTGTTCAGGTTCTGAAGAGTGTTGTATCGCAAAACCTCAGTGTTCTGGCACTGCAGTTAGGACATCACTTGGTGATACTGGCAACAGTAATTCCATGTGCAGGAGCTCTAATCTAAACCAGTTTAACTGGAATTACAAAGACCTGTTGTGTTAAAGGAAAATGTCAGAAGGCAAAACACCAGTACTTCAAGTTGTTGTTTAAAGTGTAAAACGAATGCCTGCCTTTAAACACTTCTGCTTGCTTAAGGAGCAATTAGCTTTACATGTTGTTTTAATTGCATGCTGTCCATGATGTTTGTAATCATTTTGAGTGGTGCTCTGGATTGCTCTCCTATTGAGATATTGTCATTTTCTATACATCTGCCTTTACTTGGCTTTGAGCTTGACTTGACCTTTGTTTCTAGTCTGCAAACTGTACAGAAGAATAGCAATAGATTGGTGACTTAGATCTTGCCTGGCAGTGATGCAAAACCCAGGGTTGAGACAGGTGAGAGTGAGAGAGAAATGAAAAGCATATCAATGCCAAACAACCAGAGCAGGAGCTACTCATTAGCTGGGCTGGGATGAAACATGCTATCGGTTCCTGTATAAGAGCCAGGCTGCAGTTTCACATTCTCATCCTTTTACTCCTCTGGTTCAGCAAAATCGGGCAGAGTGTTTGGTTATTCAGTCTCTGGCAACAAACTCCCCAACCCCAGCTGTACATACAGTAAGTAAGTGTATATACTGTGTTTTGGTAGACACGTGGTTGAAGTGACTAGCGGCAGAACGAACCTTATTAAGAGTACTGTGGGGTGAACTTTCTTTGGATTTGAGTGTTATAAAGTCTGCTGCTCTGGGGTTGATTCTCAACTGATTTATTGAACATATTTAAAACCCTTTCAGATGTCTAATTTATTATGCGCCTCTTTTATATTAAGCCTTTAATTTTTCATGGAGGTGCTTTATTTCTATTTGCTATGCACAGCTGGTCCAGATGAAAAAAAAAAAAAACAACCAGGCTTTCATATCTCCACCGGGGAAACTTTAACGAAACTGGCCTTGAAATTACCCCTGAATGAATTGCTCTTCTGAAATGAATGGGAATAAATATTTCATCGGATTTATTTAAAGCGAGTCTAGCGCATTATAAATATCTAACACTTTTGCAAAAAATAGTTTTTATTCGGACCACATTTTCGTCCGCCTTGGTGACTTCACAGCAAGCGTAATAAGATGTTGCTTTGAGAAATGCCTCTGGTGTTGCATCTTTGTTATTCGAATCTCCAGCAAACTAATTGGAAGTTTGAAGACAAACTTGTGTGGCTGTTGTAGCAAATACAGGACTTGCAAAGTTGAAGAAACTTGGTGCTGGACTTTCTTTATTCAAAGTAGCTATTTCTTCCAATCGGTAACAGAAAGTGAACAGCTCTATCATACTTTTTTCTTCAGTTGACTAAAATAAAATGGCACTCAAATATAATTTCTCTTCTGTTAACCTAAATAAAATAACACTCAGTAAGTAACCTTTGTTAGTCTGAAACCTGAAAACTTACGTAATGTATACCGAAAACAGCAGCTAAGTTTGTATTTTAAATGAAAGTATTTTCAAACTGTCAGATTAAGTAAATGTATGTATATTAGGTTATAATGCAGTTAATAGCATTATGTTAATATTTTGTAAATTAATACAATTACATATAACTAGCAAAGAGGTGTGATCAATCCATCGCGTAGATCGGATGATTAATGGAGAAATTGAAAATACCAAGATTAAAACCGGTCAATGGAAAGACTCGAAGCATGCACATAAGAAAGAGAATACTCATTATTTTACAAATGCTTTAAGCATCGCCTGGGGAAGTAATACAAAAAAATGCTGCTCTAAACCTGTACTGTAAATTATAATGCAGCAATTTATTTCAACTGATCATAAATCTTGTCACTGGCCAACGTTTAGCCAGTTTAAAATCTTTTTGGTTCAAATTCAACCTCAAAGCCCTTTGGACTCTTGACACGTCGATTTAAAAAGACATTTTTAAATGTATCTTCCATTAGACAACAAAAGGTGCTCTCTTGCATTACACAGCACAGGGCAGGTTTCTAGCAACGAACGACTGCAGTGCCATCTGGTGCTAGATAGTAGGTTAAACAACAAGGAGTATTTAATTGTAAAAATCTTGGGGCTCTTGTAAAAATGGCCTGCATAGGTTTGTACTGGCGTGGAAATAGAACACTGGACAAAACGTTAATGACTCTGCCCATGCATGATAATGTAATATATAAAAGCTGGAACAATTCATCGATTAAATCCATTGTCGATCGCTAAGGCTTATATTTGGTAAGATGAAATTAAACACGCATTACCACAGACATGTTTGCAATTGTATTTGAAGGCTTACTTGAAGAGTATAAATGATTTTAGTTTTGCTTCTTTCTTTATGCATTGGCTAGACTAGACTGACCAGATACCAAGAGTGAAAAATCGGAACACTTTAGGTTGGTGCGTTGAGGAAAGAAACCGCGTGAACGACTGCACAACGCAAGCGACGCAAACTACGCAACTTTCTTCTGTAGATCGGCTTTTTGTATTCCTTCGCCTTCCTGTGTGCATTGCACTTAAGCAAAAACGAATACTCCAAAGCGGTTAACCTTCTTCTTTACTGTTCAGATGACAGCGATGTTTTAATCAGCCTATCAGTGCGTCTGTACTGGCTTTTTTCTGTGACCTGCTGTACTGTGCGTAGCAGGTGGGACACGGGCAGTGCTGCATTGTTTTGATTCAGGTTGCTAAAATCTAGTTTTCAGCATTAGACGCAAAATACCAAAAATGGACGACAAAGCAAAACAAGCAAAGTATATTTCGACTAAGGATCGTGTCAAGACATTTCCCAAAGAAACTGTACATGCAGATGGAGATCATTCCTTCGCACATCTTGTAATGTGAGTTAAAGAAAATACGATCGATCGCTAGAACTTCAAAATCCCACATTAAACAAAAGGCTACTACACAGGCTGTGAACAGAACGAAAAACAAACAACAGCTTTCAGGAAACAAACTTGGAAGTCAGCGCAGACAAAAAAAAATATTCCTGTGTCGGTTGTAGCCAAGTTAAATCAGCACTACAGATCCAATCAAGCACAGCTACCTCGGTTCAAACAACCTGCTGTTTACTTTTTAAACGCAGTTAGAATTTTAGACCCGAATAGTCACGTTTTCTTTGTTTTGACTCGGTACTGATAAAATAAATTCCTGGATGGGACAAATAACACGACAACGAACGTGCTGCATATGGACTTGCCAGATACCTTTTGGTAACCGAGTTTTGGCACTGTTTCTAATTGATGCCCACGTCTGTATAACTTGGCAAAGCTTTGCCGTACACTTCCATCCAATTCAGTGGATGCAGACGTGCAGTCTCAATGTATGTTCAGATCACCACCAGACAGAGAATGTCGGCGGCAGCTGTTGGGAGATGTTGCCTGCTTGCCTTTTAACTAATGCCTGCACTCTGTTTTAGTAAGGAAGCACGTACCATTATATTTAGGCTTTTATAGTGCTCTGAAATATTAGGTGTATGTAATGTTTAAACAGGTCCTCTAAATGTCCGTGAAATCCTAATTATAATCCTAATCCTAACTGGATGACTAGACCATGGGAATATGATTGAATCCATTTTTTCTCCACTGCGCTCGGTACTTGGACCGTTTTTTTTTTGCTTTTTAGTGACTGGCTCGTCAACAACACCAGCCATCATGACACTGCCAGTAAAACAGGACGCACATCGGCACGCACCACATGACGCATCCCGCATCATATGACTGCAGGTTAACGTGATTGTATAGCCGCACAGATGCAATGCAAACAACTCACTCAAACAACACGCCCAAAACCAGTAGGGTGTGCTGTTGCACAGCGAGACAGTACAACAGCCACATATATCATATTTCCTAACGAGAAAATAAAAATGTCACATTTTACTCTCGGTTTTCCAACGTTTACTCAAATTTGATCTGGACGTCTGGTCACCCTGCATAGCCATACATAAAAAAAAATAAAATAAAATAAAAATCACGTAATTACGTGATGACTATCACGTAATTTTGTGTTGGGGAATTATCAGTCTCGCGTGGCCGCTGCAGATCCACATTGTAAACACACAAGCACAATAACAGCGTGTAACGTCTTCAGGTTGCGCATTAAAGTGAGCATCGCTGCCTTTTTTTCACAGCTGCGCTTGCGCATTGAAGTGAAAAAGAAAGACTTCATTTCCCAGCGTCGCAAGCGTCCCAGGGCAAGCGCGATTAAGATCTTTCATGCTGTTTCAGTTACCGGTATCATTAATGTTATCTTGCTTACAAAAAATACTATACTGTATGTCTCTAATTTTAGACAAATGACTTATAAAATCATTCTTACTGATGTTGAAACACACATACACACATACATATCTAGTAGCAATTTAATGGTCGCAAAATAATTTAACATTAGGCAGATTATGCTAGATTTTAGGGGACAGATTTGGGTGTAACACCATAAACGTCCACTTGGTGGTGGTATAAACCATCGTTTCTCCATCCAACCAAAAAAGCACTATATATTATATATATATAGATCTAACTGTTTACTAACTATGCATTTAGTTTGAGTTCGTTTACCATACTCTTTTTTTTTTTTTACAATTCGGACGTTTATATTTTTATATTGTGGAAAAAAAAGGTTTTGTAAAGCGATCTAAAAGTGCGTAGTCTTCCAAAGCTACAGAGGACAGAGTAAAACACATAACCGTTACAAAATGGAGCATGGTATGAAACTACAGCCCTGCTATCGACATTGTGGCTCTGATCGCTCCATATTCTAATACACGTTGCTTACTAACATGCAGAGCCAAAATGGCGTCAGTTTCTTACCCGTATCTTCGGTTGTTGAACGACAGCCTGCGTTTCTCCAGGTTTCCATGGCAGCAGCGGTTTGCGGCAGCTTGTTGATGGGAACAGAGGGTTTGCGACGGCAAAGCTACCGGTATGGCGGGCGCGGCGGATTGCGACAGCGTGAAGATGGCAGAGGCGGAACGAAGCAGCGAAATGCTCAAGGAGAAGGCAAATAATTACTTTAAAGGTAAATATGCAAAACACAAATAAATCGGACGAGGCAGGTGAGGGGACACACACAGGAAGCGGTAAGGGAGACATGTCGTGTCGTTTATTAAAAAGAAAAAAAAATCGGGCTGCCGGTGACTAAGTCATATAGGCTTGAGCTGAACGGATGCATCGTGGGGAAAATGACTTGTGAGAGTAATAAATTGTTGAATCTTGTTGGAACCGAAATGGAAGATAGTGGTTTTATATCTGGTCGTGGTGTACTTATACTGTTCGCTGAACATTGTGCTTATTAAGTTTTGCGGCAGAAAAAAACCTTTATTGTTATGCATTTTAAACGAAACAGCAACGTGGATAAATACTGTGAAAGAGAGTTCATATGGGACAAGGGGTACTGACTGTATGTGGGTGTCGCTGATTAATCACCGAGAAAAGTAATAACCGTGAACAGTTATTTGTAGAATTGTAATGGCTAATGATTGATTTTTAAATAATATTTTGTTAAATAAATAAATAATAATAATAATAATAATGCGGGTGTATATTCCATAAATAAGACAACTGTACCCTGCATTAAACGCTACCCGGTTCGATTTTCAAGATCCAACCACAGAGTTGCCAGTAATCATTTAGCGGATTTGAGATCTGTGTACTAATATAAAGCGGTCTGAGTCGTTTCACTGAGTCACGTGGATCAGAAACATACGTGAATGAAAATGAGCACAATTTAAAGTAATTTAAGAATTGGTTAAATCATGAAGTGTGTATAACTACCAAACTACATCATTTTTTAATTGCTTCGTAAAATTGATTTGAAAAAATCTGCTATCTCGTAACATTGCATGTGGATCTCTTTGGTGTGTGGACAGACTAAAGACTTTATCATTGAAATAGATTTCAGTTTTTGTCCTTGCTTTATATGGGGGGATGATAACATCTAAGAGTAAAATCAAGTACAAGATACAGAGAATAGATATAATTGACAGCAGTAGTATAATACAGCAAAATATGGAGCAGTTCAGTGCAAGTACAAGCTGATGCAAGTACTGGTACAGTTGGGTGCCATGTAGTCCAGTATAGTGGAGAGTTGTGAGGTTCACAGATGCTTTTTGAACAGGTGTGTCTTGAGGAGGTGTCGGAAGGCAGTCAGGGACTGAGCAGTCTTGATATCCATGCATTTGCATCTTCCATGTCTATGTTTTTATCCATCCTGATTTGAGGGTGCCGTGCATAAAGGGTTAAACAGCAGTGACATGTAGATCTGCTGGCACTTAGATCAGGAGGCTTTTGAGCCGTAGACAGAGATGGAAACAAGACTCCCATTGCGTAGCCGTTTGATCCATTCCTGGTTTCACTGTGAGTTTAATAAGACATTTAATGTAGGAGCTTGTTTCCATATATCTATAGACTGGGGCTAATCAAGATTGTATCAAGATCTGGAATGTGTGAAACTGCTAAGCAATAGGACTTATTTCCGTCCCAAATATATGGTTCTGTGTGCTCCACATTGTCTCTTTCTATGCAGAGGTGGATTGTCTCAGGGCAGTCTTTGGGAAGCGCAGTCAAAATACAAACAGGTTGATATTGTGTTTAAACGTGATACATGCATATGACCACAAACATCCTGAAGCTTTTCCTAGTTACATTTGTCATTTTGCTACTCTTTAAGCTGCCATTTGATTTTAGTAAATACTTATGTGTGACACAGTCTTTTTCCCTTTGATGTTGCAGAGAAGGACTATGAGAATGCGATCAAGTATTATTCTGAAGCTGTGGAACTGAACCCTGACAATGCCATCTACTATGGGAATCGCAGCCTGGCTTACCTCCGCACAGAGTGCTACGGCTATGCCCTGGCAGACGCCACTCTCGCCCTGGAGCTCGACAAGAATTACATCAAGGGGTACTACCGGCGTGCCACCTCCAACATGGCATTGGGGAAGTTCAAAGCAGCGCTCAAGGACTATGAAACGGTGAGCAACTGTCAAGGGGGTGATGGAGAGCGAGTGTCTGCCCTCTGGGCTGTACCACATGCAGTAAAAGCTACTGTGACTCGAAGCTTTTCAGTGCATCCCTAGTCACCAGTAGTTCATTTTGAATGGTCGCTTATTCTCATACCTGACCTGAATACCTTATTTCTAGAAACAAAATATACTGGGCCATTGTCCGAAACAATTTACCACTGTGCCAAGTTTCCATTATTCTTGAACAAACTGCTAGTGTTGCAGAACTAGTAAGAAACAACTAAGAGTATTGTCTAAAGCTAATCTTTTGAGTTAATTATGCAAAGCTTTGTAAGCATTTTGTTTTTTTGTTTTTAAAAGAATTTGGACTTTGCACCAGAAACATGTTGAATATCTGACAAACCACTTAAAATAAACATGTTCTTCCAATTAGATATTTATTGTTGATATAGTTATAAAATTATATATATATATATATATATATATATATATATATATATATATATATATAGTATATATATTTTAATTTTCCTCTGCATAGCTTTCAGTAAAACCATGTAATATCATAATGTTACTTAACAGTTATTTTCCATTTTATAAACTCTGTTGGTTTGAATTGCAGTCCCAGGACGATCTAAACCCTGTTCCTACACTTCATTTTGTGTTCACACCAGGTAGTAAAAGTGCGACCCAATGACAAGGATGCCAAGCTGAAATACCAGGAGTGCAGTAAGATCGTCAAGCAGAAGGCGTTTGAACGAGCCATCGCCAGCGACGAGCTCAAGAGGTCGGTGGTGGATTCGCTGGACATTGAGAGCATGAGTGAGTAAACAGTGTGGGGCGAGGATCTGAAATTCGATACTCAGTACTCAGATTGTATTATGTAAAAGATATGATTGCCTTAGTGTAAGATATATATTTTAGAATTCTCTCTCTTTTACCCAGATGTGGCTTTAACTTCAAGAAAGACTAGGTGTGTGTGCTGGCAATGGCAATGCTTGTCTAATTGCATTCTAGGCGTTTAACTTTGAATGGTAAATTAGCCCGATCAACACCAATAAGTCTCATCTGATTTTGGTGGAGCTCTCCATCTGAATAATCGGTTCGGGCAGCGCTACAGAACAGTCGGATCGTTCTGGTATCGCCTTTTTAATGTTTAGAATCAAACGGTTGTCCCCAGCAATCGAGGAGGATTACTCGGGGCCCAAGCTGGATGAAGGGGGAAAGATCACAATGAAGTTCATGAAGGAGATGATGAGCTGGTTCAAGGGGCAGAAGAAACTGCACAGAAAGTGTGCCTATCAGGTGAGAAGCAGAGGGAGGGAGGGCTGAAGGATAAACTGGGGGGTTTCCCATTACGTTTTTTTTGTGACCTTGTGACACTTTCTAATACATTTTTAAAAGGGGATCTGTAGTTTGAGAGTCTCGAACATAATCTTGTATTTATTTTTCAGATTCTGGTACAGGTGAAAGATCTTCTGTCCAAGCTTCCCAGTCTTGTAGAAATTACAATAAAAGAGGTATGTAATTTGCTGATGGTACATAAAAAAAAAAAAAATGTAAGGCAGGATTAAGTGATTAATATGTCAGTTGCTTTCCAGTATTTCATACTTGTCATTTGAGACAGATTTAGAATCTTTATCAACTAGCAAAGTAGCAATTAAATAACTATGCGTCAAAGAAGATAAAAATCTTAATTGGATCCTGATTTAAATTGAACTGCCAAAGGCAGCGGTGATATCCACTCTAATGTGGGTCCCATCAGCGGTTGTGCCCATTTGGATTTTGAATGCATTGCCTTTTTGACTTTCCCGTGACCTTGCGACACTGGCTTTTGCTTTTGTTCACAGTAACAAGCTAACATCTCATTGTGCTTCTATTCTAGACAGAGAAGATCACTATATGCGGTGACACACACGGACAGTTCTACGACCTGCTGAATATATTTGAACTTAATGGCTTGCCTTCTGAGACTAACCCCTATGTATCCTTTCACTGCTCTATTGTGCCTTGGATTCATTTATTTATGTACTACTTGCCAAAGATATCATTGAAGTTCATAAAATCCAAAACGGTATAGATCAGTTAATCCAAGACATGACTTCAAATTAGTAGAACAAGAGGAAATTAAATGAAAGCTGAGTAAAAGTTTTATAAGTTATAAATCGAATAAAATAGCTTTCTAACATAAAATAATAGGGATCTGTCCTATTAAAGAAGACTGTCCTAGATTAGAATCTGTCCAGTAAATTAATGTAGGGACATATTGCGTGCTAGGTAGGGACAAGCCTTGATGGGCCAGCCTCTTCTCGTTCTGAAATTATGTTCTGTTTTTAAAATGGTTAAGCACTTTATATATTAGAAATATAAACTGCTTGACTACAATATGGCAAGAATTGACCTGTCCCTGTTGAATATTCAGAATGCATCCCAAGTCCTGGAATTCATTGCAAGAACAAACAGAAAAGTATTAAAATATATAAACCAGATGGTCACTACCTATTCTAAGTGGTGGCCACATCTTGCCTTGCTTGTGTCGTGATTGCTTTGCAAAAGCTCAGAATAGCTGCAGTGGATTTTATCAGTACCTTGAGGGCTCTTCATGAAAAGCGCTGTAGAAATTCTGGTGTTTTGCGTGGTTCTTTTACTGAAGGAGTATTGTTTGCCCTTCAGCTCAGGAGATGGAGTTCAGGTAATGGAAGCAATGCTATCTATCTATCTCTCTATCTATCTCTCTCTCTCTATCTATCTATCTATCTATCTATCTATCTATCTATCTATCTATCTATCTATCTATAATTGAAAAACTTTTGGAAAAGTCAGGTTACAACAAACTAAAAAGTAAAAAAAGGGATTACATTTTACAACAACAAAAAAACTGCCATACCAATAAATGTAGGTATGCCTATCTACAGTATGCGACATTTTAGTTTGTGTTGAGTGGTTGCTTTTCCTGTGCAGTGTCACAGTCTTGAAAGACTACCAGGCTTAATTGCATCCTTGTACAGTGCCTTGCGAAAGTATTCGGCCCCCTTGAACTTTGCGACCTTTTGCCACATTTCAGGCTTCAAACATAAAGATATGAAACTGTAATTTTTTGTGAAGAATCAACAACAAGTGGGACACAATCATGAAGTGGAACGAAATTTATTGGATATTTCAAACTTTTTTAACAAATAAAAAACTGAAAAATTGGGCGTGCAAAATTATTCAGCCCCCTTAAGTTAATACTTTGTAGCGCCACCTTTTGCTGCGATTACAGCTGTAAGTCGCTTAGGGTATGTCTCTATCAGTTTTGCACATCGAGAGACTGAAATTTTTGCCCATTCCTCCTTGCAAAACAGCTCGAGCTCAGTGAGGTTGGATGGAGAGCATTTGTGAACAGCAGTTTTCAGTTCTTTCCACAGATTCTCGTTTGGATTCAGGTCTGGACTTTGACTTGGCCATTCTAACACCTGGATATGTTTATTTGTGAACTATTCCATTGTAGATTTTGCTTTATGTTTTGGATCATTGTCTTGTTGGAAGACAAATCTCCGTCCCAGTCTCAGGTCTTTTGCAGACTCCATCAGGTTTTCTTCCAGAATGGTCCTGTATTTGGCTCCATCCATCTTCCCATCAATTCTAACCATCTTCCCTGTCCCTGCTGAAGAAAAGCAGGCCCAAACCATGATGCTGCCACCACCATGTTTGACAGTGGGGATGGTGTGTTCAGGGTGATGAGCTGTGTTGCTTTTACGCCAAACATAACGTTTTGCATTGTTGCCAAAAAGTTCGATTTTGGTTTCATCTGACCAGAGCACCTTCTTCCACATGTTTGGTGCGTCTCCCAGGTGGCTTGTGGCAAACTGTAAACGACACTTTTTATGGATATCTTTAAGAAATGGCTTTCTTCTTGCCACTCTTCCATAAAGGCCAGATTTGTGCAGTATACGACTGATTGTTGTCCAATGGACAGAGTCTCCCACCTCAGCTGTAGATCTCTGCAGTTCATCCAGAGTGATCATGGGCCTCTTGGCTGCATCTCTGATCAGTCTTCTCCTTGTATGAGATGAAAGTTTAGAGGGACGGCCAGGTCTTGGTAGATTTGCAGTGGTCTGATACTCCTTCCATTTCAATATTATCGCTTGCACAGTGCTCCTTGGGATGTTTAAAGCTTGGGAAATCTTTTTGTATCCAAATCCGGCTTTAAACTTCTCCACAACAGTATCTCGGACCTGCCTGGTGTGTTCCTTGTTCTTCATGATGCTCTCTGCGCTTTAAACGGACCTCTGAGACTATCACAGTGCAGGTGCATTTATACGGAGACTTGATTACACACAGGTGGATTCTATTTATCATCATTAGTCATTTAGGTCAACATTGGATCATTCAGAGATCCTCACTGAACTTCTGGAGAGAGTTTGCTGCACTGAAAGTAAAGGGGCTGAATAATTTTGCACGCCCAATTTTTCAGTTTTTTATTTGTTAAAAAAGTTTGAAATATCCAATAAATTTCATTCCACTTCATGATTGTGTCCCACTTGTTGTTGATTCTTCACAAAAAATTACAGTTTCATATCTTTATGTTTGAAGCCTGAAATGTGGCAAAAGGTCGCAAAGTTCAAGGGGGCCGAATACTTTCGCAAGGCACTGTATCTCTCTACATGATTAGAGAGTGATCTTATGTCCTTGAGGCATTTTTCGCGTCACTGAGCGCGTTTTAATGCCGGCTCATCCACTCTATCACAGCGCATGCAGTAGGAGCTGGAGCAGAACACCCCTTGGAAGTTTTGTGTGTTTCAAAGTATTTAACAAAAACGACTTTTAATGGGTTTCTACTTTAGTACCCTTAGCAGTCCAGTTTTTTATTCATGTAACCATTTCCCTATTCCCCCACTCCTAAATGTGTATTTCAGTGGAATCTACATATAGAATGATACTGTAGATGGGTACTGTGTTACACACCCTTCCATTGCTAGCCTGTTATTTCATCAAGGGATTCTAGTACCGGAAGATACCCTCATAATTCACCAGTGTGCTTTAGTTACTTTAAAGCAGGCAGC
Source organism: Acipenser ruthenus (assembly GCF_902713425.1). Classification (NCBI taxonomy): domain Eukaryota; kingdom Metazoa; phylum Chordata; class Actinopteri; order Acipenseriformes; family Acipenseridae; genus Acipenser; species Acipenser ruthenus. The sequence continues at coordinate 24,256,013 of NC_081195.1, forward strand.
AAAGTTATTCCAGAGTGCATTACATAATTGAACTCAAAATTCAATTGCTGTCACATTAAATCTGGGTCTTATGATTGAGTGCTTAAAGCTATGGATGTTTTCAGCAATAGCCAAAAGTCACCTTACAGAATTAACTAATTTTGCTTCATAAAGTCGAATGAAACCTGCTGAATAATGTTATGTTAACATATTGAATTACATACCGCTTTGTAGTTTTCCATATACTGAGCAAAAAACTGACTAATTTAAAAATGTGACGTTTCGAAATCTAACATGAAATATTGTGCTACTATTATGGTTACTGGTAGACTTATGTATTTTTTTCATTACATGATGCTAAATAAAATATATAAATAATTATTATTGTTATTATTATTATTATTTAAATGATCTCAATCTTAAAATTCTAGGTGCTGGCCATAGCTGTACATGGTTATTACTAGGCACTTTGTGAATTGGCCCATCTGTTGTGCCCCCTGCTCTTTTCCTTAGCCCCAGGCTGTAGCTCTTCAATGGGGACTTTGTGGACCGTGGCTCCTTCTCTGTGGAAGTGATCTTGACCCTGTTTGGTTTCAAGCTGCTGTTTCCAGACTGCTTCTACCTGCTCAGGGGTAAGACGTGTTGCTTTGCATAGCAGAGATCACAGTTTGAACCTGTGTGTCTCGCCACTCAGTCGGGTCTAATTTGTGTAGTTTTTTTTATCTTACTGAAATATTATCTAGAATTGCATTATCAGCAATTAATGGTGTTTCTGACAACCATCTAAAGCTAAAAACTGCTGCCAAAGTGTTCCCCTCTCATCATGTGCAGGGATGGAAATAGATACATTGGTACATAAAAAGATTTGTCCCCTCCCCCCTTATTGTGGGTCAGAAAAGTAGGATGGCTTTATTTAAAGCTAACTATGTAGAAAGTAAGAATTATTTGGGAATTAAAACATGATTTAAGATGGTCATGCCTGTTGTGATCATTGTCGGCCGGTAAATGAAAATCGTCCAGCCCTAGAATTTTAACCAGGTGAAATGATTGAGGTTCTCGTCGCCTTCTCCTGCAGGGAACCACGAGACGGACAACATGAACCAGATGTACGGGTTCGAGGGTGAAGTGAAAGCAAAGTACACCCCGCAGATGTTTGAGCTGTTCAGCGAAGTGTTTCAGTGGCTGCCCCTGGCACAGTCCATCAACGGCAAAGTGCTGGTAAGAGTGACTCAGCACAGCCAGTAGGGGGCAATGTTACTCTGAGTGAATTGCAGGGATGGGAAGAAGACTCCTGTTGCATAGCAGTCTAATCCAATCCTGTTTTTTAATAAGATACACCTGAGCTTGTTACCTATACACTATGGCTAATCAAGCTTGTAATTAAACCTGGAATGAGTGAAACTGCTATGCAATAGGAGTCCCATTTCAATCACCAGTGAAGGGTTACAGCATTCTTCAGTAGCCTTTTGTTCACATCAGAAACCGGGCATTGTTAGCTTACCAGTTTGTTTACCTAATGTAATTTTAGCTGCAGGCAGAGAAGTCCTCTTTGAAGCGTTTTGATCACTTTGAACTAAGCCATCCTTCAGTAACATGGTGCATCAGGGCTATTCATGAAACAAAAGGCAACGATATTGGCTACAGTCAGCTTTCCCTCCTAGCTTGGAGTCTCTCACCCCCTGCTATTGTGTGCTAAAGGTCCATCGCCCTAATTGTGTCTCTGCCCCTTGGTGGGATGTCCTTTATGTATGACTCGTAATTTCCACGGAGGGCTAAGCTGAGCCAACCAAACTTGCTTGTGACCCCAGTCTGTTGTGTTTCCCGCTAGGTGATGCACGGGGGTCTTTTCAGCGAAGATGGGGTAACGCTGGACGACCTCAGGAAAATAAACAGGAACAGGCAGCCTCCAGATTCAGGTACAGGACAACATACTACTTCATAAATCCTGGCCAAAAGTTTTGCATCACCCTGTATAATTAAATCATTTTGCTTCATAAAGTCGAATGAAAGCTGCTAAACAATGTTACGTCAACATGTTGCACTACATACTGCTTTGTAGATTTCCATATACCTGACACAAATTAAAAAATAATGTGACTTTTGTAATCTGGCATGAAATACTGTACTACTATTATGGCTTCCGGTAGACTTTTGCAATATCATTTTGTAGTTTCTTTGATTACATGATATTAAATAAAATATCTAAATTATATTTTATTTTTATATCTGAATCTGCAGTATAGTGAGGGCCGACATAACAAGGGGTGGGTGGGTGTAAATTTATTTATTTATTTTAATTATGTCTCAATTCTAAAATTCTAGGTGATAAACATTTAGCCACCATAGCTGTATTCCTACAGAATAATGGGTTTTGGTGTAGTGGATTTGATCACCATGCAGTTTTGACTGTCTTCTTTTCTCAGGGCCAATGTGTGATTTGCTCTGGTCTGACCCACAGGCTCCGGTAAGATCCCTTTCATACAAAGCAACAAATATTATATGCTTGTGTATCGTCGTTCACCTTTATAAACAAGTTACTTAAGATTGAAATTTTTGCAAGGCTGGTGTGGGAAAACAATCATCTTTACCGCTTCTATACCCTTTGCATGCAAAGCAATACAACGTACAAAACTTCTTACATTCTGCAAAATTTTACTGATTAGCCCCAGTGTATAGGTAACGTGCACTGGTGTGTCTTATTAAACTCTTAGCAAAACCAGGAATGGATCACACTGCTGTGCAACGGGAGTCTTATTTATATCCCTGTGCTGCAGTATAACGTCTTCCATGAACCAGCTTCCGGATGGGCTCTTTGAACGCTAAAATTAAAAAGATTTCGGTCAGCCTGAGGTTGGGAATTGACTTGCTTCTCATTGCCCTCAGGACGGCCGGTCGGTCAGTAAGCGAGGGGTCAGCTGTCAGTTCGGGCCGGACGTTACTAAGCGGTTCCTGGAGCAGAACCAGCTGGATTACATCATCCGCAGCCACGAGATGAAGTCCGAGGGGTATGAGGTCACACACAATGGGCAGTGCATCACCGTCTTCTCAGCGCCCAACTACTGGTGAGTCCACAGTCGCTGAGACACGATCATAAACCTCATGCGAGACATCAGCCAATCACAGTTTAGTGTTGGAGTTCCAGTACATCTTATCCTGTGTATAGATGAAAGCCTGGCTTGTGCATCAGGGAGTCTGTAAACTGTTTTTATTCCTTTCTCACAGCGACCAGATGGGGAACAAAGGTGCATATATCCACCTGCGGGGGTCAGACCTCAAACCCGAGTTCCACCAGTTCACAGCTGTGGTGAGTACAGACGTCCAGGCTCAGGCAGTTCTGTAAGGTCACTTATAGTCGCACAGGTATTGGCACTAAATACAACCATTTAGTGAACCTTAGAATTAATGTGACAATACACAATTTCTGGAAGTTTAAACATTCTTTTATATATATAAAAAAAACACTTTAGCAAGTTCAAATATTTGTTCATGACAAAAGTATTGGCACCTTTACATTAAGTCTTATGAAAATGTAATAGAACTAATTTCAAAATATATTAATTCATTGAAGAATGTTACACAGTAACTAAGCTGTGTTATAAAGTCAATAGCCAGAAAAAAGATAATTATTTCCAACATCTGTTAAAGAACAACATTTTAGCAACAGCAGATGGTGGTCAAGACAAAAATTGGATTCAATGTTTTCTTAAATGATAGAGGGGCAATACTTTTGTCAGTGACTGTTTATACCAATTATTTAGCTAACTAAAAAGATAAAACAAGTGTTTACTGGACTAAGTTTTATTCAGAATTTGTGATTGAATGTATAAACACTGTTTTATTTTTCTCTCTCTCTCTCAGCCTCACCCGAATGTCCAGCCCATGGCCTACGCTAACTCACTGATGCAGATGGGAATGATGTAACTGTGCTGGGTCTTTTTTTGGGGGGGGGGGTTTCACCCGCCGCAGCGAGACTTTGGTTTGTTTTTCGTCCAATTATTTTTCCATATCTCCTCCTCCTCCTCCTCCTCCTCCTCCTCCTCCTCCCTCCCACCAACCCCACCTGACCCACCCTGTCCGCTGATCTGGAAAAACAAACTGAAGGGAGCGCTGGGGGGTTGTATTTATAAAGACTCTATTTATGAAAACGACACACAGCCTAAAGATTTAGAGGCGAGGAAGGAAGTTGGGGAGAGACGGTTGAAATCTCCACTCTGTTCCCCTCACCTCAGCCTGTGTATAATCTAGTGGCTGTTAAGTCTGATAGAACAAAGATTGTCAGAGGCTGTGTATCTGACTGGCCCCTAAGTGTAGTTTAAATGGTCACTGTGGACGCACAATAAAAATAGGCAGGGATCTTCGGTTCATCTTCTGTTCAAGAATATCAGGGTCGCGAAAACCTGATTGCTCCAGACACAACTGTCTCTGATTTTCATTTCAAGTCGCACTAAAAAATTAAAGTTATTGACTTGGGCTGCTGGGTAAATCCGGTGACCCTGCGCCCTGTCCTGCTTTTGTAAAAACTTGAAACTGATCAAGGTTTACAGCTACAGGCTACCATAAACAAAATGCTTTTACCTGAGAGCAGATTTCTCGTCAGTCTGATTGCTGGCTAATTTTAATGACCAGCAAGGGCTGGACTTGATGCAGTCGAGGTGGATGTCTTCCCCAGCTGTTGAAATGGGAGTGGTCAAGGGTTGTGTGGGTCCCGCAGTCTGTCTTGAAGGTCAATTGATAACACTGGAAGTCAGAAATAGGATTTACCACAGTGCTGTATGGGAAGCATAGAACATGCCCTTAAGGCTTAGGTGTACCTGAAACCTAGAATGAACTACCAGCAAGAACTGGCTTTACGTGATTTGGTGCAAAAGGATCGCCAGCATCATAGTAAGGCTGTAAAGCTTACAGGGGGGAAAAACAATTCAATCTTGAAGCTGAAATGGCTCACACCCTTGACTCCCAATTTTGATGCAATAAAAACTATGTTAGTTTCCAGTTACAGGCAGTGGGAGTTTTCTCATAGTTTACATGACACATTCAGGCTTATAAAGGGTTGCAAAGAGTTTTTCTCTTAAAGGGAAAGTCAAATTGGCCGCACATCCCTTATGACGATGATGGGAGTCCTGTTTAAATACAGTCGTGCAAATGTATTAGAACACCTCAAGATTTGTCATTCTACGTCGTTCGTATGCCTCCCTGCAGTGGCTTGATTTCACATGCACAACAAATCCAAACAACAGAAGCAACGGGGTGTTCTGAAAAATGCGCACACTACTGTATGTTTTAAAAAAAAAAAAAATCAAAAATCAAATACATAGATTTTAAGCATAAGCAGAGACTTGCAGATGTTATTAAGCCTTGTAGAAAGAAAGCCCACAGTTTACTTGTAGACCGTGTCAGTCCTGTGTTTATACATGGCTGGGCAAACTCGCTTGAACCCTGTGTAGGACTGGTTTGTTAACCAATCTTTTGTCTGTAGTTGAGCCTTGAAAAGACCTAGGGTATCATGGAGTATGGGTTATCCATGTTTTGTTTTGTGGACTGGCTTTCTGTTTAAAAATGCACAATAGCAAAGTGTGTTGGTGTGTCTTTACAATATATATGTATATTTTTTAAAGGCACTAGGCTGTCAAGTCATAGACGTGTGAGTTTGAGTGCTGAGGGCATTTCTGTCATTTCCAAAGCATTGTTATGACAGAGCGTGGTCTTTGCCCCATTCATTCCCAATTCCAATTCCCATTCCATTATAATCAATTCCAACACATCGTTGATTAAAATTGCAATTAAAACGAGCACAGCGACAACAGGTGACTTCAATTGAAATCACTGTTCACTCAATTAAATTGGCTTCAAATGAAAAGCAGTTAAGATCGCAACAAGTGTTCAACTGCTTTCAAAGGAACTGGAATTTAAATCGATTTTAAAAAGGAAATTGATTTGGAAATGGAATTGGATCAACCCTGATCAGGAAGCAGCAGCATAGTGGTGCACTGCGATTGCATGTAAGAAGGATGAAATTGCTCATAAGCGGGAGGGTAGGGGGGAAGGATTTTAAATTCTTGGTGTTGACATAGCATACTGAAATATGATTTTAATACTTTTTGTTTTGGGGATATTTCCTCATCAGGTTGTGTTTTATGTCTGCAGCACATTTTTCAGAAATCTAACGAAGAGGACAGTTTGGTCTGGAATTACCTGTGCAGACACAGTAACGTACCCAGAGTCTGTGTCTAGTTTCCAGCTGTGGCCAAACGTTTTGCATCATCTAGAATTTTCAGATTGAGAGAAAAAAAACTGTAAACAATTTATATTTTTATTTAATGTAATCAAATAAACTACAAAATGTGTATTGCAAAAGTCTACAGGAAGCCATACTAGTATTTCGCATTGTCAGATTTTTCAATTTGTCAGTTATTTGTCAGTTACAGTTATTGTGTATATTGGGGGGGGGGGGGGGGGGGGGACTACAAAGCAGTATATAATTCACTTTGAAACACGACTGTATGAAGCACAATGTGTTAATTCTATAGGGTGATGCAAAACGTTTGACCACAGCTGAAGAGTATTGAATGTGAAATATAAGTGAATGTACTGGGGGCGAGGAGGGATGAAGAAGGACACACACGATTCTTTCTGACGGAGACAGACAAACGGGAGTAATACCCACATCGGCTCTCCCCGGAGTTTTTATAAGTTTTGATTTTGTTATTGGATACGCCTTTTGTGTTTAAGAATACGCAGTAATAATAATAATAATAAACAGACACACAAAGCTATCACTGCCTAACGACTCTTTCTTAATTTGTTATTTATTGCTTGATGAAAAATATAATTATGGCTTAAACACTCGGATCACCAAATCTGAATAAAACGGCAGAAACCAACTCCTGCTCTAATGATTGTTTTGTTAGAGATAATAAGTAGCTCACTATTACAGACTGCATAACTGGTACTTCGCATAAACATCTGCATTACATGGGTGTTTGGTTGAAGGGGTTATGTATGTATGCCTATATTTGGGATTTTTAACATGCATAGAAAGCAGCACTCCTAACTGAGAATTCCCAATGCAGATCTCTGCTGGAAGATAGGACCACTATCTATAATACTATAATATCTATATACTATAATTATATAATACTATAATACAATGTCAGAAAAAAAAGGTGGAGAGCAATGATACTATTTCTAGTTTTAATGAGAAGGTAAGAAACGATATTTTGGTCTGTGATTCCATTTTATTGTTTCATATCTTTAAAAAAAAATCTCCATATTGTTACATTCTGTTATAACATTATCAAAGGTTTATGGTAAGCAGGTGTTGTGGGGCAAGGCCTGTGTTACATATGGCAAGTTTGAGTTATAGCAATCCAATATTCACCCAATAGGTAACATTGATATCATTACTACTATAGTATTGACAACCAATTAATATTCCATCATGATTTATCTAATTTGTCCTCAATTTATGGTCCTGGGACACGTTCCGTAAAACCGGGACGATCCAAGGAACGGTGCAACCATAGTCCAACCGGTATATCTCAATTATAAACTGTAGCGTTGTATTTGGAGTCAGCTGATCACACGTATCGACGGAAAGGGTTTTAAATGTTTTTTTATGATAACAGTTTGCATTGTACGCCGCTAGATGGCTACACCAGTGTAAAGAACCGAATATTTGGACAAGCGCAACGTGCCATTAGTAAAGATGGCCTACGTCATGTCTGGCTTCACATCCTGCGACCTTTGCAGTAGTGAAGCCGTTAGGGGAGGAACCATGTGACAGGGTACAGGGAGAGAGCCATTGTAGCTCGTAGTCTGGGTATGATTATTTCATAAAACTATTGTAAATCTCTCCCGTTGGGGTTTATTACTTCCGGTCACTAACTACAGGTTAATAATAACATGCCTAAATATTGTACCGCTCCAAACTGCAACAATAGTGCGGGGCAAACCAGTTCTGACAGGAAAATCAGCTTTTACAAGTAAGTATTGAACTAATCGTATGTATGCTTTTCTGTGCTAGTCATGTTACCACTGCTGACTGTAGACTTAAGAAAAGTTAGCTCGTCGTGGTAAGTGAAATTACAGACCACGATTGCGTTGCTTTTTACCATACGAGTCAGAGTGAAATATTGAAGTTACAAACTTCATATTAATTGTACAAATGTGTTAGAAATTGTATATTTCTAGTAAGTACTAGGGTGACAAAATACAACATAGTTACCGTTGTACAAGATCAGTTGGCAGGTGCAATTCACACATAGACACACATGCGTTCACGTTTCTGTATAAATTACCAAAGTTTGTTTTTTGTCATCTCATTGTTCAGTTTTAACCCAGTAATGCTATATACATTTTAATGACCGCGTTCTTTGAGGTGTCACAGGGAACTGTGACTGACATAAATCGATTATCTGTATCGTTGTAGACTGCGGTGTTGGGGTCTGACAAAAAACCTCTGGTTAACGACCACACGAGCCGTGCACAAAGATATTTCCGTAGCACACCCTAACTATAATATGGTAACCACAGATAAAATACAAAAAAAAATTCCAGTGCAAATCTACGGAAGCCTGGAGATAACCCCGCCCATTTCACCTTGCGCAGCTGGCTGGACGTGAAGGACATGTCAAATTTTCAATGATACCATATGTAAACTGTTTTTCAATATTTTGAATAAACAAATTACAGTAATTTCATTCACTCTGGTACCACAAAAAAACTACATATGTCATCCCTATATGTTTTAAACATGAGAACAATTCATGATTTTGTATGTATCGTAACGTCAGGGGGGGAGGTTTGTTATAGTTTTGCATTGCCTGTGTAGGTATCCACTACATGAGCCAGATCGCCTGAAGAAATGGCTGGCCAACATGAAGAGGGATAACTGGGTCCCGTCCAAACACCAGCACCTCTGCAATGAACACTTCACCCCGAGCTGCTTTGACCTCCGCTGGGGCATCCGCTACCTGACCAGCGATGCCGTGCCCACTGTCTTTGACGCGTCTGATTGCCACGCAGTAAGCCAGTTTCTGCTTTGATCCCTTGAGGTGCACAAGGAATTGAGCGCTTGTTTCTTAAAATGCTTTTGAGAGCGACTCGAGTATCACAATTTGAACGACCAGATCCAACTTAAATTTGAGGCCCTGTTTCGTGCACCTCTTTGCAAAAATAAGAAAGTTGGCATCATTTTTTTTTTTTTTTTTTTTTAGGCTGTCAGTTATAATAGGTCTTTTTTGTAAGTTGTTTCAGGCATGGAAATAAGACTCATGTTGCATAGCAGTTTGATCCATTCTTGGTTTTACTGCGGAGTTTAATAAAAACACACCTGAGCTTGTTACCTGTACACTGTGGTTAATCAAGCTTGCAGTATAACCTGGAATGAAACTACTATTATTATTATTATTATTTGTTTATTTAGCAGACGCCTTTATCCAAGGCGACTTACAGAGACTGGGTGTGTGAACTATGCATCAGCTGCAGAGTCACTTACAACTATATTTCACCCAAAAGACGGAGCACAAGGAAGTGACTTGCTCAGGGTCACACACTGAGTCAGTGGCTGAGCTGGGTTTTGAACCGGAGACCTCTTGGTTACAAGCCCTTTTCTTTAACCACTGGACCACACAGCCTCCTATACTATGCCTTGTGTCTTATTGTCTCATTCCAATTTGTTTATTTATTTTGTTTAATTGTTCTTTTGATCTTAGTTTTTCTAATTTTACAATTAAACTGTATTAAAAAAATCAATACAAATTATTCAAATTGTATTATATTTTTGTTTTAGACTCTAAATGTTCTATTTTTACAAACAAGCTTTTTATCTTAGTTTTTTCTCATTTTTACAGTTTTAAACTATTTTCTTTGTCTTTTTAATTTCTGTTTTATTACATTTTGTATGAGACTGTGTGTGTGTGAAGCACTTTGGGATCGTTGTGATTAAAGGTAGAAATGTCGTTGCTGATTGAATTATTTCAGCCGTGGCACAGGATGTATATTCCTGACATGCTTTATTGTTTTTTTACCCCAGAAAAGGAAATCAAGTTGCAGTCAACGACCGAGCATCCCGGACAAAAGACCAAAAACATCCAGCAAGACTGAGACCTCTGTGGCTCCCACAGAAAAGACAGCTACCGGGCTTTTGGAAGCAAACGAGCCAAATACAGTGCAAGTTTACACCATAGCAATAGACCCCAGCATGCCAGGTCAGCCTGTGCTAGTGGACGCTGCCCATTTAGCTCAGAGCGTCTCTTCGGGTGCTGTGCAGGCTGTTTTGCCTTTGCAGGGGGTCCCATTAGCTGTGAGACAAGAAGGGGAAGCATTCCCCTTGACGCTTTTTCAAAGACTGCCCTTATTGAGCAGCGGAATAGATTCTGACCAATCAGAGGCCGTTATCATTCCAGAAACGTCCCTCCCTGACCCTGACAGTTCGGTAGTGGTCACAGAAATTTCCGGTTTCCTCCAGGAGGTGCAAGAAGTGATTATGAGCTCGGAAGGGACCTGCGCAGCGGCAGTGCCCCCTACAGTTCAGGGTGAGCCTCTCGCTATTGAAAACGTTTCCATCGATACCGTAGTGAAGCCGTCTCCCAGTCTCCCGGAAGAGGAGGGATCCTCCCTGCAGATTATCGCCTATTTTGAGACCATTCCCAACACCACAGTCGTTGCATCAGAGCTGCCTGGCTACCCAACCCCCAGCCCCACAGCCCTGAACACTGTTCTGTCGTCCGCACTGACCCTCCCCATCGTCTCCACCCTGCCCATCGTGTCCAATCAGAGCGCGTCCCCGCGCTCCCTGGTGATGACCGTGGAGAAGGTGGACGGCTGTGACCTGGAGGACACGACCATCGGGAAGGAGCTGGAAGAGCACAGGTTCGAGAGCATGATGTCCCATTGGCTGTCGGCTACCGGGAGTCATTTTAATTCAATTGTGTTAGTGCTAGCAACCACACCTGGGTTCTAATTGTAACGGTGTAATTTGTAATTAATTGCAATTGCAACGTAATTGTAGTTGAACTTTGGCACACATGTTTAGTTGTAATTGTGCCATATAATTGATCAATTACAGTTCAATTACACACTTTTTCCAAGCTTCATCATTCGCAGTTCCATGTCGTGTTTAAGACCGAGCGATCGCTATTCAAGTTAAATCTAATACTATCATCAAATACAAGCTGGGAAAATAATTTTGTAATTCTTTTTTTTATCCACTTTTCATTCCCCAGGTATCATAAGAACACGCTGAGCACAGAGCAGCTGGAGGCTGTCATCGTGGGGCTCCAGAAGAAGGTGAAGATCCTGCAGCAGCGGCATCGTCGGCACTTGGAGAAACTGATCGCTATGGACACTATCGTCCAGCAACTGAAGAAGGAGAACCTTGTGTCCGAGCAGAAACTCAGACTGCTGGAGATGGTGGGTCTTCGCTGTCATGGTTGTGGTCAATTCACTTGTTTTCAATTCAATTTGCATTTCCCAATCCCTTTCAATCAATTCTATTATAGGCCTTCGTAAGCATGCAAACCTATGTGCGAATCTAGTCCTTTTTTTTTATTTGTTTTTATATAAATGTTCCCAGTGTTTTAGATCCTACTGCTTCACCTGGAGGGCTAGTCCATTCATTCATAACTGAATAAAAAAGTGCTTTCTCCCTTCTGCTCTAAAACTTACCTATACTCAGCGTCCATTGTTTCGCTCTGTGCTAAATTTGAAGTCGTGCCTTGGGTTAACTTTATCTAGACCATTTACTATTTTAAAGACTTCAACCAAGTTCCCTCTGCCCCTTCTTTTTTCTAGGCTCATTAATTATTTTAACCTGTTCTCGTAGCTCATGGGATCAGCCTAGTTGCCTTTCTGTGTACCTGCTCGAGTGCAGTGATGTCTTTTTTGGTAAGAGGTGACCAGGCTGATGCTTCAGTTTTTACTCCCTTCAGGCTTATCTTCAGACGAACGCTGTCGTTTCTGAACCAGGGGAGACAGTGGCGATCATTTGTGAGGAAGACAACGGCACCTACGTTTACGCCATCCAGCAGTCCGAAGAAAACCAGGAGAGTCTGATCAAGGTCGTCGGAGAGCAGTAACGCCCCAGAGCCACCCAGCTGACAGGGAATAACGAAAAGAAAAGGGGCTGTGGTTATTGGAAATGAGAATGTTTCCTTTTAAAAAAAGCAAAAAGATTGTGGGTGTCACTTGAAATAACAATAGCTGATGAGGGTCAGGTTGGCCCAAACAGGAAAAGGGCTTAAGAAGATCTCTGGTTTAATAAAAAATACATTAAAAACACAGATAAAGTGGTTCCACGTGCTTTTGGCCACTGCATAACGTCAAAATGTGTATTTTGGGGCATGTTTTGTTGAATTGTTGTATTTGTAAGGTTATGCAAAAACATTGATCAAAACAACTTTTTAGAAGAATAGGTTTATTACCGGTATTTATTTTGGCACTGGGTATTTTTTTTATTTTATTTTTTTTATGACCACTGAACAGAATGCTATTAGAATCATAAGAGATTCTTTTGGTCAAAAGTCAGAATTGAGGGTCGCTAACTGGAAGCCTGTTTTTGCCTAGCAACAATGTCCAATGTTGGAAAAACTTTGTCTGAAAATGGACTCTGATACTGAATGTGAAGACACCAAGCCTCATACTTGACACCTAATAAGAAAATAATTACCAGAAAATCAAACTATGCATGATGCTTCATACTGCCTCCTAGTGAGAGCCAAAGGAATTACATTTGACACTTTTTTTTTTTTTTTTTTGGTAAATAATATAATTGTGATCACAGTGTTTTTTTCTTTTTCTGGGGGCGGGTGGGGGGATTGATAACCAGAATTGAAGTCAATTCCCTTTTAATCAATTCTAAAACATTGATCAAAAATTGCAATTCACAGTATTCTGTTAAAATGAGCCTAAATGAAACGACTTAAATTAAAATCATGGATGGTTAGATCATTAACAACAATTAAAAGGAATTGGGAATTGATTTTAAAAAGGTGATGGAATACAACCAAATTGACTCCAACTCTGCTCATAACAATAGAAGTGTACATAAGTGCACTATGAGTAAAAAAAAGGGTTAGACTAATTATTTTTGTGTTGTTAGAATTGCGATAAGTGGCTTGCTGGGGTACACAGTGCTTTGTTGGTGTTTTCAACGCAGTTTCTCAGTCACCCGTGTTGTAGGATACACCTCCTGTCAACAGAAAATATGAAAATATATTTATGTAAGAATTGTCTTTTTTTTTGCTGCTGCTGCTGTTCCATTTTTCACTGCCGAACGTTATTTAGTTCGAAGTTTGATTTGTATTTTAATAAAAACTTTTTTGAAGCTCTAGTCAGACACTGCATTTTGACTTTCTACCTTCATCAGTTTTGGTATCAAGCAATAAATAATGTTTGGGCGCTCATATTTACCTTGCGTATCTGTCTAAATTAGGAGTGGCCAAAGTTTGTTCCAACCCTGGTCTCAATTTTTAAATTGAGCCCAATTAAACCTGCATTCAGGCCCTGTGGGTGAAAATGACCATTGAATAACACAGAGAAAAAACGGTTTCTGCTTAGTTTAATGTATTGTTATTATTATTGACTAAAGTTTATCATTTATGAAACTTTCTTCCTTGTTATTTCGTTATTTATTTTGAATGATTTGTACAGTAGTTCTTTACCTGCCTGTTGTATTGCTGAAACGGTGTACATTCTGCACACCCATAACGTAACACGAGAGGGCGCTGTCACGCGTCAAATCAAGGGACCTGATGTTAAAATCACGGTATAATAGTATTGTGCAACACTGTTTATTGAAACTTCCGACTGGGAAAGTATGTGTGGGGTCCTGTCTATTATTATTATTATTATATACATTTTGTTTACTTCTTTGACATTCTTAAACCCCTTTTGTGCAACACGACAGACAAAACAGACAGGTGCAACCTTGAATGCCTGAGATATTGTATAAGTGGTACGATTTTCCTACCCGTTCTTTAGTTTATTTAATTTTTCTTTGCTAAATGCAATTTGTATAACATGCTAATTGTTTGATCATAATATGTTAATTCTAAGTTAACTAATTTGCTTATTTATAATATATAATAATATATTGATTAATAATGGCAATGGACACTTAAGACAATGAAAGGGGAGGGGACTTACAAAGGATAGGCCCACCTTCGCAATGTACTTAACCGTCCTGTCCCGCCCCCATCTAATAGTCATTGGATGCTACTGATTCAGTTCATCCAACCAAGTAGACGCTAGAGACTGTGATTGAACTTTGCTGATTTTATTGGCTGCTCCGTCGAGCGATGCTACGAGAATTACCCAATCAGCAGAGAGGTGTTTGTTTGAAAATGTTTTCCGCTGTCGTTTTGTTAAAGATTCCGAAGTGAAGGCGTATCTTCGGCGTGCGTAATAAATTGTTCCGTTAGCCGAGCTCGGCTTTACGTGCAGAAGTCAGTGCAAAGAGTTTTGTGAATCCAAAAAAAAAAAAAAAAGATTCCGGCATTTAAAAAAAAAAAAAAAAGAAACACAACCCTTGATTTCACAAAAAGTGTAACAGGCAGAAAAAGGGACACTACGGGATTTTAAGTTTTAGTCTTTTCTTAATATATATTTTTTTAAAACTAAATTCATCGTGGATGTGAAGCGAACTTTTGAAAAATAAAATTACACTTTTTTTTTTTTTTTTTTTTTGGTTTTCTTTCTGCAGTTGATTACCATGGCGGAGGGTGTTTTCGGTGGGTTTGTTAACTCGCATGTAAATGTTAACAACAATTTGAATAACAACACCACCAGCACACGGATTAAGAAACCACTCAACCCTCCACCGGCCCTTAATCTAAGGAGAAAGTCTAGAGCGCAACAACCGGCCAGGAACCTCCACAGTCGGGTAAGATTGGTGCTTGTGTTCACACTCTCCATTTAAGTGTTTGGTACGTTTTGGTATGATGTGTGAACAACTAAGTCCGTTTTAAGAAACGAGCAGTTCCGAGTCCACCTAAAAAGTGGTTTAGGTCCACAATGTGAGTCCAGTGCTGGACTCAGTCTTTTTTTTTTTTTTTTTTTTTTTTTGCACATAGGAAACTAACTACTGAAACCTGACCAACATTTCGCGCATTCAACAGCTAGCACATCGTTTCAAACGAAACGAACCAGACCGAGTCTGTTTAAATAAAAAAAAAAAGACCCGGTGTGAATAATGCATCCTAGGTAGATATCGTCCTAGAACAGATTAGGAGCAATTCATTTCTTTGCGTGTCTATCCCAAACCTACATATAAACTTGAACTTCACTGTCATTAATTCGTTTAATACAAACGTTTATTTAAATGCATTAGGTGACCTAACAGACTAACGTTTTCAAAAGCAATGTTTACAAGACTGATTCACACAATGCAAAAACTGTCAAGTAAATTAATACCACCAATAGTGTAATAACAAATTGGTCCTGAAAATTGTAGCCAGTTCTGTGCCACCGAATTCAACTATCGAACGCATTTAAGTAAATGTTTGTATGATCACTTTAAAAAAAAAAAAAAAAAAGCATAGCTGAGACAAGTCACAAAAGGTTCCTTGTTAGGTTGTGAGTTTTGCAAAATAGTAAATTGGTCTTGCGCTAGGAGGAAAGTTTATGGTGAAAGAAATAACGTTTATTAAATAAGAATACATCATGCATACCGCTGTGCACACCTTTCATTTGAAATCGGTTGATTTCAGTCTTGAGCATTTTGCAAGTACAGATGGATAGATGTGTTCTCTTTTCTCAGGCCTTGAATGACACACAAACAAGTCCAGGCACTGTCAACAGAGTTAATAACATAAGAAAGTTTACAAATGAGAGGAGGCCATTCAGCCCATCTTGCTCGTTTGGTTGTTAGTAGCTTATTGATCCCAGAATCTCATCAAGCAGCTTCTTGAAGGATCCCAGGGTGTCAACTTCAACAGCATTACTGGGGTGTTGGTTCCAGACCCTCACAATTCTCTGTGTAAAAAAGTGCCTCCTATTTTCTGTTCTGAATGCACCTTTATCTAATCTCCATTTGTGACCCCTGGTCCTTGTTTCTTTTTTTAGGTCGAAAAAGTCCCCTTAGTCGACATTGACTGAGTTATGTTAGCTAGTAATATAGACTGGAAGCGTAATGCGTGTTGCCGTTCGAGTATGGGGATCGTTTGATCAAGGTGTCAGTTTTGGTTTTGTTATCGGAACAAAGTTGTGTGTATCCTGTTTTCACGAAAACGAATAAATCGGGCACCCTTTATCGCAGGGCAAACGAGACTCGCCCTCGCGGTATTTATCCTGGTGCGTTTTGTAAGTCCCATTTAAAAGGGAGTAAAGAACAAAGGATTAGTCGCATCACTGCAGTCTGCATCCGCAATGATTACAGGAAGCTAAATGAATGTAATGTACTGTAAGCGTTTAATTATGACCTCGAGTAAGTTTTGTGAAAGTTAAACTGTTGCATAAAGAAACGGCACTGCTGTCATGATAAATACAGAGAGGCACGGTTATTAAAACACCCATTGCTTCTCAAGATTTGGTTTGTTGTGTATATGAAGTCATTTTCACAGATGAATGCCTGTTCCATTGATCATAGTTTAAACACCAAGCTCTGCAGGTCATAATCTACAGCGTGCATTAACCCCAAATACATAATACCGCCCTCGGATTTAAACTAAACATTCAAGGACTGGCAGAGATATCAGATGACGGCGTGTTGTTGTGCTGTACAAGTACTGAACACATTTTCTGCTGTACTAGTGTCCTATTTCGTGCAGGCTTCGTATTTTGGGATTGGCTATGCTGATCTCCTGAATGCAGCAAAAAATAGTAAATGCTTTCACGTGAAGCCTAATTTTAAAATAAACTCCCTCTCGACAAGGAGTTCAGTTGATCTGTCTTTTGAGACTCTGGAATGTCAACAGCTGTCCCTGACTGCAGTCGGCTGGAAAACCAAAGGCAAACTGCTTGACTAGAAAACTTGGAACGAAAATAGCGTCTACCCCTTGTGTTGTGCATACATTTCCCTATCTAACTGCAGCAGTGCTAAAGAGTAGATTGATGTTTTTCCCTCCTTGTTGCAGTGCCCCCTAATGGCTGAATTTCCCCATTCTGCTGCGTTACTAAAAATCAATTGCGTGACTTCCAATCCTAGGGCTTCCTTGGAGAGCTCTTGTCCCCAAAATTGATGGATGCCTAAAAGCCAAAACTCTCAATTCACATGCATAAAATCATTACAATATGTCAACTAGCTTATGAGCTGTTGCTTGCAGAAGTAATATGGGTAGATGCACAGTAATTTGCACTATAAATGAAACTTGAAAGTGTTTTTTTTGTTTTGTTTTTTTAGGGTAGAGAACTTTTGAGCTAAAAGCCAACTACCTGTTCTTGTAGAGCCAAACAAAAGTTTAGTTTACTAAACAGCTGGCTGGGTTGAGTACAAGTGCATTCAAATATAAATGCAAATACAGAACTCAAACAACTCCCTGTTATGAAAAACTCATTTTAATCATGCTCCTTGTGTAATCAGTTCTAAAATGACTTCAAACACTTTGAAGTTCTCAAGTCACCTGCGATTTTAGTTTAAAAATGTATCGCTAGTAGCCTTGTTGTTGGAATTAAATAGTAACACTTGCTAAATGCGTTTGATAGATTATATTGATCTTGATAAAAACATTTTAAAATGCAAATGCCATGTATTCCTGTATTGCATTTAGATGCAAATGCACGATTTGGATACTTCAAAAGGAGGAGGCTCAGTAGCCTTAATATGAGATCCATCTGTTTCACAGCCCTAGCCTGCACGAAGGGTTAGGAAACACACACTGTGCTACCCTGCTGAGCATCCAGATTTGATGGTGCATTTACTGGAAACTGTTCCTCCCCCTCTCTTTCATTTCAGGTTACGTTGGAGAGAGTTCTTGGTGTAACTGCATTAAGTGGCAGTGGGCTAGCATGTGACTCCAGTACCGGGCTGGTAGCATACCCTGCAGGGTAAGCCTTCTCCTTTTGTAGATTTCTAGTGCTTTCCTCCTTTACTTTAAACAACAGAGAGGGCTTGTAATCTCATTGTACGAGGGGCAATCAAATAAGATGGCACAAAATGGATTCTGTTTAAACTTGTACATCCACAGGACGAGTCAGTTGCACAGAATATTTTGACATAGTTGTAACCTTTCTACATATGCTATTCATCTCTAAAAACGAACAACTGGGAGTTATTTTTATTTGAGGACAGATTGAATGTCAAAAAGTCAAGCCTTGATTGTAGGTCACCTTACAAAAACCCAGCATTCTCAGATGAGAACAAGCACATTTGTTTAGCTGCTATTGAAATACTGAAGGAGGGATATTTGGGGAGCTGTGAGGGGAAAACATGTGCAGGTGACTAACAAGAATGCATGCAGAAATACACAGGCCATTACCAGCACCAGATACAGTAGTCACAACTACTCATTAAGAGTCCAAACTACCGACACTGCTGCTTGGGTAAAGGAGTCGGGCACTGGGGTAAAGTCCAAGCCTAGACCTGGACAGTAATAGGAGCAGCTGCTGCCCTGGGCATACCCAAGCAGTGCTCCCAGGGGGATGGGTGAGCATTCAGGGCACTTTCCCAGCTCCGAGTGTGGGGTTGTGTTAAGAGTATCGCTGTCTGGGTTTCGAGGTAGGATAGTCAGATTGAGGGTTAGAAATCTGTGCACGTGTTGTAAAAAGGGTAGGGGTCTTAACCTCTTCTAACCCTAATTTTTCTATTTTTGAATTTCAGTGGGATTTTTGGTTTAATTGAAGCACTTTCTTTTTTTTTTTTTTGCACAGTTCTGTTTTAAATAATTTAAAAATGTCCATACATTATGTATTCTGTTGTGTTTAACCCTGTAATGTCCAAGCATTTAAATGGGAAAAGCTACTTTTATTTATATAACTAGATTCTGTTTCTTTTGTCTGTTTGGCAACACAGCCTGGCTTGTAAGGCTGTATTTAAAAAAAAAAAAAAAAAAAAAAAAAAAAAAGGGGGGGTGACTAAGCATTGTATCAAATGATACACAAATGGGCATTACATGGTTAATCATTTGTGTTAAATTAATTTATCCCGTGCATTCATACAGCTCCTTGTTTGAACTATTCCTAAAACAGGACATTATTCTTACTATGTTGCTCTGCACCTAATAACATTGTGAAAACTTCTTAGAAATGAAAAGTTGACTAAACAAAATAGTTCTAACCCCTGGTAAAGTGTTAAAGCTTGGCCATTTTCCCTGCTGCCTCTACTGAGCCTGATTTCCCTCATTAGGTTGGCAGGTTACATCCTTGCTTGCAGGTTACATCCCCTCTAAACAATTTCTCTTAAAGCGTGCTGCAGGAAGATTTTCTCCAGCTCCTGCTTCCTGGCAGTCAGACCCCTGGCTCTGCTCTGTGTGTGCTTGGCAGAGTTTCATTTTCTCCATCTGGCCTGCAAAGGGAGGCTTTTTCCACGAACTGAAAGCAGGGATGGTGATTGTTGAAGTTTGTTTCATTCAAGCAGACCCGAGGTTCTTGGTCAACTTGCACAGATTGCCCAGTGAGACCTAAATTAAAACTAGAGCATTCAAACTATGTTCATTCTTTGTTGGAGATAAACTTCATTACATCTGTTTTTAAGGAAGTGTAAACCCTAGCTGTGTGTAAGTTGAACCATTTCAATGTATGTGCTTGCCTGAATCAAATGGCAAGGTCCCAGACTTTCCTACAAGCAAAATCACTGCGATCAGGCACACCAAGGCCAGTCCAAAACCATTTCCCAGGCTGAACATTAAACACTTTTCAGCGATTTATTTTGTTTTTTGTTTTTTTTGTTGCACTTTTGCAAATAGATTTTTCTGCTGTTTTGAGGTCAGTCACTTTCTTTTGCAATAGGTGTCGCATGGTGTATGCAAAAAAATAAATAAATACTTTTATTTCTTACAGGTGTGTGGTGGTTCTTTTAAATCCAAAGAAGAATAAACAAAGCCATATACTCAATGCATCCAGGTAAGGACCGAAAAATAACCCAGACCAAAAACAGTTTGTAAAAGTGCCCTTATTTTTAGAAATGGTTTTGGAGGCGTCAACTCAGCCCCCTGTCTAAGTCAGTCTAGATCACATTGTCATCAATTGACCCATCAATGGACAGACAAGTGGGTCAGGATTGAGGCTATGCAATCACAATGAAGGTACAGAGAAGGGCTGATCCCAGACCTCTGACATGAGCTATAAGGACAAGTTAAAATAATTCAATCTCTTCAGCCTGCTTGACTTTCTTAAAGATGTTCAC
Source organism: Acipenser ruthenus (assembly GCF_902713425.1). Taxonomy (NCBI): domain Eukaryota; kingdom Metazoa; phylum Chordata; class Actinopteri; order Acipenseriformes; family Acipenseridae; genus Acipenser; species Acipenser ruthenus. The sequence continues at coordinate 24,276,270 of NC_081195.1, forward strand.
TTATAGCTGGGTGCCTTTCTTTAAGGACTAGCTGGCCGTTCAAATGCAAAGACCATGGTGTCCCTTTATAAAACAATTTGCAGGAAAAATGGGAGAGTTTTGCATGTCTCTGTAATTCTATTCAGTAAACCTGTGTTTCTCTCCACACTTGACATATCTTATCCTCGTGATATTTCTGTTGTACTGATTACAGTAAACTTAGAAAAGTTGGGTGTTCTGGAATGGGTATTGTGTGTTGTGTTGTGTTGGCATGGCGATGGCTTGAGCTCTCCAGTGATCTCTGTCAGGTTTGAGCACGTTCTTGCTATGGGTAAAAATGAAATCGTTGTCAGTCGTAGTGTTTAGAGTCCAGGTACGTCTCTTCTATTGTTGCAGGTTAGTCTTGCTCACTACCTGTAATTAACCAGGGTGTAAACCTGTTAATGAATGAATCATTTGAATTGAAGCCAGTAGACCTGTGTTTTCATCACTGTGGCTAAACACTCGTGTTTCCTTGCTCTGTGACAGCTAAGTGGCATTTTGTGAATGAATAGTAATGCTGAAGGAGCTGTTGATACTTGTACCATTCCATATTAGCTGACAACCAAACTAAATGTGCACTGCTAGATGTCTGAAAGCAAATTCACTAGCATCACAAAGGACTGAGGTTTGGAGACCGCTTTACACAGAGTTTGATTGTGAATCGATAAACTAGACCTGTTCAGGGATGGAAATTTGACTCCTATTGCATAGTAGTTTGCTACAATCTTGGTTCGACACATTGCATAGCAAGCTCAGGTGCCTTATTGAGCTCATAGTAGAAGCAGGAATGGATCAAACCGCTATGTAATGGTGTCCTTATTTCCATTTCTACATGTTAATTGGGATCCTTTAAGACACAACATGGCCCACTTCTAGTTACTAGGATCCAGACAAGCAACTAGAAACTGACCATATTGCTTACGTTGGTCCGGGTAATGTCACATAAGCCACTAGTAAAATTGTAAGATTGTTTAATTACTTCTGTAGTTCATGGTAACACATTGGCATAAACATGTAGAATCCTAATAAATCGACAAAAGTAGGTTTCTTTCCATGCCTGTCTGTCTCAAATAATTCTTAAGCTTTTTAGTATGACTACATAGTCATAGTTTTTATAGTTATCGATAATACTTTTCTAGAAAATTACTTTCATTGGTGAAAAATCTCTTTTAAGAATACCAATTACAGCTCCTATTTGTACTAAGAAGTTTTGGCATAGATTCTCTCTCGCTCGCTCGCTTATCGTACGTGCTTTGTTTATTTTCCAGAAAAACGTTTACTGCTTTGGCATTTTCACAAGATGGAAAATACTTGGTCACTGGTGAGGTGAGTTTGTTGGAAAATAGAGAAAGAGAACTTAACCACTGATTGTTTATTCCAAAAAATGACTTTGTAAAAACTTGGCAGTGTGTACTAGAAATGTCAAAGCTGCTTGTCTAAAAGCCAATTTCTAATGTTTAAACCAAGTACTTTAATATTTAGTTTGCACAGCCCTGATGCACCATCTATTCCTTGTAACAAGTGCTTCTCAACACAATCGGAAACAAATATAACCACTATTTTTATATTTGTATATAATGTATCTTTTTTTTTTTTTTTTTGGCTTAAATACATTTTAAAAAATGCAGAGTCCTATTTTGTACTGCAGAGATGGGTTTTGGCCTGATATTTTCACTGCCTTGGAGTCTTGCTCAGGAAAAACAAATGTGATGAGAGCACCATTGCTTTGATGAACCCAGCTCAGACTAGCTGCTAAAATGCCAGTTTAACTATTTGAAGACCCACTACATTTCTTAATTATAAAATAAGACGTGTTCTAGAGGCACACGATCTTGCTGCACTACCTATCCCCCAAAGTTATGAAGGAGTGCAAACCGTGTTGGTTATGTAGTTTTATGGGGGGGTCCTAACCTGTTCCTGTCCCGTACAGAGTGGTCACATGCCGGCTGTGCGCGTTTGGGACGTGGTGGAAAAGACCCAAGTGGCTGAGGTCCAATGCCACAAGTACGGTGTGTCCTGCGTGGCTTTCTCCGCCAATTCCAGCTACATCGTGTCTGTGGGCTACCAGCACGACATGACTGTCAACGTGTGGGAATGGAAGGTAACTGGAAACAGAAATTGCTAATTTTATATAGGTTATTTATGTGTATCTGTGTTTGGTTTGTAAGAAGATATAACTGCAGTATATGAAAATGACATTTTACTATTTATTTATTTTATTATTTATTTATTTATTTATTTTTGGAGGTACACAAGGTTTAAATGATTAAATTTAATGCATTTTAGGAGGTTTCGGACAAAAGCCCTTCAGCTATAAAGGGCTCTTGTCTGAAATGCCGTGTGTGTGTAGATGAATAGACAGATAATGATGCAGTATAAGCTTATAACTACTAAACCTTGAAATATTCCATTATATTTTGTGAATGTCTTCTGACCAGACAACACCCCTAGAGGTACCAAACTGGGATACCACTAGAACCCTTTTGTTTCTTAGCAGAATCATGAGCGTGTGTGTGTGTGTGTGTGTGTATTTTAATACCCGTGTTCCTCTTTGTCTGATCCAGAAAGGCACAGTAATTGCTTCAAACAAAGTCTCCAGTAAAGTGACATCGGTGTGCTTCTCGGAGGACAGCAGCTACTTCGTGACGGTGGGCAACAGACACGCCAAGTTCTGGTATTTGGATGCATCTAAAGAGCGCAGGGTACGAAGCACCGGCTAATATCTGAACACTTTCAACTGCTGTTCTTGAACTATACTTCTCATCTCGCACACGCTTGCCTTGCATGCTACCAAGTACCTGACCTTGTCAATTATAAACATGCACTTCAATTAATTGAAAGGGTGGCAAGGTTATATACCTCACTTAAGACGCACAAACACTCCCTCTTGAGCTCAGGGAACACAAAGCCACTTTTTCAAACATGGTTCCAGGAGACCTAGTCCTGAGGCAACCCTGGTGTGCCATGCAGTGGCCTGAAACCATGTTCCAAGCCACAAAGTAGCGTTGTGTTCCCTCTGCTTCAGAGATGCTGGGTTTTATCAGTGTCTTACAATTTAACGCTGCCTATATTTCGCCCCTCTGTCACTGAGATCACTGTAGGCATGCTTGTCTTGTTCCCTCCCCAGATAAACAGCACAGTGCCGCTGATCGGACGCTCTGGCATCCTGGGGGAGCAGAGGAACAAGCTGTTCTGCGGGGTGGCGTGTGGCAAGGGCAGAATGGCCAGCAGCACCTTCTGCATCACCAGCTCTGGGCTGCTGTGCCAGTTCAATGAGAAGAGGCTGCTGGACACCTGGATTGACCTGAAGGTGAGGGTTGCTGGCTCCCTTCCTCTTTCTTTTATGGGTGACTCTTCGATTTCTGATTCGTTTCCTTATCGTTTTATGCATTAGGATTAAACCTGTTTTTTAAACTTTAACATCTTTGTAATCAGAAAAGCCATTGAGAGAAGTGCTCCATTTGAGGGGTTGGAGTGAATTCCTGTTTTTCAATTCCTTTTTAAAATCAATTCCCTTTTAGTGAATTCCAGCACATCTTTGATCAATTGCAATTGGCAGTATTCTGTTAATGAGCTTCTCGCAGTGGTGACAATTCAATTGAAGTCATTGTTAGTCAATTAAATTGGCTTCAAATGAAAGGGGGCTGGGGGGAGGGGGTGAACAGTTTGTCTAAACTGTTAACAGTCCTGTGTGAGGCCAGAGAAGAAAGCTTTTAATGTTAATGTGACCTAAAACATCTGGAGTACACATTGGCCTCTGTGCTCCGAGCTTCTTAATCCAAATGGTTATTAGCCTGATTTATTTCTCCAAGGAAAAACAGCAATTGAAAACCTACTGAAACAACTACTGTGTGTACAAGCCCTTGCATTAAATGTTTAGCGTTCTTGTTCAAGGTTTGGTAACTTTTTCAGAAATAAATAAAACTTGCCTAGGGTGGTTTGGGAATTTTAAGGAAAAAAAGCAAGCTTAGCTGTGTGCTACTAATTCTACTTTTCAGTTTTTGCTGTGAGGTGTAGATCATAATAGTAACTCTGGAGGCCTGCCATGCAGCCACTTCAGAGCTACAGTGTCGGAGGACCACGCGGCCCTGGGCAACTTGCAGGCAGGGGTCGCTGGTGCGCGGTGAGCCGAGGACGCCCTGGCCGACCTAAGAAATTGCTTGCTGATTCCACCTCTAGGGCTTCTGTTTTGCTAACTTTGCTTGGTTTTTGTTCAGGCTCCGGTTTCTAACTGCATCGTGGCGAGTGAAGACTTTGTGTTCTGCGGCTGTGCGGATGGCACCATCAGAGTGTTCAACCCCCAGGACCTGCATTACATCACCAGCCTTCCCAAGCCCCACCACCTGGGGGTGGACGTTGCCAAGGGAACAGAGCCAGGGTAGATACATAACCTCTCTCTGCTTTCCCTTTGCCAATGTTTTTATTGTAACTTCTGTGTTCTAAACCATACACTTTATCATTTTTGTGAGAAATTCTCATACACTGCTAAAAATAACAGCCCCTATTAAGCAATACAGAAATGTGCTAAAATAAAAGTATTAACTCAAAAGAATAGCTTACAGAATGAGTTTAGTTTAAATGTTTAGTGAATGGATAAACCGGTAGTATAGGATACTTTAAAGTATGGACAATAACCTTTCCAATGGAAGTAAGACTCCTGTTGCATAACCATTTCACCCATTCCATATTTTAATATAAGCTTGGTTAGTCAGTGTTTAGGTAACAAGCTTGGGTGTGTTGGTGGAATGGATCAAATTGCTATGCTATGGGAGTCTTATTTCCATCCCTGATCTTCACTTAAATACACGTTGAAAAATAATTTACCCCTGCATTTGCCATTATGCGACTAGCCAGAAATAATAAGGTGCTTGTCTCAAATTAACAATCTCTCATCTATTTGAAGCTTTTTTTTTATATGAAATGTAATAAATAATTATAAATGTTAGTGAGGTGGTGCTAAATGCTATGTGGACAAGGCATGACACAAACATTTTTAAATTGACTTTTATACAAAATATCAATCTGGAACAGGTGCATTTTTTTTATTCGGTGCGTTCTCTGTTTCAGTCACCTGTTTGACCAGAATCCAGATGCAGTGTACCCGGACGCTGTGGCCCTGGCCTTTGACCCGTCCACGCGCCGGCTGTCCTGCGTGTACAGTGACCACAGCCTCTACGTGTGGGACGTGAGGGACTTGAGGAAGGTTGGAAAGGTGAACTCCGCCCTCTACCACAGCGGCTGTGTCTGGAGCATTGAGGTATGTGAAAATCTGAAACCCACGTCAAGGAGGAGTGTCCCTACAGCCTTTATTGGCGCACGGCTAAAGGGATGGCAATAAGACTATCACTGCATAGCAGTTTCCTGGTTTTATTATGAGTTTTTAATAAGATAAACCTGAGCTTGTTCCCTTTACACACTCTGGAATGGGTAAAACTGCTATGCAGTAGGAGTGTTAATTGATAGACTCTATAGAAAAATTCTCATTTGATATTTGATTACTGCTCTATTCTGGGGTATTGTGCATGAAACTCAGGTAGGCCATGTTGCAAAGTAAAATTCTTTCTCTCAAGATTGCATTGGGATGAGGCAAGCTTGTGGAAAGTTACTGATAAGGACACATTCCTTATTTGGGTAGGATATATGGAGCTTGTCTGTCTCTACTCTTCTGTAGCAATACCGATATATCTTATTAGCAGGGTGTGTGTGTCAAATGCATGCATTGCAAGTGTTTATCTTGAAGTAGGAGTGACACGAGAGAGAAGGTACAAGAGGATACCAAGCTGTACTGGAGAACAGTTATAAAATAATTATTGAATGATGTAACCACAGGGTAGGTATAAAAAGGCTTATTTTAGAGCTCTTTTGGAAGAGCGAAGTAAAGACTGTTACACAGGGAGTACTGCAAACCCCAGCTGAAACTTCAACTGTTTATCCTGCAAGCCAAGTTTCAAGAACAATTTTCCCAACTGCAGACAAGCTTCAAGCAGGGTTGGGGTCAATTAAGTGCCCTCCACCCCCAATTTACAGTTCCTTCTGCAAGTCAACTTCTTCAAAGGAATTGAATTTCTAAAGAAATTGAATAATTATGATTTGTTCAACTGCTTTCATTTGAAGCCAGTTTTAATTAACTAGCAAACAGTAACTTCAATTTAAGTAATTTTGTTGCCACTGTGAGAAGCTAATTAACAGAATACTGCAAATTGCAATTATCAATGATGTGTTGGAATTGGGAACTGATTGTGTTAGAATTGACAACCCTGGCTTCAAGACACATTGTCAACTCTCAATTGACGTGTTTTCCAGAAACTACTTTTTTATAAGCCAGCTGTAAGCCAAAAAAGACTTGACACTCCTAACCGAAACAAAAGTTTGTAAGATGTTCAGCTAGCCCTCTGTTCAAGATTCCTCGGACTATTAACATTTTTTTTTTTTTTTAATCCTCTCAGACATACCCGGAGCTGGAGGAGAGTTCCCGGGCCTGTCTGCCTGCTGGGTCCTTCCTCACCTGCTCATCAGACAGCACCATCCGACTCTGGAACACGGACGACAGCTCAGCCGCTACTGGGATCGGCGTTACCGGCTTCCACAAGAATTTCTATAGCCATGTAAGCTCCAACTGTGTGCTGCCTTATTGAGCTGTCGAGTTTGCAATATCAATTGTCTCAATTGTAAAATCCTAGGTATATGGAGAAAACTACAAAGCGAAACGTAATTCAATGTGTTAACCTAACCACTATCCAGCATGTTTCATTCAATTCAAAATAAGTGATGCAAAACATTTGGTTTTGAGCTGTGTTGTTCAATGGTAGGAAGCGATGCTGTAACGCATGTATGTTGCTGTATGCAGGACCTGCTGAAGGTGGTGTATGTGGGGAAAAACATGCAGCATCTCCAGGACACTGCAGAGAAGGCAGACAGCACGGACCTCAAAGCTGGGATCAGGGTGCTGGCAGTCAGCCCTGATGGACAGCACTTGGCGTCAGGAGACCGCTGTGGAAACCTCAGGTAACTTGATAGTGCTGCTGACCGAGCAGGCCAGAGAGCTGTGTTCAAATGAATATGTAGTTGGGGGCTGTTTTAATGAGGGAGAAAGGTTATGTTCCCCTGCAGGGAAGTGTTTTGCAGTAGATGTGAAAATAAGCCTGGTAAAACATTATCAGGAAAATGTAGATGGAATTTGAACTTTTTTTATTTTCTTTTATCAATTTAATTGTTCTGTTAGGGGGGTAGTCTGAAAGTATAGTTTGTATGTTGAAAATATTGACTACCTCTTATTTTTAAAACAAACCTAATCCTGTTCACCATGTCTTCAAGAAAGACAGAAACTGTTCCGCTAAACTTTCTCTATGGGGGGGGGGAAACATTGAAAGAGTTGAAACTGAAACGTTGGTCAAATAATTATTATTTTCCTGATGTATCTGTTTATTCAGAATCTATGACCTTCAGTTCTTGGATGAGCTGATGAATGTTGAAGCTCACGATTCAGAGGTTCTCTGTCTGGAGTACTCCAAACCAGAGACAGGTAAGCATGGGGATGGGAATGCAAGATTAAAATAGTGTGATGTCCTGTTTTAATGTGGAGTGCTTCTGGTGAGAAGTAACCTGTGCCTTTTTCTACAAATCATGGCTCCAAATCACTGTCACACATCCCCACATGTTGCTACAACTGTTTAAATCGTTTCTTTTCATTAACATCCTGACAACTTTTTACACTTGAAACTTTAAAGTCTGTTTCAAAACTCTTAAAAATGTCCGCTCTAGTGCACTGATAGTGTCAGGATTGTTGCCCACACTGTCAAACAGTTAACACAGCAACAACGATCCACGATGTATTTCACGAATGTGTTTTGTGTGTTCAGGAATGAGCCTGCTGGCCACGGCTAGCCGGGATCGCCTCATTCACGTGCTCAATGTGGACAAGGAGTACGGTCTGGAGCAGACCCTGGATGACCACTCTGCCTCCATCACTGCAGTGAAGTTCACAGGTGGGAATATGCCGTTTATGTTACCATGCGCCTCCACAAGTAAGGTTATGGCTTGATAATCCAGCAATCCAATATGTTTGACTTTAGTTTATACCACGTTACCAAGTGGTCTGCCTTGTCTACATGTTAGTTAAAACCTCCTGCTGCCCCTATTGAAAACACAGCAACCCCTCTCTGTCATTTACAGGTGACAGCAGCCATGTACGGATGATCAGCTGCGGAGCCGATAAGAGTATATATTTCCGGACAGCAGAAAAGGTAGTGATGAGGCTGATGAAGGCTATTTGGGGACCTGCGGTTTCTGATTTCTCAAACGTGTGTTTGGGCATTTGTTAATGCTGTGGGTGTACTGTACAGCTATGGCCAAAAGTTTTGCATCGCCCTATAGAATGAACACATTTTGCTTCATAGTCGAATGAAACCTACCGCTTTGTAGTTTTCCATATGCTTAACAAAAAACTGACAAATTGAAGAATGTGAGGTTTAGAAATCTAAATACTGTAAAGGCTTCCAGTAGGCTTTTGCAATATCATTTTGTACTTTTTATTTTGATTTACATGATGATAAATTTAAAAAAAAAATCTAAATGATGTTCATAGAGGGTTTTTTTGTGTTAAATCTCTTAATCATAACATTCTAGGTGATGCAATACTGTTGGCCACAGCTGTGGGTCATGGTACCGATAAAGCAAATGTAGTGCTTGTATCATTCGTAACGATGGGTGTGGTTTAAGTACCAATGCAAAGTCTATTAAACCTGTAGCAGATTTGTTGTCATGTAAAGATTTATCTAGCTGCAGAAACCAAAGTCCTCTGGCTTAACATGAATGCTTTCAGGTATATTGACTTCAATCCAGCCTTTTTCTAATTCTGTTTTTCGTTTTTCAGTCTGCAGGTGGCATTAACTTCTCAAGAACTCACCATGTTGTTGGGAAAACCACTCTGTACGACATGGATGTCGACGCAACGAGGAAATACGCAGCGATCGGATGTCAGGATAGGAATATCCGGTGTGACGTCATTCTGGTTTCAAACTGCTGGAACAGCATTATAGTGACACCTCTACTCTCCAATGCATTTATAAAATGAACCATTAATTTACTGATATAATAAAACATAGACCTACCTGTGGGGTATAGATCTTTGTGCATTCTTTTGTGGACACACTTTGGTGTAACTTTAAGCAGATGCACTTTTTGTTAGGTGTCAGTTGCTGTTTCTGAAGTGCTTGTGTGTGTGTGGTGGTTTTAATATCTTCCCTGCTGTGTGCTCTCAAGGATCTACAACGTTGACAGCGGGAAGCAGCAGAAATGTTTTAAAGGCTCACAGAGTGAGGACGGGACTCTTCTAAAGGTAAGAAGCTGAAACTGATCCAAGGACAGTAGAAATATGATTTAAACGTGGAACTTGTTTAGCTAAGTATTGAAGGCTGTATTTTGTGTTACAGTTTTGATTTAAACTATGAACAGTGCATTTGAGGCTTTTGTGGTACTAACACCAGTGGTGTCTAGCTAGTCTGTATTCAATACACTGCTATACTTTACCTTATATATATTGCAAAGATGTTTTAAGAACATGTATATGTGTGTGTCAGGATGTGAGTGGAGTAGTGAGGATAGACTGTCCACAAAAGGTGTATTTACAATAGTGCTACTGTTTTAGTATACGTATAATTGTCGCCCTCTACCAACAATATTATCGGGTCAAACGGCTGGCTTAAAGTCCCAAACTAAAAAGGTTCCCAAAATAATAAAACCATGACAGTCAAAGCTGTGCAAGTGCCCGTGCCCAGAGTGCTGGTACAGATTGAAGTGATGTGGCCGGGCAGGTGCCCTGGGTGGTAGTGCGGGCTCTGTACCTTCAGCCCCCGAGGTGTCAGTCTGCCAAAAACTTACTTACTTTCTTTCTTTCTTTCTTTCTTTCTTTCTTTGCCCCCCCTAGGTACAGATGGATCGGTCTGGCATGTTTCTGGCAACCAGTTCTTCAGACAAGAATATCTCCATCTTTGACTTCTATACGGGCGAATGTGTGGCCACAGTGTTTGGGCATTCAGGTACGTTTATGTCCCTGTAATCCAGGGGACATAGAACTTTTCAGACTAAAGCATATTTTTGTTTTTCATATTCGTGGTAAATATTTGCTTTACTTCAGCCATACTTGGTACTTTTTACCTTTTTTATCTTTCTTATTCAGAGATTGTAACAGCGATGAGGTTTAGTAACGATTGCAGACACTTGATCACAGTTTCTGGTGACAGGTAAGGGCGCATTTGACTTTGCAATGCCCATTCATTGTTCGTTTATATAATGTGGCATATGTTTTCAATGGTGTTCTGCCTGGTTTATAGACCTGTGTGTGTGTGTCTCTACCACAGCTGTGTGTTTATCTGGAGGCTGGACTCCCAAATGACCAGCTGTATGAGGAAACGGCTTGCTGAGATCAGGCAGGTCTGTGGCCAGCAGAGGGCACTGCAACACCATGCTCAGATCAGGTAGGAAAATACACATGTACAGCTATGACTAAAGTTTTGCATTGTCTGGAATTTTAGATTGACACAATTTGTCAGTTTTTGGTAAACTATTGGGGGGGGGGGGGGGGGGGTACTACAAAGCGATGTGTACTTCAATATGTTAACGTAACATTATTCAGCGAGTTTCATTCGACTTTATGAAGCAGAATCTGTGTATTCTATAGGGTGATGCAAAACATTTGGCCAGAGCTATACAGCATTGTATGCGATACTTAACTTGCTAGACATCCTGGCTTTTAACATTGCAACGGTAATGGCTAACGGCTCTTGCCAGTGGTTGTAAAAGCATTGCTTTGATTTGAGAGGCGTGGGTCTTTCCTGCAGGAGGGAGACGTACATCACAGTGCCCCGTGGAGTGACCACACAGGAGGAGGAGGAGGAGGAGGGGCAGGAGGGCAGAGAGGAGGACCTGGAGGATGAAGGCTCCTTGCAGACCCCTGCCAAGGACTCCTCGGATCAGGGTAAGTTGAGATAGTGGGGCGGTGACTCAGGACAAACTAATTTTAGAAGTCATGCATACATTCTAGGTGTCCTTATTTTCACTAAGGTTTGGTGCTTTTATTGTTTTATTTTCGAGATGAACACTAGATGTTAATATTAAGTAGATTAATGTTTCACTTTTGTTTTTAGATGGCTGTTGATTTGTCACATGTCCTCCTATATATGTATATTTTGGGGTTGATGTCTGTTCCTCCATTGGATGATAAATATATTTTTTTCCTGATAGATTTGATGGACCCCACCTTCCTTCAGACCAATGGGAGACTTCCACTGTGGGCAAAGAGAATGGTAGGGTGTGAAGCTGTGTGTAACTGGCAGAAATCCCACTGCCCAATACCGCTTAAAAAAAAAAAAAGTCTCCATTACAAACTTCAGACCTGGGGTCATAATTTTAAATTATAGCATAATAGTTTGTTAATTGTGTGTGTGTGTGTTTTTTTTTTTTACAATGTCTTGTTCAATTAGTTACAATTGTGCTGCAGTAATTCCAATTACACTAAAAAGTAACAAAGAATTCCACACTAACATGTTGACTCGATTCATTCTAAATAGCCGGTTTGACTCCTGAAGCATACATCTTTTTTTTTTTTTTTTTTTTTTTGGTTGAAAATGCAAGAATAACTAACAATTGCATGTGTAATTTGAACTAGAATCAATCGGTTACTAAATGGTGTAATTACAACTGTGCAGGTGTGCCAAGGTTCAGTGAGTAACATTGTCATTGCAATATAAACTGCACAGTTCTATTTGTAATTGAGCCCACTAAACCAGCCTGTAACCTGCAGGTGGAGAACCCTGAGGATGATGGACAGGAGCGTCTCCATAGTAACCAGTACCAGCCACGGGGGCGCTGGGCGGAGCGGGCCAATCGAGAGCAGATCAAAACCCTGTTTGACACCCGCTGCAGGCAGATGTGCCTGACCCCCAGCCCCCAGAGACAGGCAGAAGGGACGAGGGCCCGGGAGCTGCCAGAGGAGCCCGGCTTTGAACCCCAGAGCCTGGACAGTCTGCTGGGACAGGAGGAGGGTGAGGAGGTCAGTGGGACACCTTCCTTAAACGTCATCTTGAATTTTAACCAACAACAAAAAAAACATGAATGTAAATAAGTCTCGGCTATAAATAAAAATGGACCTCAAAATTCAAATAAAGAATGCCAATCAAAAACATTTAGAATTATCTTGGCGAAAGCGGCGTTCAATATTAGCTTTAAGTAAGTTACTCGTAATAAAAATCCATTTTTACAGTACCTCCTTGTTAATAGATTACAAAGCATGTTTAGTCGTTAGCTGGTGAAAGCTTGTTTTTCTATTTGTGGTTGTAATCCTGGTACAGTGCAGGCATCTCTACACTGTCCCTGCCCCACAGTGGAATCCCCCTAGGGAAGGTGCTTTAGAAACTGACTCAGCCACTCGTCACAGGCTAATTGTGAAGGCTGAGCCAGCGAGGGGCTGATGGAAGGGGAGTGTGAGGGAGGGGATTGTTTTAAGCTGGCATACAGTATTGAGTTTCATCAGAAATCCAGTCCACTGCCTGCGTTCACTTGGTTAGTAGGGAGGACAAATTGTAAATTAAGGCAAGTGCAGAAATGTAATTATGAAGTGTGTGTCTTTTATATGAATATTTGATGGAAAGTGAGATGCAAATGGACATTGTACTGTCAAAGAATTGAAATGGTGAAAGGGTATTAAAAATAATTTGGTTAGATTTCATTGGGGAACTGCTGTAGACTGCCTGACCTGTTTTTAAAGATTTTATTGTATTTATTGATTTGATTGATTGATTGATTGATAAATGTATTCAAATACATTTTGACACCTGCTGGGTGTTTTTTTTTTGTTTTTTTTTTTGTTTTTTTAAACCTGTATCTATAAAACGCTCAGTTGTAAGATATGTAAACTCAATCACTAAACCGAAGTGGTTTAGATTGGGGTGTACTGATTGGAATCTGTACTACACTAAACCCTTTTGTCTGGTGTTTTGCTTTTGAAGTTGTTGATACTTGGTTATCCGAAGCTATGGTAATTTTACACACGATCACAAGTACGATATTGAAGTTTCCACAGCAGCTAACTATGCATTCCTTCATGACAGCACAGTAGGTCTGATTGGACAAGCAGGGTTCTGATAAGTCTTTTGTGGGGTGGGTTGCAGAATGATTTCGGTGTATGTGAATTGTGTCTTGCCCAGACCTGGGGTCAGTCAGAAGTACAATTACAATGGAATTATTTGCTGAAATTATAATTGTAATGGTATTTTGACAGATGTATAATTGTACTGTAATTGCTCAATTATATAGTACAATTACACATGTGTGCCAAGGTACAGTTGCATTGTATTTGCAATTACAAATTTCACAATTCCAGTTGTAATTAAGCACAGCTCTGTTACTGACGGTGCCTGTGTTTGTGTAGGACGAGGAAGAGGAGGAGGAGTTTGTCCAGGTCAGCCAGCCTTTCGCTCGGCCCAGCTTCCTGCAGCTCCCTGACGTGGAAGAGATGTTCGGACAGGACATGGACTCCCCAGAGACCAGCGACGACATCCTGTACCCCGCAAACAGCACTGTGGCCTCCCTGGCAGGAGACAGGTGGGGAAATTCACTCTGCTTGTGTTTTGTCAGTAGAAACGTGGTAGCTTTACAGTATCATTTCAGAGTATTGCCAGGGCAAACGTGGCTTTTTTTTCAAGTTTGAATATAATGTGAAAATCAGTTATCAGGGCTGCAAATAAAACTCCTGTTGCATAGCAGTTTGATCCATTCCTGGTTTTATTATGAGTTTAAGACCCGCTTGAGCTTGTTACCTAGATACTGGGGCTAATCAATCTCGTATTAAAACCTGCAGTGGGCAAAACTGCCTTGCATCAGGAGTCATATTTCTAGTGCCCTATTATAGTAAAGTGACTTGGGATCCCATCAAATTACTTTTATAAACGGATCCAAACACTTGGAATGTGTGTGGGTGGCTTTTTGTCTTAGGTTTTGCATTGCATCCGTTGCATGCTCTTTAGATATAACCATTTTATAAATTCTATTGTAGGAACCAATGCAAAAATGATATATTTAAATGCATTTCAAACAATGCTTTGGGTATTTGTCTTATTACAACATATTCCACAGACAACTCCATTGTAACCTCATGCAATTCCCTGTGATATTGCTTAAATGCATCTGTGATCAGCTTTAACATGCATGTTTTAATAGGAGCAAGGTTCATGCAGGTCCTTGAAATCCTGAAAAGTGCTTGAATTTCATTTCACAAAATTTGAAGTACTGGAAAACTTGGAAAATCAATTAATTTATTTATTATTACTTTTCCATTAAATCCAAAATAACAGTTGTTAATGGCTACTTCAATCCTCAGTTTAATAGGTTTGATGGCAATTTTTAATCTTACATCTCGTGATTGGGTTATGAGACTTGCGTTCTACATCTTGTGTACAGGCTTCTGCAAAATACTGGGTAACTACTAAACTCTTTAGATAAATGTATCAAAATACAAACTACTTTGGATAAACTGTTTTAAATGCAATTGTATTTGGAAAATATATATAATGCCTTAATAAAACAAAGGTAAGATTTTCATACATCAACCAGACAAATGTATTTTGTCAATTAACTGAAACTGTGAATAATGCATACGTTTTCAAAAACTGGTCTGAGACATGACTCATTAAATTCATAAGTTTGGGTGTTTTCTGCACTAACTTTCTACTTTTAACTTGCGTTTATTAACTGAGGCTTTGAAATAAACTACAATGATTGTGGTGTTTTTTTTTGCCTGTCCAGATGTTTCTTTTGTTTTAAACCTTTTTCTTTTGGCATTTAACACATTGCAGATTTATAACAAACATGAACATACAGGCATGTTTTCAAAATGATACAGGTTTGCATTTTGACTGGTGTTCTTCGCTGCTTCTCCCAGTGACTTTGACGTGAAGGAGCTGTGTCGGGGCCCGTCCCACAAGGCTCAGAGGTGGGGTAGAGAGGGCAGTCAGGAGAACAGCCCCGACAGTGCCTACTGCGTGGGGTCAGCAGGGAGCCAGGCCTCCAGCCAGGAGCAGCACCGAGATGGTCAGTCCCTCCACAGACACACACACACACACACACACACAGACACACAAACACAGACAGACTCATTTTGCATAGCAGTCTCGCCCATTCCTGGCTGTACTGTGAGCTGGATTTGACACCGTGTAAAGATAAGAAACTCTGCGTTTCTTATTGAACTTGTAGTGAAAGCAGGAATGGATCAAATTGCAATGCAACTGGGGTTTTGTTTCCATCAATGCATGTTCATGCTGGATCGGTGGGATCTTTTAAGACACGATGTGGCCAAGTTCTACAAGCTACTTGGAACCAGGCAAGCAACTAGAAACTGAACCTATTTTTACATTTGCCCTGGGTAATGTTGCTATTTCATAAAGCCACCAGTAAAAATATATAAGTTGTAACAAACTCTGCTGTGTCTTATTAAAATCCTAGTAAAACCAGGAATGCATCTAATTGCTATGCAACAGGGGTCTTATTTCCATCCCTGCTGTACCTTTTAATGATGGCTTGTTTTGTTAAACAAAACCGTAAGAAGAATAATTTAGTCATTTAGCAGACGCTTTTATAAAGTGACTTAGACACTAAGGGGTGAACTATGCATCATAACTGCTGCTGCAGAGTCACTTACAATAGGACCTTAGTTTTACGTCTCGTATACAATATTAAATATATTATATGTTTAATATATTAAATTGCATCGATTCCTACGCTGCTGGTTTCACTAATCTCAGAACTACCTTACCTAAAGTAATAGAATTGATTCAGTGCTAACCAGGATCAGTGGATTAACAACGGGAAACCTTTACCAGCTGGTTTCAAACTCCTGCTTCACACCTACTTGAACTACTCGCCCCAATGGGACTGTCATTGGTGCTTTGTGTTGCAGATGTGGATTCCCTGAGCCAGCTGAGCTCCGCAGGCAGCTCTGGGGTGGAGGAGGAGGAAGAGGAGCCCTGTGTGTCCCGGGACAATCCCGTCACGCTCACCCCAGACCAGAAGGAGATGCTGTGGCACCACTTTGACACCCTGGCAGACGACCTCGCCAACGGTAAACCTTGACCCGCCGGAAACACAATTCAGAACATGCTGAAAACGCATTCTCAATTGTTATTTCAAACAGTGTTCTGGAAATGATGGCTTGCCGATAAACAAGCAAGCAAGCCTCCTAGACCCAATACATACTCCTGAATACTAGTAGTATATAAATTGTTTGAAAGTTAACATATTTTAGAGCTGTGTACAGATCAGTTGTTTGTTTTTTTTTTTCTTCCCCACCACAGAAAGGTTTGATACCAACTTAAAGGACCTCAAGCCGAGTTCAGACGATCTCTTCCTGAATCCCAGGCTGAGCATTTCTGCAAGATTCCTCTCTCGCTGCCAGAACAAGCTACGGTAAGGTTTTAGTTTTACTGTTCTGAGATGCTTCCCGGACTTTCTAGATTCTGTCTCACCCCTATGTTCCGATCCTGTTCCCTGCAGGCTGGGCACTGCCTTCCCTCCCAAGATTCTACTCTCTACTCTCAAGGTTCCGGAAGAGGAGCCGAGCAGCAAACCCCACAGCGACCCCAAGGGACAGGTGGAGGTAATGACATGACTCCATTTTATTTTGTAAATGGGATACAGCTCTCCTTTTATTTTCTTACACATTTAAGTAATTAAAAATGCTGCCACCCCTCCCTATGAAAGAGAGGAATAATTACAGTATAGCAGTGCAGTTCATTAAGTTTTTTTTTTTTTTTTTGTATGTCTATAGATAGAGATGGAGCGAGGTGAGTTGGCAGTTGTAGCTTCTGAATTTGGGAAATCAACAATTTTTATACATTGGTTCTTAAATTATCCAAATTTTATTTTGTAGTCATACCCCAGTGAACAATTACTTTTATGTTTGATTTTGGAATACAGAACCCGCAGACGTTGAAAGAAGGATGGTGCTGTTTGTGAGTGTGTGCGTGCACTAATCTATTTTTGTTTCTTTTCTCTCTCCTCTCTCAAGGCAATTTTAAAGACTTTTGATGAATCTTCCTCTGAATCTGCAGCTAAGGAGTTAAAGCCCAGAGGTAAGGCCAGTACTGCACACCTCCAACTAACATCTTTAACTCCTACATACGTCTGACAATTAAAACTTCTCTCTGCACGTGCATAGAAGATGTTTGAGCATCACTGGCACTAGCTACATTTCTTCTGAACAGTGTTTTAGGCAGATCAGGGTATTCAAACTGCAAGTAACTGACTGACCACATTCAACCCATAGCAACATATGGGCTTTAGCAAATTGCTTTCTGACAGCACAGACGTGCTCGTTATGACTTGAAGGTTGTGTGTGGGGGTTTTTCTTTTTTTTTTTTTTTTTTTTTTTTCCTTTTTAGAAAAGATCTAATGTTAAATTTTGCCCCCAGTCAGGAGGCGCAGTTCCTCGTTTAACTGCAAACAGCAGAAGTCGAAGCGAGTGACGATCGCTTCTTTTGCCCAGAGAGGTAGTCTTGTTTGTGTGTGTGAATTGGGGGGGTTGGCACACATTGCAAATCTTTCTTTTTTTTTCTCATCACGTCATCTGCAAGTTGTTCTTCGTTGCCCCTAATGTAGTATGTAAGGATTTTGTCGTGATTGCACTTTCCAAGGGCATGGGGAATGTTTGTGGTGGTTTTTTTTGGTGATAT
The DNA here is from genome assembly GCF_902713425.1 of Acipenser ruthenus. Taxonomy (NCBI): domain Eukaryota; kingdom Metazoa; phylum Chordata; class Actinopteri; order Acipenseriformes; family Acipenseridae; genus Acipenser; species Acipenser ruthenus. The sequence continues at coordinate 24,294,011 of NC_081195.1, forward strand.
CTGGAAACTGCTTTTCTGACTGTGCGCTTGCTCACATTTCTGGTGTACACATTTATGATTTGTATGAATTTGGAACGCTGGTGGCGGCCACAATTCTATTCTGTTTTTAACCCTTTTTAATGCTTTTTTTGTATTGTAACCTATTGCCGGACGCACAATACAAGACATTGTCGGCAACGTGATGGGTATGAAAATGTTGGCTTGTAAACACTTTGCTAAGTGACATAAGCATCATATTTACTACAGCAATGATTTGTGTGTGTTTTTTTTTTTCATTTGAACCCAGGGTGGTTCAAAGTGGTTTGATTTGCCCAGCACAGGTATGAAATTTACAATGCTTGTGCAAGCTGCTACCCATACCAGACCTAAACAGTGCCGTTCTATAATACAAGTCAAATGAAAAAAAAATAATAATTTAGATTGTTTCTTTTTAAAGAGTTTAATCTACACCATTTTTGCTTTTAAAAGGAAAACTAGTAACAACCTTTTTTTTGTGAGTCGCTTGTTACTTTCACAACCTAGCATTTCAAAACCTGACCTAACTCTTGACCCTCCTTGCTTCAAAGATGACCTGCAGTTGGGAGCCCTTCTTTCTGCCCAGGACAGCACCCCCATCCCCAGAAGACGCTCCCTGCCTCTCCAGATAAAGGAGGTTCCTGTGGCCAAGCCAGGCAGGCAGAGCTACATGGGAACGACTGCCAGCTCCCGGGCCAAGACCGCCGCCATGTCCCGCAGCGTCTCCATGGGGGAGAATCTGAACATCAAGAGCGCCGAGGAGCAGTCCGGGAGTGGGTTGTACCTCAGCGGCCGGGCTGCCTCCACAGCAGACCTGTTGAGTAGAGAGCAGGCCTGCAAGGAGAGTCTGGACCCAGGGACTGCTCCAGGAAGCCACAAGGCTCGGGCAGGACTCCACCTCGACCTCTCATCTTCCGATCGTATCCTGATGCCCCCTCCCCTCATCCCCAAGCCCCCCCTCTCCCTCGTGACTCCCACCGAGATGAGATCCCTGGGGAAGGAAGGGAAGAGCTACATCAGTGATATTCTGGAGAGCATCGGCTCGGCTCCCACCAGTCCCGTTAAGAAGCATACCCCCTGTCCTCGTAACCCAGAACCCCAGCAAGCTGTCCTGGGCAGGGAGGAAACCCCCGCTTCAACCACCCAGGTCTCTGATTCCAGTGCTGAGCTTCAGCTGCCACGTACACCGTGCCAGGAAGAGAGAACAGTGGCAGCACACCCAGGTTTGTGCCAGTTACACTATCGTCCGCATGTTAATCTTATTTGATATTTGCCCATAAAGAGATTCGGTGGTGGAAATAAGACTCCCATTGCATAACAGTTTGATCCATTCCTAGTTTTGGTATGAGTTTAATGAGACAAAACCCTGGAATGGGTGAAGCTTGTGCAATTAATTTCCGTCACTGGTTTTCTTGCAGGTTAATTGAAACATGGTCTTCATTCAATGATTTAAGTGGTTAAAAACTAAGAAATGTGACCTGTACTGGCATTTTAAAAGGGTTGACTCTCCTAACCTTGTCCTCCTCTCTCCTCTGTGTTTTTTAGATTCTCCTGATGTGCCAATGACTATCCAGAACTGTAAGCAGGTTGTGAATGAGCTGCAGAACACCCTGAAGAGGGCGCTGTGTCTTTACAGCAAGGTGAGATTCTTACTCCTGAGTAAGGCTAGCAAGCTCGTACTTCAGCTGAGGGAACACAGACACTGTGGCTTGGTTTCAGGCCTACTACAGCTGTGGCCAAATGTTCTGCATCACCCTGCATAATTTAACTAATTTTGCTTCAAGTCAAATGAAACCTGCTGAAATAATGTTGATGAGATGGAACAGAAATCAGTTATTCATTGCTTCATATTGCAATAAATGTCATCATCCAGGTCCCCTATTTGGAGCCTCACCTCCACGTTCTATTACAAGCACTGTGTGTGCTATTACTGCACATGCGTTTTGCTTTTCTAAGTAAGCAATAATTATGGATTAATGTGTTATGAGATCGCACCACGCCTTGGGTGCGATGTGAGGCACGAGATGAAGTCAGTCCTTCAACCACCCAAGAAGTGGTGATTTTAACTCATGACACACAGACCCTGGAGTCTATTATTGCTATTAAATGGGTCGAAGTGTGGTGTTGGTAAATAAAGAAGACTTTAAACACACAAAGTAGTTCCACAGTAACTAAAATTGTTAGCTAATAAAACATTTGATTTTCAAACTTTTTTGGGGGGGGGTGGGAGTGTCTAATAGTTTTCTTGTTTTTAGGCTGTGGTCATGTTTTTGTTTTTAAATCAATGTCAGTGTTCTTTTCAATTAACTAGTCTTTTTTTCAATGTTTTCAGCTGCTGCACTTTGAAGTTTCTCAGGGATTGCTGTCAAACTGACTCGAGTGGTTTTGTTTACCCAGGCGTACAGTTGGCATTGATTTTGTTTACTGTGATGAGGCTGCTTCAGAGAAATTAGTTCTGCACTTTATCACTGGATATCTAATGGCTAGGGAGAAGGTCTCTGCCAATCCAGAATCTAGTATTTTCGCGAATTGTTTTTACCATTTAGTAATACTAGTTTTCACATATTCTATAATACGCACATGTATGTTCAGTAGTATTTTGAAGACTTTTTTGTGAAATCATTATTTTTGTCATGTACCTGTATAATTGTAATTGTACCATATAATTGATCGATTTACAGTTCAGTTGCGCCTTTGTCATTCTATCATTACTTTGTATTTTCAACCACTTTTGGTGACCAAAATTAGCTGAAATAGTATGTTTCTGTATTTCTGTCCTGATTTTTATTGCTTGGTTATTTAGAAAAAACAGACTAAGCCATAATGTCTAATTTTACTTTTTAGTGTAATTGGAATTATAATTGAGACATTTTTTACTGCTGCAAAATTGCAGTTGAACAAAATAACTTTGTAATTACAATTTGAGCAAACGCTCCTGCTGTAATTGCATCTTGGTTTCCATTGTAGCCCTACCTCTTATATTTTAGTTTTTTTTATTTATTATTTTTTTGGTTTGTTAAGGTGGTGTCTTGCAACGAGAGCCCCGATCGGCAAGTCCAGATGAAAGCTATCCTGACCGACGCCTTCTCCTCCGTGCGGAGAGATATTGACTCTGTGGAGAGTGGCAAGTCGCACCGCAGCGCCCCTCACAGGCCAGATGAGGCAACTCCATCCCCCACACGGCAACTCAAAGACGAGAGGACCATGGCATTGCTGGAGCGCTACTCTGAAATGCTGCTTCAAATCACGGAGAAGAAACTAGACTGCAACTGTTAACATGTGCAGTGCAGAAAGACCTCTGAGCCTGGATGAACCTGTTACAATACTGTGCGGGTTACAACATGGACTGCTTCCTCCCATTTTTTTTCCCCCTAATACTTTTTATCATTTTTAATGCTTTCCCTACAAACCCATAGTGCAATTTCCCTAAACCTTTTAAAGTTATGTTTAACAAAAATGATCTTAAGACAATCCATGTTGTTTTTTTGTTTGTTTGTTTGTTTTTGTTTTAACTACCTACCTAAAAGCTTTCTGCTCTTTTCTTTTAAATAAAATGAGTGTCTGTCTCATGCCCTCTGGGGGGCAATTTAGAAAACAAACCAAAGTCCCAATGTTTGTTCTTTTGTTTTTTTATATAGAAATATAAAGTTCTTCATTTCATTGTACTCCATTTGTATGCATCTCACACACTAGACGATGTTCTTAACCCATTTATAAGTTTTAAAGTGCAATGGGTTTTTTTGGCTTGTTTTTTGTGGTTGTGGGGGAGGCGGTGTGTTCACTGTTATACAGACCCTTTTCATGAAAAACCCAACTTCTTGGGGGTGTACATAGTTGTTGTTTTTTTGTTTTGTTTTTTATATGTATTTGTGCATAACGGTTATAAAGAGTGAAGGCTTTAGTGTCTGTCCGTTGTCAGTGTTATCTGTGTTTTTATAAATGTTTAAGCTAAATAAACATTTTTGTAAAGAATGGTTTGTGTATGCAAATGTGTTTCATTTGAAATTCCCACCCCTACCAATTACCAAGTTATGATCTTGGCAGCTAACGAACAAGAAAATGTGTTCAAGGATATAATGTAAATGCTGTTACAGCTGTGGTGTATTTGAATAGTGTGTAGGTTATTGAAAGACATCCCCAAGCCTAATCAAATTCAGTGGATCACATGATGTGGTCTTTTATTAGACTAATCAATCACATGACGGAAATCAAGCTTAGGTCGGATACCAGAAACGAAGACATCATTCACAAACTAACATAATTTTTGAACTGTTTAAATTAGATTACAAAGTGCTGGTTTTGGCAGGTCTACAATCTGCTGGTTTAAAACACCCGTGCAGATTTTAATTTGGAAGCACATTGCGCACCAGTCCTGAATTATCTATCTAAACAACTTTATAAAAGATGAGGAACAGATCAGTCGAGGGCTTTGTGCTCCTGTGAAATTGCAATTGCATCCTTTACGCACTGACGTGTATAATGCAGTATGTTTTAATAATCCTCCTGGCTGCGCTGGTTTCATCGTGCGTTGCAGAACGCTCATTTTCCGACCTCGGAAGAATTCAGAACTATCTTCGGGTCATCCGTGGGACCAAGGCTGAATCATGTCGCTGTCCTTCATGTTTATGTTTATTAAATTACTTTTTACACAAGCTTATCTAAACATACAATTGCTATTTTAGAATGATGTAAGGAAGGTGCATCCAATTTACTTATCGTTTTAGGCAACGTTGAACGGGTTAAAAAGAAAACTGGACATCTGTAGATTATTACAAAATGCTCCACCAAAACCCCTATAATCTACTTGGCAATTAATAGATCTATTCTATATGAATATAATAATGTGAGAGCACGCACATACAAACGCCCTTTTAGTCTAATTGTCGCATTTGTTATTTCACAGCTCATTGTCACAGTAACCATTGTTAATCTTCTCTTTGTTATGTTTTGATGGTATTTTTGTAATCTTTCAAATGCTCTGGGGTTGGGAGTGTGTGAAGACAATTAACAATGACCTGTTCATAGGTAAAATTCACACCCATTGCTGCAGCCATATAAGAGAGCCGCTGCGAAACAGCTGTTGAGATAAGAATAAACACAGCAAACCGAGCGCTTAAACTGTCCAAGAGAATCACCGGAGAAGACTGCCTCAAAATGGACGGTAAAAATGATATACATTCATATATATCAGTTTGGAGTAGTGGTTAGGGCTCTGGACTCTTGACCAGAAGGTTGTGGGTTCAATCCCCAGTGGGGGACACTGCTGTTGTACCCTTGAGCAAGGTACTTTACCTAGATTGCTCCAGTAAAAACCCAACTGTATAAATGGGTAATTGTATGTGATATCTGTATAATGTGAAATAATGTGATATCTTGTAACAATTGTAAGTCGCCCTGGATAAGGGCGTCTGCTAAGAAATAAATAATAATAATAATAATACTAAATATATACTGTAGAATAATCCCATCGTAGAGCAAAGAGGCAAGACAAGCCATTTTCATTAGCTGTCATTGCGCAAAAATAGACGAGTTGTTTTAGTTTATTTAATGATGGTCTTTTTTTATAATCTTAAGCATGTATTTTAACATATATTTCTATGGAAACTGATGTATAATATTTTGCATCAGGTATGCTTTTAGAGTGCTGGGTCTTGTAAACTCGAATGGAATGAAGTACATTAGATCATTCGCATACGCTATTGGATTGTGAGTCACTCCAGCCCCGGTGCACGGCAGCGGTGTCCGGTCTGTCAGCATTGTGTACGACCACACCTGCTTTAACTTACGATGTGTTCTTATTCACGATTAACACTGAATATAAATAGCAATGTGACAATAACACTAGTGGTGACATAGAGAAAGGTATGAGGCTGCTCAATACAGATTGAGAAATATTGGTGGTGAGCTATGATTGTGTAAAATGCATGCATATATAATGTACCAAGCTGTGATCTGTCTTTGTTTGCACCCTAGACAAGAAGGACAAGAAGGGAAAGGTAAGTGAGCCCGTGCTGTTTGTGTGGAAATAGTAATAACGCTTATTTGCAGCTGACACTAAAATAGCAGCAACCTCCCTTTTACTAAGTCTGAACGCAAGTGATTAGTTTAAATGGGTGCATGGCTGTTTTATTTTCTATTTTTTTTTAATTATTTCTCAATGCTAAAATATTTGGTGATGCAAAAAGTTTGGCCACAGCTGTACACTTCCTAAACTAGGTTTGCAATCATTCTCAGGGGTTCTGGGTTCTAGGTTCTGCTGCAGTATTGCGTTGTTCTCATTGTCCTCCAAACCTGCTGTTACCTGCCTTTGAAGTGTGTTGTGCTGGGCTCATTGCATTTAACCCCTTCAGTCCTGAATTATTATTGTCGAGCGGAAGAATGTGAAATTAAGTTATATCATTTAAAAAAAGTAACTCCTTTATTGATTATAGCATATGAGAGCAGGACAAACCCTTTTTTAATATTTACATATATTTTGGTAAATGGTACTTGAAGAAATCTAAAAAGCGTCAAGATAAGACGGGCCCTTGACTTCCCGCCTGGGCTGAAAGGGTTAAATCGTGACAGTATGATTTTAACACCTATAAAACCTTAGCAAGTGAAGCTGCACATATGTATTACAGATTGAAGCTGCACAGCTGTTTTACAGATTGAAGCTGCACAGCTGTTTTACAGATTGAAGCTGCACAGCTGTTTTACAGATTGAAGCTGCACAGCTGTTTTACAGATTGAAGCTGCACAGCTGTTTCATGAAATTCATTTGGAACGTTTCAGCAGATCAAAGATGTGTAATAAAAGTGTTGACTCAGTGAGAATTCCTATATATAAGACTTGCATTCAAAGAGATCTTCCTTGACATGCAAAATGTGTTTTGTCCACAGGATGCATGTGACTCATACAGCGATGGCTGCACAAAGGTAAGCTCACATCTCATTCAGTCAATAGGTTTCCTTTCCTTTTAACAAAAATGTAAAAGTGAGTAATAATTATCTCATTAGTGATAAATATCCCCTTCGGTCACTTTTTTTTTTTTATTACATTTTATAGAAATTGTAAAACGGTTTGTGTAAACTCTGTGGAGTTTGAGAAGTTGCCTCTGCCAAAACTTTGAACAAATAACATTTTGCATTATAAAATAGATTGATAGACAGGAAACATAACATGGTATAATTATACACAGAGTGACTGAAAGGGATACAGAAGACCAGGAAATGTCTTAGGAAGCATTTTAATATGTATCAGCAAGTGCGGCTGGATTTATACAGTGATTCAAACCAGAGCCTTTTCAGAACAATCACAAAACAATCTATTAGCAATGAAAAGCTGAACCCATTGAAAATGTTTTTGAAGCAGACTCTCATGAACCCAAACCCGTTGGAACCGTACCCTGATCACAGTCATGACTCTTTGTCTGACGTAATCCGATATGACTGGAAATGTTTTACCCACTTGGCACACAATGACGATTGTGAAGTTCCTGCTGCTTTCAGCATGCATGTTGATCCCTGTCTCATGGAGTGGATCTCAGCTTGTCTGGTTCAGCATCCTGTAACATTCTATATGCATTGTTAAGGAATGGCTCTGGCTTGCAAATGAAATCTGTTCTGGTAATAGCATAGACTATATTCTCTTTATCCACTGGTACTTCATATATCCCTGTTCTGTCTTTCAGGGCAAAGAAGAGCTGAAGACAAAGGTCAAGGTTGAGTGTAAAGGACACGAGCAGAAAGGACATGAGCAGAAAGGACACGAGCATAAAGGACATGAGCAGAAAGGACACGAGCAGAAAGGACAGGACCAGAAAGGACACGAGCAGAAAGGACAGGAGCAGAGTAAGTTCACACTGTTGAGCTGCCAGATAGAAGCAGCTTTTTATTCCAAAGAGCTGCATATTCCAATATAAAGAATAAAACGTGAAGGAAAAGTACTTTATTGGATCTTTTTGTAGATTAACTTGGGCGGACTCTGTTAAATATATAAACAAAAATTTATATAAGATAATGACTGTATGTGCCACTGGCTCGCTTTCAATCTATTCCAGTTTCAGCCGTATCCAGGGTTATTGACTTGAGCAGACCACAGCCTTGTTCCAACCAGGCCTGAACCTAGGTGTTCAATTGAGTAGTTATAGACCCGCTTTGAACAAGGTCTCTGTTTGGAATTGATTAACACGAGTGAGTGCCGCTGATGTAAGATAATATGAACTGCACCCTGACTCTTCCTAATCTGTCTACAGAAGGACATGGACATGGACATGGACATGGGCCAGGACAAGGACAAGGACATGGGCCAGGACAAGGACATGGGCCAGGACAAGGAGGAGGGCATGGACAAGGACAAGGACAAGGGCGAGGGAGACCTTAGTTCCAGCTCCAGCTCGTCAGGCAGTGATGGGGAAGGAAAGGTAAGCAAACCAAATCAGAGAGACAAACCTGTGTCATGGGATGAGGGATTAGATCTGCTGTCTTGCCCATTGTGACTTAAACTGACTTGCAACAGGGAGATGCAGCTTTTTTATACTTCAGAATACACGTCAGCGATGCAGTGTTCTTAAAAAAATCAGTGAGTCATAAAATGAATACAACTTCACAGGAGCGCAAAGCCCTCAACTGCTCTGTTCCTCTTCCTTCAGTTGTTTCAATAGATGATTCAGGACTGGTCTGCAATGTGCTTCCAAATTAAAATCTGCACGGATGATGTTTTAAACCAGTGTTCTTGGACACGGGTACTTCATGCATCCCTCTCCTGTCTTTCAGCCTAAAGCTGGACTCGAGGAACAGAAGAACAAGGAAAAAAAGAAAAGGATGCAAAGCAAGTCTACCCCTTTCAGTGCAGAGCTTAATCCAGCCCATTGTAGACCTGCAGAAACAGCACTTTGCAGCTTGAATTTAAACAGCTCAGTTCTGCACACTTGAACCATCTGTATGCCATCATTATGTTTGCTTGTTTTTCATTTTTGAACTTGTTCATTTGTTAAAGGTGTCTTCCTAGTTCATGGTTTCCTACCTACGCTTGATCTCTGGCTTGTAATTGGTTACTCTAATAAAGACTACGTCATGGGAACCACTTACATTTGATCAGACTTGTGGATTTATTTCAATAACCTGCACACTATCCGAGTACACCACAGCTATCATTTACACTATATTAGTTATCAAGATCACACCCTTTAATGAATAGAGTTGGGAATTTCAACATGCATATATATCTTCCTAATGCTGCAGTCTGGGGGCGAGCAAGGGAGGGGGGAGGGGGGAGGGTGGGGCGTTTACATTCTGAACCACGTGGTTTGTGTTTGAAGCGCGTTTGGTTACACATGAATCTGTTACTGCCAAGTATAGAGTAATCCATACGGAGTGATTGACCTCCCCCAACCCCCTAATTTAATTGTTTTAAATGTTCCCAGTGTTTTGGATCCTACTGCTTCACCTGTTGGGCTAGTCCATTCATTCATAACTGAATAAAAAAGTGCTTCCTCCCTTCTGCTCTAAACTTACCTATACTCGGCTTCCATTCACGCCCTCTTGTTTTTCTCTGTGCTGAATCAGAAGTCGTGTCTTGGGTTCACTTTATCTAGACCATTTATGATTTTAAAGACTTCAACCAAGTCCCCCCTTCCATTCATTTTTTTCTAGGCTGAAGAGATTGGATTATTTTAAATTGTCCTCATTGCTATGTACAATAATGTCTTTTTTTGTAGTGAGGTGATTACAGTTAATTGCAGATCACCCATCAACCAACCGGTTAATGATTTGTCACAATTACAGTAAATCTGTACAAAACACAGGGCGCAGTACTAAAGTAGATTAAATAGCAGTTATTGCGTGCAATATATTTGAACCTGGGACTGAACTGCCGTTTTTCACGTTGTACGCAAACGCTGCGAATCTTGTAGGGTTATACAGCATCGGTACTGTTTATTTAATCATTCCATTTTGATTCCGGAGCACTTTATTTGGTACATATACTTTTTATTGTTATTTCAGTAATATTAGTAAATGAAACGTATTATTGCACCGAACAGGATTTGAACTAATTGTTTAAAAGCAGTGGAGGGCTTCACACGCCAGTGAGAAGACGCCGTGCGTGCCACGCGTGCAGAACGAGGGGGAGGGTGGTGTATGTATAAAGATGAATTGATTTAAGAATGCCACAGGAGGGGCAGCATGTGGAATTGTAAGGTGCTAATGTATAACAAATGCAACGTAAAAATCATACCCGTATATATATATATATATATATAGGATGGAAACAAGGCTGCACAGCAATTTCGCCCATTCCAGGTTTTAGTGGAATACGAATTTGATTGGCCACAGTGTAGAGGTGGGAAACTCAGGCGTGTTAAACTCTTAGCAAAATCAGGAATGGCTCAAAATCAGGAACCGGTAATCAATGGGAGTCTTATCCCCATCCCTGTATATGCAAAACAACCACTCTAATATATATTATATCCGAGCAGCCAGTAATACAAGAACTAGCGAGAAAAGCGATCATCTTGGAGACGCGTTTTTATAAAGCCGGCATCTGTATACGAACCGACGCTGCTCTGCGCACAACAAAAAACGCGCTCTACTGCTGAGCTATCCTGCAGACCGGCTGAATCCGCGCCCGATCTGTCCTGTTACTTTCTGATCTGCGTTGGGAACGCGGTAAGCTCCCGTGGTAGTCCGGGCTTCAGGATGCAGATCTCCGTGTTCATTCATAAAGTACCGATGAATGAAGCCAGATTTGGACCCCACGTGATACTGCATTCAGCGAAAACGACTTGAACGGTGGTGTAGTGTTGTAATAATTATGGTATTGGCAACTGTTGTTTTGCCTATAAAGCTTTCTAAACTGCTATAAATATATATAAAACAATAATTACAATAAGATGAAGAATTTGATAACTAAGAAATAAATAATAATAATAATAACTAGTGTAAATAAAATGTAACGGCAATAAAATCGTGATTTGAAATTAAAAAGCGAAACACATAATAAAATGATAAATATGCTCTAACCACTGCGCCACCAGTGCAGAACGGGACTAGCATTCAATTGTAATCTCCCCATTCGAGAAATGGAGCTGATCAAGTCTCTCGGGTTGTATTATTGGGATGATATTTCTAAATAACACAAAGCAAGCATCTGGATCATATACATTGAAAATGTATGGTACTTCAAAGTAAAACGCGGTTTGGAAGCAATTCCAAATGCATATATGATTTAAAAAGTGCTCTGGCCATGTGTCGGCGCGGTTGGCTTAGCGGGCTGAGCACAGCTTCCCGTGCTTTGCCTGTGTGGAGCTGCGGTCTGCTCAGCCTCACCTCTCTGTCCGCGGGTTCGCGTCCAGCATTCTGTTCCAATACCTGCGGCAGACAGGCGTGAGATTCTCGGGCTTTGTTCTCTACCGCGTCGGCGTTTTGGGATATTGCCGTTTTATAGGCGATATCCCAAAACAGTTCAAAGGGTCAGTGAGATTTGAGCGACATATCTAATTGTAAAAACGGGGCCCTTTTACCTCTTGGAAAGGAAAACCCCTCTAACCATCCCCAAGCGTCGTGTTCCACTGGATGCAGTACCAGCAGTGCCCGGCAAAGCGCCGTTCCTCCTACCTGGTATACCTGCACGCTAACCACGCCCCCAGGTGGTGCCACAGGGTGACCACGCCTCTTTCAGGTAGACACCCCTGCTGGCCACGCCCCCTCTAGGTAGATCGGATAGATGGCGGCCGGGATAGCACGGTGAGTTTGAGCTCCGTAACTTTGTTCAGGTTTTTAATGATTTTTGCTTGTTCCAGGTAGAGAGAGAATGCACGTGGTATAGTTTGTTTCAGTTTTTATATTGCAATGCTTAGAAAGATTGCTTCAACAAATTGCTTGTATGTAAGCTTCCATAAAAACAAAAAAACATACAAAACCCGTCCAGTTGAAATTGTTTTTGTTCTTGAGTTTGAGTATTAAGCTTCAGACTTGGAAATAGTATTATAACTTATTTTATTTTGTAGTCGCTTTGATAAATGTGTTGTAAATTAAAGTTTTATTGTAAATACGTTATAATGTTATTCTAGATCTTGCTAAATCGAGAGCAGTGCTGTGGAATGTACATGGAACAAAAGCAGTGGTGTGAAAGCTGAACTATTCTTAATGGGGTATTTCTTATTTCTTGTATTTATAATAATAGTCACACAGAGTAAGGCGTGTTAAAACTATAAGGAACGTCAGCAAACGTTGTTCAAGTCACAATAAACACATACACACATATGAATGTATATTGGGTCTACTTTTCTATTTTTTCAAATGTTATTGGTGAATACACTTACAAACATGTATTTTTGTATGTGTTTTTCATTTCTATTTTGGAGTAAAGGCTTTTGTAAATGTTTTAGACTCTCACAGTTTTACACAGTTGAAGAATGAGTGTTTGCCGTGTTAGACTCTATGGCCACACGTGCAAATACTCATTATCCGATAGAGGAATACAACCGTGTATATTTGTATAGGTTGGTCGCGCGCACTCAAAAATCTTTTCTTTTAGATTTGACCGCTAATAATTATATGAATCAGATTACTCTTGTATTTTGTTTAAAACTTTTTTTATTATTTATGTTGTGTTTGTTTCATGCTTTGTTTTAATAAAAAATAAAAAAGTTTTAAACAAGATGCAAGATGAATCTGATTCATGTAATTATTAGCGGTCAAGTCTAAGAGAAGAGGAGATTTTTGAGTGTGAGCGACCCACCTCTTCTCTACGAGCGCCATCGAGCAAAATATACACCGTTCACATGTAATTGCTGTTAGCCTTTCTTTAACTCTGCCGAGACATTCATATATAAAGTGCCTTATGGGGTCGGCGCCTCTGGAAAAAACTGGGCTCTGCATGAATGTCTTCAAGAATATATATATATATATCAGCATTGACCACCTTGGATTGCTATGTTGTTGAGTACAGATTCAGTACTACCTGAATACATGATTGTAGGTAATCCAGAACGTTAAACACTGAACGTTTATGAGAAACATTTAATTTTAATTCAGATGGTTAAGTGAGGAAGTCGTTATTACTGATCCATGAAACTCTAATAAAATAAAACAGTGGGGGTGATAGTGTAGCAGCGCTAAAATACAATTCTAACACACATGTTTACATTTAGAAGGCCTGCATTCAGTTTATTTTTGTGTGGCTACACAGTCTAGTATTGAGTGTGTTTTTATATAGTTAGTGAAGAAATTGATACAATGCAGCAAGGTCTTCAACTGAGGAAGTGTGATACACAGTCAGAGAGTTCAGAGAACAGGCTAATTAAAAAATCAATGCTCTTGCACGTCGCATACAAGGGGAGGAGACTGATTTAGTTTTCCGGTAAGCTGCATTTTCAAGCCTTTGACTTATTATACAATATCTATTAGTTTGGTACTGTCTAACATCATCGTAGGAGTCATTTCTGACACGGCGATCTCACAGTAGTCGTCTCATACAATGTTGTTGTCGTTATGTGTAAGGACCAAAACAATAATGGCAAGAAATCCCACACACTTTGTAGAAAGCTCCTGGTTTGTGCTGAATCTAGACTGGTGTTCTTTTCTTCTCTTTTATTCAGAAAGATGAAGTTTAACCTGCTGTCTGTCTTTTGCACATTATACTCCAGGGATTGGTGACGTGGTAAGCTTTTCAATTAATTGTGCGTTTATTTTCAAACCATTCCTGATTTTATACATTGAAAATGAGTGCAGAGGTGTACACGAGTAATTTATATTTGCAAAACATCTGTATTTGTAGATACAAACAGGTGAGGATTAGGATTCTTGGTAAGTCAGAGAATTTTATTAAATTACTGTTATTTATTTGCAATAATAATAAACAAACGTGGAAATAACTCATACAAAATCATGAGCCAAAGATAAACAAGTTGAGCTAAAAACTCAAACTAGATTTTTTTTTTTTTGTAATGTGTAGTTATGAATTGTGTAATTACATTTGCTAAAAAAAACAACAACTTGAATTAACGATGAACAGATTTTCTATTGAGTTGACTGAATGTTCATAACTGCATTTCCTTTACAACAGCCTCCTTCTCTTTCACAGTCCCCCTGCCGCCGGTCGCATCTCTCCAGAGCTTCACTGCTGTGCCATGCAGGGCTGGGAGCCCAGTCCTCTTCCAACCCTCACACGGAATCCACAAAACCGCTGAGTGCTGCACTTTCACACCTATCACAATCCTGGGTAAGGCCGCACAACTTTGAAAGTGTTATTGGTAAATACAAAAACAGTGTATGCTCTTACACAGTGCCCTCTGATCACTTATAATACCTGAAAGGCTACACATACGTGCATAACATAAAGAGTTAATGGAATTATATTGCCGAATGCAATCCAGAGCATCTGTACAAAGTCAAGGCAATTATGGTTTTCCATAGTGTGTGACTGACATAGATGTGATCAGCGCTTCATTTGAAATCTTTTTTTTTTGTCGCTGTTTATTTTTCAGGGTGTCCTCTCCCATCCCAGAGTAGGATCCAGTCCTGAAGGAAGCAGACTGAGGCGGTAAGTCATTGAGGTGCTTGCTGGTTTTAATTCTGTGTAACTGGTCAAAATTAAAGTGCGCATATTTATATAATCCAACGATTGTAATTTATTCTCGTTTTACTTTGTACTCACTGTACCGGTCTCATAACTTTTGTTTTTAATCTGAAGCAACATTTAAAAAAATGAATTGTGTCTACATTTTTGGTCTTGACAATAATATCTCTTCTGCCCAGAATCCTTTTTTCATCCATACGCCTTACTGATGCGATAATAGTTTTTTTTTTTTTTGTGCAGTAGTGTATTGAGAGCGTTGTTCGCATTTCAATAACTCGTTTTATTTTTGCTCTTTCTTTTTAGGAAAGATGAGCCCCGTGCTGTTTGTTTTTCACCCAGGAATGCCAGTTGTATAAAAGTGGTTACATATTCATGGTATATTGATAATCGTTTTTGCTTTGTGTTGTGCACTTTTAATAATAAAAGTTTATCGTTGCCTTGCCTACTTTTTTTCCTTATGTGACAGCCCAGCCAGTCTCTAACAAACTATGTGATCCCTTTGTGCTCTTTTCTACAAAGGGACACTGATTTCGCTGGTCCAAATTTTCCCGCCAAAATACTTAACCCCAATTCTATTGGGGAGAAGGTTTTCATGATCACCTCCTGAAGTGAGGTATGTAAACTCCCAGCAGTCCTTTGAATGTCACCGATTCCCCGGGTGGGGCAGGACAATTTGGTCCCCAGTGATCGCATGTGAGACAAGAAGTAGAACATACTGAATGCAATCTTTATTTGAAATCAGCAAGATGTGACCAAAACATTCCGAGACTCAAAGCAGGCACCATTTTACCAGAGCGACGCTGCAGAACGTCAACTTGCGTGTATCCTGAAAACAACCAAAATGATACATGTCATTCCTGCACAAAAGACTTCGCCGCATTGTAGATACGTGTTTTATTGTTACAGTACTTACTGGCCATGTGACATTAAAGTTTCAAATGTTTGGCAAGTTTGTACGTTGTGGAGTTTATAATCAAATCTTGCTTACCACGAGAGGCTGTGCAGATGACTTCCAGGTTCAGTGTCGAGGCAGCGATAATGATGAATCTTGGAACTGTTAAATAAACACACACTTCAGTTAGAGCAGTCTTTATACATAACGTTGTATTATAAAGTTGCGCGCGCTGTGTAAAAAAAAAACTAATATATTCGAATATTCTTGTAATTTACTTACTTTTGACTTTAGAACCAATCGTTACTCGGGTTCCACTGTTTTTAGCGGGTCAATCCAGCTTCATAGCCTTGAGAAAAAAATACATACACAAAAAGATACCACTGTAAGCAATTCTGCCGTTTAAATATTTCAAACACGCGTTGGAATAATTTATGAGAGCGCTAGACGTTGCAATTGTGGGATTATATACATTATTTTCATTTTAATTTACCAACATTTCTTAACGGAATAAAACGCTTCAACATTCGAGTACTGTTGATGACACGGTAGTTTACTGTATGTATGAGCGAACGCACCCACCACTCGTAAAACTAAAATACAACTTCTCACAAACGATTGCGTTTCAGAGATGGTAGCATTGGCAAGCGGTAAGACTTACGTAAGGCAGTCCACGATTAATGCGAATAGTTTAAAGGATTCTTAATCGGAACCTCTAGGGTTCTAAAGAGAACGCATGCGGAAATTCTATTTTGTCCGCTACGGTGGAGTTTTGGGCTCACGCTCAACTAGGAAGGAGAGAAAACAGAATATAACTTACGATGACATGCAATCGGTGTGTCGATTCAGGATTGTGCACCAGCAAGACTTCAGAATACACAGCACCTCAATACAAATTGACAGAGAGAATCCAAGCTGTAAGAAAATGTTCAAAATAAATACAGTACTTCTGACTGATGTTGCTTCAGTAAGATGAACCAGTTTGAAATGTGTTGCTCTATCTGTTTCTGCTCTAGAGTATGTGTGTGTGTGTGTGTGTATAATATATATATATATATATATATATATATATATATATATATATATATATATATATATATATAGGATGACTGCACTGTAATGTATTCTTCCTAAAACAACAGCTGGCTATTCCAATCTAAGAATATAAATTGTTTGCTTGACCTCTATAGGAGAAAGAGAGACGCTGTGCATACAGTATGCTTTATAAAGAACAGCACAGATAGGAAATTAAATGCATGACTATTCCTGGTTTGTATCTTTGCATGTGTGCTACTGTTCATTGTCCTGTATTGAAACACTTCTATCTCTCTCCCTGTTAGGATCTCAGAGACAAAGAGACTTCAATAGTATCAGCTATCTCACATCCCACAGTTACACAAAATTAAAACCAGCAAGCGCCTCAATGACTTACCGTAGGACTCCCCGCCTCAATGACTTACCATGGGATTCCCCACCTCAATGACTTACCATGGGATTCCCCGTCTCAATGACTTACCATGGGATTCCTCACCTCAATCTGCTTCCTTCAGCACCCAAGACTCAGGAGAAAGGACTAGATCCTGGTCTGGTCTGGGATGGGATGGGAATGGGATGGGATGGGATGGGATGGGATGGGATGGGAGAGGACACCCTGAAAAATAAACAGCAAGAAAAAAAAAAGATTTCAAATGAAGCGCTTATCACGTCTGTCTGACAGTCACACTCTAGGGAAAACCATAATTGCCTTGACTTTGCACAGATCTTCACCAAACCTTTATCACGCACTCCTAGACTCCAACAAATGCTCTGGATTGCATTCAGCAATATAATTCCATTAACTCTTTATGTTATGCACATATGTGTAGCCTTTCAGGTATTATTAAATGATCAAAGGGCACTGTGTAAGTGCATACACTGTTTTTGAATTTACCAATAACACTTTCAAAGTTGTGCAGCCTTACCCAGGATTGTGATAGGTGTGAAAGTGCAGCACTCAGTGGTTTTGTGGATTCCGTGTGAGGGTTGGAAGAGGACTGGGAGCCCAGCCCTGCATGGCACAGCAGTGAAGCTCTGGAGAAATACGACCGGCGGCAGGGGGACTGTGAAAGAGAAGGAGGCTGTTGTAAAGGAAATGCAGTTATGAGCATTCAGTCAACTCAATAGAAAATCTGTTCATCGTTAATTCAAGTTGTTTTTTTAAGCAAATGTAATTACACAATTCCTAACTACAACATTACAAAAAAAAAAAAAATCTAGTTTGAGTTTTTCGCTCAACTTGTTTATCTTTGGCTCATGATTTTGTATGAGTTATTTCCATCTAGTTACTCAAATTGTATCATGAGTTATAATAGGTTTGTTTATTATTATTACAAATAAATAACAACAGTAATTTAATATAAAATTCTCTGACTTACCAAGAATCCTAATCCTCACCTGTGTGTATCTACAAATACAGATGTTTTGCAAATATAAATTACTCGTGTACACCTCTGCACTCATTTTCAATGTATAAAATCAGGAATGGTTTGAAAATAAACGCACAATTAATTGAAAAGCTTACCAAGTCACCAATCCCTGGAGTATAATGTGCAAAGGACAGATAGCAGGGTAAACTTCATCTTTCTGAATAAAAGAGAAGAAAAGAACACCAGTCTACATTCAGCACAGACCAGGAGCTTTCTACATCTTTTTACAAAGTGTGTGGGATTTCTTGCCATTATTGTTTTGGTCCTTACACATAACGACAACAACATTGTATGAGACGACTACTGTGAGATCGCCGTGTCAGAAATGACTCCTACGATGATGTTAGACAGTACCAAACTAATAGATACTGTATAATACAGAAGTGCTCAAATTTGTTGGTACCCTTACAGCTCATTGAAATAATGCTTCATTCCTCCTGAAAAGTGATGAAATTAAAAGCTATTTTATCATGTATACTTGCATGCCTTTGGTATGTCATAGAATAAAGCAAAGAAGCTGTGGAAAGAGATGAATTATTGCTTATTCTACAAAGATATTCTAAAATGGCCTGGACACATTTGTTGGTACCCCTTAGAAAAGATAATAAATAATTGGATTATAGTGATATTTCAAACTAATTAGTTTCTTTAATTAGTATCACACATGTCTCCAATCTTGTAATCAGTCATTCAGCCTATTTAAATGGAGAAAAGTAGTCACTGTGCTGTTTGGTATCATTGTGTGCACCACACTGAACATGGACCAGAGAAAGCAAAGGAGAGAGTTGTCTGAGGAGATCAGAAAGAAAATAATAGACAAGCATGGTAAAAGTAAAGGCTACAAGACCATCTCCAAGCAGCTTGATGTTCCTGTGACAACAGTTGCAAATATTATTAAGAAGTTTAAGGTCCATGGAACTGTAGCCAACCTCCCTGGGCACGGCCGCAAGAGGAAAATCGACCCCAGATTGAACAGAAGGATAGTGCGAATGGTAGAAAAAGAACCAAGGATAACTGCCAAAGAGATACAAGCTGAACTCCAAGGTGAAGGTACGTCAGTTTCTGATCGCACCATCCGTCGCTTTTTGAGTGAAAGTGGGCTCCATGGAAGAAGACCCAGGAGGACTCAACCTTTGAAAGAAAAACATAAAAACTTTGGACAGATGAGTCAAAACTGGAGCTTTTTGGCAAGTCACATCAGCTCTATGTTCACAGATGAAAAAATGAAGCTTTCAAAGAAAAGAACACCATACCTACAGTGAAACATGGAGGAGGCTCGGTTATGTTTTGGGGCTGCTTTGCTGCGCCTGGCACAGGGTGCCTTGAATCTGTGCAGGGCACAATGAAATCTCAAGACTATCAAGGCATTCTGGAGCGAAACGTGTCAGAAAGCTCTGTCTCAGTCGCAGGTCATGGGTCCTCCAACAGGATAATGACCCAAAAGACACAGCTAAAAGCACCCAAGAATGGATAAGAACAAAACATTGGACTATTCTGAAGTGGCCTTCTATGAGTCCTGATCTGAATCCTATCGAACATCTATGGAAAGAGCTGAAACTTGCAGTCTGGAGAAGGCACCCATCAAACCTGAGACAGCTGGAGCAGTTTGCTCAGGAAGAGTGGGCCAAACTACCTGTTAACAGGTACAGAAGTCTCATTGAGAGCTACAGAAAACGTTTGATTGCAGTGATTGCCTCAAAGTTGTGCAACAAAATATTAGGTTAGCGGTCCCATCATTTTTGTCCATGCCATTTTCATTTGTTTTATTATTTACAATATTATGTTGAAAAAAAATCAAAAGCAAAGTCTGATTTCTATTAAATATGGAATAAACAATGTTGGATGCCAATAACTTTTGTCAGTTTCAAGTTATTTCAGAGAAAACTGTGCGTTCTTCGTTTTTTGTGGAGTGGTACCAACAAATTTGAGCACGTCTGTAAGTCGAAGACTTGAAAATGCAGCTTACCGGAAAACTAAATCAGTCTCCTCCCCTTGTATGCTACGTGCAAGAGCATTGATTTTGTCTGAAACAAACACAAAAAAATACAATAGAGATACATGCATTGTATTGAGATAAATATTTAGTACTTGAATGGAAATGCTTGTAGTCCTAATCTCCGGATGCTTTGTTTCTCTCGTTTTTAATTAGCCTGTTCTCTGAACTCTCTGACTGTGTATCACACTTCCTCAGTTGAAGACCTTGCTGCATTGTATCAATTCCTTCACTAACTATATAAAAACACACTCAATACTAGACTGTGTAGCCACACAAAAATAAACTGAATGCAGGTCTTCTAAATGTAAACATGTGTGTTAGAATTGTATTTTAGTGCTGCTACACTGTATCACCCCCACTGTTTTATTTTATTAGAGTTTCAGTAATAACGACTTCCTCACTTAACCAGCTGAATTAAAATTAAATGTTTCTCATAAACGTTCAGTGTTTAACGTTCTGGATTACCTATAATCATGTATTCAGGTAGTACTGAATCTGTACTCAACAACATAGCAATCCAAGGTGATCAATGCTGATATATATATATATATATATATATATATATATATATATATATATATATATATATATATATATATATATATATATATTCTTGAAGACATTCATGCAGAGCCCAGTTTTTTCCAAAGAGGCGCCGACCCCATAAGGCACTTTATATATGAATGTCTCGGCAGAGTTAAAGAAAGGCTAACAGCAATCACATGTGAACGGTGTATATTTTGCTCGATGGCGCTCGTAGAGAAGAGGTGGGTCGCTCACACTCAAAAATCTCCTCTTCTCTTAGACTTGACCGCTAATAATTACATGAATCAGATTCATCTTGCATTTTGTTTAAAACTTTTTATTTATGTTGTGTTTGTTTCATGCTTTGTTTTAATAAATGACAAAACGCTTTTAAATAAAATGCAAGAGGAATTTGATATCATTATTAGCGGTCAAGTCTAAATGACAAAGATATTTTTGAGTGAGCGCGACCAACCTCGTCTAAGCGCGCAAAATATACATGGTTTACATATCACTGCTATTAACCTTTTTTTTTAACTGTGCAGACAGACACACACACACAATAAATATATATATATATATATATATATATATATATATATATATATATATATATGTGTGTGTGTGTGTGTGTGTTTCATGAATTGAAATTGCTTTCAATGCTACTGATGTGATAACATTTTTATATAAAAGATCAATGGATTCATAAAAAAAAATATTTAAAAAGTCTATTATTTTCAAGTACGGTGGTTGGATTAACAGAACTGTCAGCAATATTCTTCCTTTTTAAAAGGTCAGAAATAAAGACTTCATTGCATAGCAGTTTTACCATGAGTTTAATAAGACACACACCTGAGCCTGTTACCTACACTCTGCGGCTAATCGAGAACATATTAAAAACTGGAATTGGTGAAATTGCTATTTCCAGCCCTGAATATATACCCAAAAAGAAGATAAACACACTTTCTTCGGGCCACGTTTTGCAGCAAATGTTCAGCGCTATACAATCATAATTCACCTGCATCATTAACTAACAGTGATTGTATTCCTCTATCGGATAACATAAATAAATAATAAAAAAAGTTTTAAACAAAATACAAGAGTAATCTGATTCATATAATTATTAGCTGTCAAATGTAAAAGAAAAGATTTTTGAGTGCGCGCGACCAACCTATACAAATATACACGGTTGTATTCCTCTATCGGATAATGAGTATTTGCACGTGTGGCCATAGAGTCTAACACGGCAAACACTCATTCTTCAACTGTGTAAAACTGTGAGAGTCTAAAACATTTACAAAAGCCTTTACTCCAAAATAGAATTGATAAACACATACAAAAATACATGTTAGTAAGTGTATTCACCAATAACATTTGAAAAAATAGAAAAGTAGACCCAATATACATTCATATGTGTGTATGTGTTTATTGTGACTTGAACAACGTTTGCTGACGTTCCTTATAGTTTTAACACGCCTTACTCTGTGTGACTATTATTATAAATACAAGAAATAAGAAATACCCCATTAAGAATAGTTTAGCTTTCACACCACTGCTTTTGTTCCATGTACATTCCACAGCACTGCTCTCGATTTAGCAAGATCTAGAATAACATTATAACGTGTTTACAATAAAACTTTAATTTACAACACATTTATCAAAGCGACTACAAAATAAAATAAGTTATAATACTATTTCCAAGTCTGAAGCTTAATACTCAAACTCAAGAACAAAAACAATTTCAACTGGACGGGTTTTGTATGTTTTTTGTTTTTATGGAAGCTTACATACAAGCAATTTGTTGAAGCAATCTTTCAAGCATTGCAATATAAAAACTGAAACAAACTATACCACGTGCATTCTCTCTCTCTCTACCTGGAACAAGCAAAAATCATTAAAAACCTGAACAAAGTTACGGAGCTCAAACTCACCGTGTTATCCCGGCCGCCATCTATCCGATCTACCTGGAGGGGGCGTGGCCAGCAGGGGGTGTCTACCTGAAAGAGGCGTGGTCACTCTGTGGCACCACCTGGGGGCGTGGTTAGCGTGCAGGTATACCAGGTAGGAGGGACGGCGCTTTGCCGGGCACTGCTGGTACTGCATCCAGTGGAACACGACGCTTGGGGATGGTTAGAGGGGTTTTCCTTTCCAAGAGGTAAAAGGGCCCAGTTTTTACAATTAGATATGTCGCTCAAATCTCACTGCCCCTTTGAACTGTTTTGGGATATCGCCTATAAAACGGCAATATCCCAAAACGCCGACGCGGTAGAGAACAAAGCCCGAGAATCTCACGCCTGTCTGCCGCAGGTATTGGAACAGAATGCTGGACGCGAACCCGCGGACAGAGAGGTGAGGCTGAGCGGACCGCAGCTCCACACAGGCAAAGCACGGGAAGCTGTGCTCAGCCCGCCTAAGCCAACCGCGCCGACAGTCGGTCAGAGCCACTTTTTAACTCATATATCCATTTGGAATTGCATCCAAACCGCGTTTTACTTTGAAGTACCGTACATTTTCAATGTATATGATCTAGATGCTTGCTTTGTGTTATTTAGAAATATCATCCATATAATACAACCCGAGAGACTTGATCAGCTCCATTTCTCGAATGGGGAGATTACAATTGAATGCTAGTCCCGTTCTGCACTGGTGGCGCAGTGGTTAGAGCATATTTATCATTTTATTATGTGTTTCGCTTTTTAATTTCAAATCACGATTTTATTGCCGTTACATTTTATTTACACTAGTTATTATTATTATTATTTATTTCTTAGTTATCAAATTCTTCATCTTATTGTAATTATTGTTTTATCTATATTTATAGCAGTTTAGAAAGCTTTATAGGCAAAACAACAGTTGCCAATACCATAATTATTACAACACTACACCACCGTTCAAGTCGTTTTCGCTGAATGCAGTATCACGTGGGGTCCAAATCTGGCTTCATTCATCGGTACTTTATGAATGAACACGGAGATCTGCATCCTGAAGCCCGGACTACCACGGGAGCTTACCGCGTTCCCAACGCAGATCAGAAAGTAACAGGACAGTTCGGGCGCGGATTCAGCCGGTCTGCAGGATAGCTCAGCAGTAGAGCGCGTTTTTTGTTGTGCGCAGAGCAGCGTCGGTTCGTATCCAGATGCCGGCTTATAAAAACGCGTCTCCAAGATGATCGCTTTTCTCGCTAGTTCTTGTATTACTGGCTGCTCGGATATAATATATATTAGAGTGGTTGTTTTGCATATACAGGGATGGGGATAAGACTCCCATTGATTACCGGTTCCTGATTTTGAGCCATTCCTGATTTTGCTATGAGTTTAACACGCCTGAGTTTCCCACCTCTACACTGTGGCCAATCAAATTCGTATTCCACTAAAACCTGGAATGGGCAAAATTGCTATCCAGCCTTGTTTCCATCCTATATATATATATATATATATATATATATATATATATATATATATATATGCGGGTATGATTTTTACGTTGCATTTGTTATACATTAGCACCTTACAATTCCTCATGCTGCCCCTCCTGTGGCATTCTTAAATCAATTCATCTTTATACATACACCACCCTCCCCCTCGTTCTGCACGCGTGGCACGCACGGTGTCTTCTCACTGGCGCGTGAAGCCCTATACTGCTTTTAAACAATTAGTTCAAATCCTGTTCGGTGCAATAATACGTTTTATTTACTAATATTACTGAAATAACAATAAAAAAGTATATGTACCAAATAAAGTGCTCCGGAATCAAAATGGAATGATTAAATAAACAGTACCGATGCTGTATAACCCTACAAGATTCGCAGCGTTTGCGTACAACGTGAAAAACGGCAGTTCAGTCCCAGGTTCAAATATATTGCACGCAATAACTGCTATTTAATCTACTTTAGTACTGCGCCCTGTGTTTTGTACAGATTTACTGTAATTGTGACAAATCATTAACCGGTTGGTTGATGGGTGATCTGCAATTAACTGTAATCACCTCACTACAAAAAAGACATCATTGTACAGAGCTATGAGGACAATTTAAAATAATCCAATCTCTTCAGCCTAGAAAAAAATGAATGGAAGGGGGGACTTGGTTGAAGTCTTTAAAATCATAAATGGTCTAGATAAAGTGAACCCAAGACACGACTTCAGATTCAGCACAGAGAGAAACAAGAGGGCGTGAATGGAAGCCGAGTATAGGTAAGTTTAGAGCAGAAGGGAGGAAGCACTTTTTTATTCAGTTATGAATGAATGGACTAGCCCTCCAGGTGAAGCAGTAGGATCCAAAACACTGGGAACATTTAAAACAATTAAATTAGGGGGTTGGGGGAGGTCAATCACTCCGTATGGATTACTCTATACTTGGCAGTAACAGATTCATGTGTAACGAAACGCGCTTCAAACACAAACCACGTGGTTCAGAATGTAACCCCCCCCCCCCCCCCTTGCTCGCCCCCAGACGGCAGCATTAGGAAGATATATATGCATGTTGAAATTCCCAACCCTATTCATTAAAGGGTATGATCTTGATAACTAATATAGTGTAAATGATAGCTGTGGGTGTACTCGGATAGTGTGCAGGTTATTGAAATAAATCCACAAGTCTGATCAAATGTAAGTGGTTCCCATGACGTAGTCTTTATTAGTGTAACCAATTACAAGCCAGAGATCAAGCGTAGGTAGGAAACCATGAACTAGGAAGACACCTTTAACAAATGAACAAGTTCAAAAATGAAAAACAAGCAAACATAATGATGGCATACAGATGGTTCAAGTGTGCAGAACTGAGCTGTTTAAATTCAAGCTGCAAAGTGCTGTTTCTGCAGGTCTACAATGGGCTGGATTAAGCTCTGCACTGAAAGGGGTAGACTTGCTTTGCATCCTTTTCTTTTTTCCTTGTTCTTCTGTTCCTCGAGTCCAGCTTTAGGCTGAAAGACAGGAGAGGGATGCATGAAGTACCCGTGTCCAAGAACACTGGTTTAAAACATCATCCGTGCAGATTTTAATTTGGAAGCACATTGCAGACCAGTCCTGAATTATCTATCGAAACAACTGAAGGAAGAGGAACAGAGCAGTTGAGGGCTTTGCGCTCCTGTGAAGTTGTATTCATTTTATGACTCACTGATTTTTTTTAAGAACACTGCATCGCTGACGTGTATTCTGAAGTATAAAAAAGCTGCATCTCCCTGTTGCAAGTCAGTTTAAGTCACAATGGGCAAGACAGCTGATCTAATCCCTCATCCCATGACACAGGTTTGTCTCTCTGATTTGGTTTCCTTACCTTTCCTTCCCCACCACTGCCTGACGAGCTGGAGCTGGAACTAGGGTCGCCCTCGCCCTCTTCCTTGTCCTTGTCCTTGTCCTTGTCCTGGCCCATGTCCTTGTCCTTGTCCTTTTCCTTGTCCTTGCCCTTGCCCATGTCCTTCTGCAGACAGATTAGGAAGAGTCAGGGTGCAGTTCATATTATCTTACATCAGCGGTACTCACTCGTGTTAATCAATTCCAAACAGAGACCTTGTTCAAAGCGGGTCTATAACTACTCAATTGAACACCTAGGTTCAGACCTGGTTGGAATTAAGGCTGTGGGCTGCTCAAGTCAGTAACTCTGGAAATGGCTGGAACTGGAATAGATTGAAAGCGAGCCAGCAGCACATATAGTCATTATTTTAGATACATTTTCGTTTATATATTTAACAGAATCTGCCCAAGTTAATCTACTAAAGATCCAATAAAGTCATTTTCCTTCGTGTTTTATTCTTTAAAGTGTAATATGCAGCTCTTTCGAATAAAAAGCTGCTGCTTCTATCTGGTAGCTCAACAGTGTGTCTTTACCATTCTTTGTCTTCTGCTCTCCTTTGCCCTGAAAGACAGAACAGGGATATATATGAAGTACCAGCAGTTAAAGGGAATATAGTCTATGCTATTACCAGAACAGATTTCATTTGCAAGCCAGAGCCATTCCTTAACAATGCATATAGAATATGGTATAGGATGCTGAACCAGACAAGCTGAGATCCACTCCACGAGACAGGGATCAACATGCATGCTGAAAGCAGCAGGAACTTCACAATCGTCATTGTGTGCCAAGTGGATAAAACATTTCCAGTCATATCGGATTACATCAGATAAAGAGTCATGACTGTGATCAGGGTACGGATCCAAAGGGTTTGGGTTCATGAGAGTCTGCTGTTAGTCTATGATAGTGACAAGAGCAAGAACCAAACCATTTCATGCATGCGTTCCACCTTCTGTTTTTCAAACACAACCAAGCCGCTTTTGGCATGGTCTAGTCTTTAGTCATTAGCCTAACCTTCCCTGGCTTCAAAAACATTTTCAATGGGTTCAGCTTTTCATTGCTAATAGATTGTTTTGTGATTGTTCTGAAAAGGCTCTGGTTTGAATCACTGTATAAATCCAGCAGCACTTGCTGATACATATTAAAATGCTTCCTAAGACATTTCCTGGTCTTCTGTATCCCCTTCAGTCACTCTGTGTATAATTATACCATGTTATGTTTCCTGTCTATCAATCTATTTTATAATGCAAAATGTTATTTGTTCAAAGTTTTGGCAGAGGCAACTTCTCAAACTCCACAGAGTTTACACAAACCGTTTTACAATTTCTATAAAATGTAATAAAAAAAAAAAAGTGACCGAAGGGGATATTTATCACTAATGAGATACTTATTACTCACTTTTACATTTTTGTTAAAAGGAAAGGAAACCTATTAACTGAATGAGATGTGTGCTTACCTTTGTGCAGTCATCGCTGTATGAGTCACATGCGTCCTGTGGACAAAACACATTTTGCATGTCAAGGAAGATCTCTTTGAATGTAAGTCTTATATATAGGAATTCTCACTGAGTCAACACTTTTATTACACATCTTTGATCTGCTGAAACGTTCCAAATGAATTTCATGAAACAGCTGTGCAGCTTTAATCTGTAAAACAGATGTGCAGCTTTAATCTGTAAAACAGCTGTGCAGCTTCAATCTGTAAAACAGCTGTGCAGCTTCAATCTGTAAAACAGCTGTATAGCTTCACTTGCTAAGGTTTTGTAGGTGTTAAAATCACACTGTCACGGTTTAACCCTTTCAGCCCTGGCAGGAATTCAAGGGCCCGCCTTATCTTGGCGCTGCTTTGAGTTCTTCAAGTACCGACAGGACTTTAAAGTCCCATTTACCAAAATATATGTAAATATTTATTTTTTAAAAAAGTGTTTATTACTCAATAAATGATATAACTTAATTTCACATTCTTCAGCTCGACAATAATAATTCAGGACTGAAGGGGTTAAATGCAATGGGCCCAACACAACACACTTCAAAGGCATGTAACAGCAGGTTTGGAGGACAATGAGAACAATGCAATACTGCTGCAGCAAAACCTAGAACCCAGAACCCAGAACCTAGAACCCAGAACCTAGAACCCAGAACCCCTGAGAATGATTGCAAAGCTAGATTAGGAAGTGTACAGCTGTGGCCAAACTTTTTGCATCACCAAAAATTTTATCATTGAGAAATAATTAAAACAAAATAAATAAATCTTTGATTTAACATCATGTAAGCAAAGAAACTACAAAATAATATCACAAAAGTCTACCAGTACCCATAATAGTAGTACAGTATGTCATGCTAGATTTGTAAATGTCACATTTTTCCATTTGTGTCAGTTTTTCATTAAGTAAAATGGGAAACTACAAAGCGGTATGTAATTCAATATGTAAACGTAGGCCTAGCATTATTCAGCTAGCGAAATGGTAATACAATTCTCCCAAACAGCCATGCACCCATTTAAACTAATAGCTTGCGTTCAAACTTAGTAAAAGGGAGGTTGCTGCTATTTTAGTGTCAGCTGCAAATAAGCGTTGTTACTATTTCCACACAAACCACACAAACAGCACGGGCTCACTTACCTTTCCCTTCTTGTCCTTCTTGTCTAGGGTGCAAACAGAGACAGATCACAGCTTGGTACATTATATATGCATGCATTTTACACAATCATAGCTCACCACCAATATTTCTCAATCTGTATTGAGCAGCCTCATACCTTTCTCTATGTCACCACACTGTAAAAAAAATGCTGTATTTTTGGTGGGATTAACCTTAATTTTTACATACATTTTTCAGTTTTTTAATTAAATGCAAAACATTTCAATATTACTGCAAAATACTTTTTTTAAAAATATGTACTATTAATTTACGGAAATATACACTGAAAAACATGTGCGTATGTAATTTGCTTACAAAATGATAAATTCCGTTAAATTAAAGAAGGTAACTTTTTAAAAAAAAGCACAAGCTGTATTTATAACGACACAAACTTTAATGTTAATGTATGTAACTGTTATTTAAAAAACTGTAAATTACTGCTAAATTAATTATTTAACAGGCTTATCTGAGTTGAATTAAATAATGAAAAAAGCTAAAAGTGTTTACTTTTTAATGTCGTTCAAATTTGTTAAAAGAGTTGTGCTGTAGTTTTCTTCCTAAAATAATAGGCCTACTTAATTTCAATGACTGGAAATAAACAAGAAAAGCTGCACATTTCAAACTCAATTTCCGGAGGCCATCTGTAGCCTACGCTTTTTGTTCCACCCAAGTCCTCAATGACTTAATTTGATTAATTATTCAATTAGCTAGATACATTTAACACCTATACAGAGTACTCTCCCAGTCCACAGGTAAAGAGTGTATTGGGTTCATTTAAATGTGAGAATGTTTCTTGCATAAAAACAATGTAAAGATCTAAAAGATCTCCTTGCACATCTCGGAACGCACATGACAGAAGGTCAGAAAGTAAATTGCCCTTTCAGTGGTTGCAACAGAACTTTTAAAGTTAAGTCATCCTTCAGTGCACACATTTCTAGACAGCACAGGAATTGGTCTTTAGAACAAGTATCCCCTGCATGGATTTTAAATCCCTCACACCAAAACCCCTTAAGTGTGACCAGTGAAAATGACGCAACAGATCATTGTGTTGATGATAGCTTGGCTGTTGAGTTACCAGACAATGTTACAGACTTGTATCTTAGAAATCTTTGTATGTTCTATATGAAACTACAGGCCAAATGTCTTCTTCCATCGTCTACTGTTAAGATGATTGTAGAGGAAATGAATCATTTAAATGAACTTGGACAGTTACACGTTCAGAAGCATCTAGAGTTAACCCTAAGAAATGACACTTCATTATCGGAGTCGGATATTTATGGGGTTGTAAGGAAACTCAAGAAATATGATTTACATGCAACATGCAGCGCTTCTCTTTCTACAACACATGCCAGACAGCAATATTTCCACAAGCACTTTAACTCTGTACATCCACAACGTGTGTATTTAGGTGACAACAGATGACAACAGAAAGGCCAAGTATGCACAGTACATTCCCTTGAAAGAGACTTTACAGACTTTGCTTAAAAACCCTGCTGTATTACAAGAGTGTGTCAAGTCTACAAACGATGACGCAGCATGTAATGTTTTGTGTGACATATATGATGGATCTGTTTTTAAATCAAATGTACTTTTTCAGGAGTCGGACTTAACACTGAAGCTGATTTTGTACCAAGATGCATTTGAGGTAGTTAACCCATTGGGATCTGCAAGGAAAAAGCACAAAATACTAGGCGTGTACTTGACTTTGGCAAATTTTGACCTTCACTTTCGGTCAAACATTGATCAAATGCAACTTGTACTCTTGTGTAATGAGAAAGATTTAAAATACTTTGAACATGACATCGTTTTCTCCAAAATGCTTTCTGATTTGAGAGATTTAGAAGTAAATGGACTGGTAATTTCCTCTGAACATGTTTTCAAGGCAACACTTCTGTATTGTAGGTGACAATTTGGGATCCCACTGCATTGGTGGTTTTACAGAAAACTTCAGCACTAGTCAGTACTTCTGCAGATACTGCCTTATAAAGAGAGGTAAGGACAATCTCAGTGAGGTTGGTGCTGTACGTACCGTTGAAAGTTACAAACAGGCAGTGAAACATATGCAAGATAGTGATGTCTGTGAAACTGAAGGAGTCAAATTGAACTCTGTTCAATTCACTGAAATATTTTCATGTTTGTCAGCCAGGGTTACCCCCTTGCTTGGGTCATGATCTATTTGAGGGTGTTGTTTCCTATGATCTGGCTCTGTACTTATGATTTCCATTACATGAGAGTAGATGTTAAAACTTCATGCTGATTTGAACTCGGCTCTCGCCAAGATAAGCACCAACTAAGACGTAGCTTTACAGTAAACTAATGTGATCCATATGTGTCTCCATCCATTTTCGTTTCCTTCCATATGATGATGTAGATATCCTTCTGTCTGGTGTTAATGGCTGAAGTGTAATGCTGGCTCCAGGGATCAGCTTATTTTGCCTCCCTGGCACATCAGCACACACAGTGGCTGCGATGCTGGCTCCGGGGATCAACCACAGTGCGGCCTCCCCAGCGCATCAGCATGACAACCGTCTGGATTGAGCTAAGTAGGGTACATCTCTGGGGTTTTCAAGTGGGCACCTTCCATCCTCAGTGTTTCGTCGACTAGCCTACCACACCTCAAGAGGGCTCGACGGTGATTCTGGCGTCCCAGCATCACCCCCCTCCGTCCCCCACTCAACTCAGCCCAGCTTACTTACCTGTACATCAGCGTTTCTTTCTTTCTATTGTGCTTGAGATCCCCAGCCAGAATCTTTCCGTCTCAACCACAGCCAGTTGCTGCTCCTCTCTGCTGCTTCAGATAAGTTCTTCACTGTGCGACACAACTCTTGGCCACTGAATCCGACATCTCTGAGAAACCGGGTTGTAGAGTGTGCCACAAATCCTCGACAACCCACTTCCACTGGGTAAACCCGAACTCTCCATCCTCACTGTTCCGCTTCAGTGGCTAGTACTTCAAAGTACTTCATCAAGCAAAGGAAATGGTTCTCTTATCCACAACTAAATAGGAGGATTTCACAGTTCCGTTATCTGGAATCTGATGCCAACACAAAACCTTGTGAGGTTAGTACAAAGGGTGATCGGATTGGTGGTCACAGCACAAAACTGGTGTCTTCTTAGACTTTTGCCAATCATCATGGGTGACAAAATATCTGATGATCAAGACAATGTGTGGCAGCTTACAATGCAGCTTAAAGAAATTGTTGAGTTAGTTTGTGCTCCAAAGATTTCTGTGGCTCAAGTAACTTTCCTTGATATCCTTATCCAGGAGTATCTGGAAACAAGAAGGGAACTGTTTCCTGTTCAGAATTTGAAACCAAAGCATCACTACGTCCGACAGTATCCTGCTTTAATTCTTAAATTCGGTCCTCTTATCCGATTGTGGTCAATGAGGTTTGAGAGCAAGCACTCTTATTTTAAGAGATGTGTATGTCGCTTTCAGAACTTTAAACATGTGTGTCAAACACTTGCTGAAAGCCATCAGCTTCTGTAAGCATATCTTAATTCAGGTTCCTTCTTTGCACCCGTTTTGCAAGTTAAGGATGGTTCTCCATTCCATATACAGTTATACAGTGACGCAGTACGTGACGCCCTGAGAGCCTGCGACTTGAGTGAGATGGATGTTATGTCTACAGAGATTCAATTTAAGGGGACTGTTTATAGAAAAGGCCTCTTATTTGCTGGTCAAAATGAGAGTTCATTAGTCTTTGGAGAAATTGAATTTGTGTTAATCCAGGGAAACAACTTATTATTCTTTCTTGTAGCTCTTCACGATTCTTCATTTTTACCACAGTTGGGTGTGTATGCCTTAGAAACTGCAAGCAGGTGCATACAGTGTATAAATGCTGAACATCTTCCTGATTTTTATGCATTACCTGCTTATAACACATGTGGGAGGAAAGTAATTTCTTTGCAGCATAGTGTTGCATAAAACACCTTTCAACTGAGACATTTCACCCTTGTTGGGAGCCTTACACCTATTTTAATTTGTCTGTGTCCAATTCAGAAAGTGTTTTTTTTTTTAATTAGTATATGCTAGTTAGATGTATATTGATGGAAAAACGCAAAACATTTGTTACTTGCTGTTTTATGTTTGCATGAAAAGTTTTAATGTCTGTGGCCTTAAGTATGTCTGGGAGGCACCCACTAAATGGCATAACCAAACATTTGAAATATAAATTGGTAGAAAATCATATAAAATGTAAACAGCTAATATGTTTACTTATTACAGAATAGATATTTTTCAATCAAAATGCAGACAGTAATATACCCCACACACACTTGCTTCTGTATTTTACTTTAATTGACAGATGGAACAGGAAAGCACTGGGGATTCTGTTTTAAACTCCCACATTAGTTCTGTGTTGCCAAACCTCACCACCTGTGTGCTCAATTCTGTTTTGGACACACTCAAAAACCTGGGTGTAGAAACCCTGGATGATTTCAGATTTGTAAAAGATGATGATCTCCTGATGGTCCTCAAGCCAATAGAAGTTTGAAAACTCCTAGCCAGCTTTACAGTCACGTGTGAGTATATTACAGTTCAGTCAATTGTCTTCAAGTGCTTAATTGGCAGTAAACCTATTTCTTTATTTTATATATACATATATATATTGTGTATATATACATACATAAAACCTGTATTTTGTATTTTGTCTCTTGCTTATATCATTGTGTATACTTTTATTTAGAATTGTTGAATGAGAGAAAATAATGTGGCAATTACATCACAATCCTTTAACAAATGACAGAAATGTTTACTGTTTGAATGTACATACATTGCTTATTGCTAATTTAATTAATAAAAAGCCGGTTAAAATTAACTAATTGTGTATTACGGACAAACTTAACCAATTACAAAACCTCTAAGATAATTTTGTAAGTTTAAAAAAATCTGGAATGTGTGTGGGGGGGTGGAAAACAAAAACAACAAAAAAATGAAATAACTTAATGTTTTTTTCTGTAATTCTGAAGGTGAAACCACGATTTCCAGCAGTCTGTGCTCATCCAGAACAGAGACCTCAACAGTCTCCAGCCCAGGGTGCTCTTTTGCACAGAGTTGTATCGAGTTGGATGAATCACTTTCACCTTTGGAAGCTGACTGGTTCCTTCGGTTTTGAGATACCATGGGAAAAACTCCCTACTGACCTCCTTTACAAGTTAGAAAGGCAAGAAAGGCCATCGCCAAAGCAAAGCAGAGAAATGATACGACTCATTTATTAATGAAGTCACGGGTCTGCAAGAGGCCTTCAAAGAAACATCTTGCAGATATAGCAAGAAGAATTGTGGCAAAATATCCTAAATCTTTGCAGAATGTTATCGAAGGCCACATATTTGGCAGTGGATATGATTCCTTGGTAAAACAGCTGCAGAGCAGATAATGTGAAGTGTACACAGTTTTCTACCCCCAAAAGACAGTTTCAACACAGTAGTGGGAGCGACACGGAAGAAGTTCCTGCAAAGGAACAAGCTTTACCTCAAGACACTTACGGTTGCATAAACTGGGATCCCGAGCACCTGCCAATCACAGAGACACTTACAAGCCAAAAACAGCAACAAGAAGAAATGAAAACCATGTTCAGAGAAAGAAACTGGGATCAAAGTGTTAGTTGGGCTGTGGCAGCTCTGGGCTTGCAGTGCAAAAAATAGGTATGGCTTTGACGTATGTACCGGAGGACACATGCTTTGTCTCATCCCTCATGAGTGGCACGGAGTAGTTGAATTGGTAATTCCAAATTAGGGTGAAAAGAGGGAGAACAAAAACTGCCGGTTATTTAGAAAATATATATATATATATATATATATATACATATACTTTTTTTTTTAAATCTAAGCCTGTTTCATTTTTTTTTTCTCTTTTATACAGGTTTTCAGTCACCAGCATGTCAACTGCAGCACAAAGCAGCTTCTCCACATTTGACTCCTAGGCCGGGACCTGATCAAAACTTTGACGACCCGCCAATCACACTTTACAAAACAGAATGTTCTCGCTTCACAGGTGTTTCTTTTTTTTTTTTTTTATCGGGTCCCAGCCCTAGCCTGCTCAATCAAAAAACAGCAGTTTGAACACTACTTAAAAACAAAAACATCTGTTGTGCTACTGACTCCACTATTACGGCTGTGAAAGAACCATGGACTTGTTTGTGAGAACTGTCAGAGTCCAACAAGGCCTGGATCAACATTATTGCGGAAAACACTTGGTATCTGTTAATAGTTGATTTGTCTGTAGAAATATGCTAAGAGAAAGTGAGGGCACAGTTCGGTAGCCAGTTTTAGTATATTTAATATGGTTTTATTGTTTTACTGTGTACTAGGCTTACCATTGTTGGTATCCTAGCAGCTGGTATGTTAACATTTAAAATAACTCAGCTTGAGGAGTGATTGAGCATTTTTTGTTAATTCCTGCATTTTCGAAAAGGTTGTATAGGGGCTCCATGACACAGAAGCTATCATGCCTAATAAATATGTATATTTTGTATTTGCTCAGTAAAATGCTCAATGAAAAGTTGTAATAAAATTCTGAAAGCTTAAGGAATACTTGTTAATGTTTTTCATTATTTATTTTCTGCTGTTTAACACTTAGTGTAAATTAACTAATAATTAAGCACATATTTGAGCTTTTACAAATCGTACAGACACTATAACCTGAAAATGAATGTATTCCATAGTAAAATGACTAAACTTAACATTAATTATAACATGTATAAACCATCATTCCACAGTAGAAAACTGCTAATTTAAAGTGTATAACCTATTTATTAATGAAGATTGAAGTAAAATGAAAGGGAAGAAACATTTTACAGTTTATCAATTAATTAACAATATAAGTATGTAAAACTAGGGTGAGGTAATGTTATATTAATGTTTTTTAAAGCAAATTTTACGAAGTTTTGCAGTAGAATCACGGAGAATTATATTTATTAGGTTTTTTTACAGTACATTTACGGTTGTAAACTGTAGTGTTTCAATGAAAATAACCATTTATTTTACAAATGAAACCATAATTCAATTTACGGTTCGGATTATTATTTTACAGTTCACCGTGCAGCTCGGCTGCCAGACAATTACCGTAAAATTACGTTTTTTTGTTTTTTTTTACAGTGCACTCGTGTTATTGTCACATTGCTATTTATATACAGTGTTAATCGTGAATAAGAACACATCGTAAGTTAAAGCAGGTGTGGTCGTACACAATGCTGACAGACCGGACACCGCTGCCGTGCACCGGGGCTGGAGTGACTCACAATCCAATAGCGTATGCGAATGATCTAATGTACTTCATTCCATTCGAGTTTACAAGACCCAGCACTCTAAAAGCATACCTGATGCAAAATATTATGCATCAATTTCCATAGAAATATATGTTAAAATACATGCTTAAGATTATAAAAAAGACCATCATTAAATAAACTAAAACAACTCGTCTATTTTAAATGCGCAATGACAGCTAATGAAAATGGCTTGTCTTGCCTCTTTGCTCTACGATGGGATTATTTTACAGTATATATTTAGTATATGAATGTATATCATTTTTACCGTCCATTTTGAGGCAGTCTTCTCCGGTGATTCTCTTGGACAGTTTAAGCGCTCGGTTTGCTGTGTTTATTCTTATTCTCAACAGCTGTTTTGCAGCGGCTCTCTTATATGGCTGCAGCAATGGGTGTGAATCTTACATATGAACAGGTAAACAGGTTTAGTTACCCTCCCTGTTCTGTTAATTGTTTTCACACACTCCCAACCCCAGAGCATTGAAAGATTTAAAAAAAAAAAAAAAACACTGATGAATACGCCTAAAAACATACCAAAGTCAAGATTATAAACGACTTAATTATTACTGTGACAATGAGTTGTGAAATAACACATTATTATTTATTTCTTAGCCGACGCCCTTATCCAGGGCGACTTACAATTGTTACAAGATATCACATTATTTTTACATACAATTACCCATTTATACAGTTGGGTTTTTACTGGAGCAATCTAGGTAAAGTACCTTGATCAAGGGTACACATGCGACAATTGGTCTAAAATGGCGTTTGTATGTGCGTGCTTTCACATTATTATATTCATATAGAATAGATCTATTAATTGCCAGGTAGATTATAGGGGCTTTGGTGGAGCGTTTTGCAATAATCTACAGATGTCCAGTTTTCTTTTTAACCCGTTCAACATTGCCTAAAACGAAGACAAGTAAATTGGACGCACTTTCCTTTCTTTGTGAAAATAGCATTTGTATGTTTAGAGAGGCTTATGTAAAACGATATTTAATAAATATATTTAAAAAAACTATTTGTGAAGTACAGACTGGAGCGTGTCGTGATGTTAATTTTCATACAGCTATATCAACTACAGCTCTGAAGTTCTTGTCAATTATCGCTGGTCTGTAGTGGGATTAAGTGGGGTATGTGGTTACAGCCTCAGTGTATATATGAATTACTACAATAATTGATGAACATTAAGGAAAAGTTGGGGTTATCATGAAAAAGGTCTGTATAACTCTTCTATTCCATTCATTTATACATCTGAATAAAAAAGTGCTTCCTACCTTGCGTTCTAAACGTACGAGTTTCCAACAATGCCCTCGCGTTCTTCTCTCTGCTACATTTGACGTCGTGTCTTGGGTTCGATTTTATCGATTCCGTTTA
The DNA here is from genome assembly GCF_902713425.1 of Acipenser ruthenus. Lineage (NCBI taxonomy): Eukaryota > Metazoa > Chordata > Actinopteri > Acipenseriformes > Acipenseridae > Acipenser > Acipenser ruthenus. Next base: position 24,331,030 of record NC_081195.1, read on the forward strand.
TGCAACAGTACCATCAAGTCCCCCCTTTCTCTTCTTTGTTTTCTAGGCTGATTATTTTTTTTAACCTGTCCTCGTAGCTCATGTCATTCTTACTTTTTCCACCTGAGATTGCCACCACTAACCTTCGACCAGATATTGTCTTGTGGTCTGGATCAGCACGCCTTGTTCACCTGGTAGAGTTAACAGTGCCATGGGAGGATGACGGAGATGAGGCGTATGAGAGGAAGAAACTGCGGTATGCTCAACTAGCCACTGAAGCGGAACAGCGAGGATGGAGAGTCCGGGTTTACCCAGTGAAAGTGGGTTGTCGAGGATTTGTGGCACACTCTACAACCTGATTTCTCAGAGACGTTGGATTCAGTGGCCAAGAGTTGCGTCGCACAGTGAAGAACTTATCTGAAGCAGCAGAGAGGAGCAGCAACTGGCTGTGGTTGAGACGGAAAGATTCTGGCTGGGGACAGGTAAGTAAGCTGGGCTGAGTTGAGTGGGGGACGGAGGGGGGTGATGCTGGGACGCCAGAATCACCGTCGAGCCCTCTTGAGGTGTCGTGGGCTAGTCGACGAAACACTGAGGATGGAAGGTGCCCACTTGAAGACCCCAGAGATGTACCCTACTTAGCTCAATCCAGACGGTTGTCATGCTGATGCGCTGGGGAGGCCGCACTGTGGTTGATCTCCGGAGCCAGCATCGCAGCCGTTGTGTGTGCTGATGCGCCAGGGAGGCAAAATAAGCTGATCCCTGGAGCCAGCATTACACTTCAGCCATTAACACCAGACAGAAGGATATCTACATCATCATATGGAAGGAAACGTAAATGGATGGAGACACATATGGATCACATTAGTTTACTGTAAAGCTACGTCTTAGTTGGTGCTTATCTTGGCGAGAGCCGAGTTCAAATCAGCATGAAGTTTTAACATCTACTCTCGTGTAATGGAAATCATTTACCCTTATAAGCAAATGTGTTTACTATAAGTTTACTGAATTCGCTCGTAAATTTAATAATTGACTGTACTCTTTATTTTTTGTATTGTGATATTTTGTAACAACTGTAAGACGCCCTGTCTGCTAAGAAATAATAATTATAATAATAATAATAATAATAATAATAATAATAATAATAATAATAATAATAATAATAATAAAATCCTGGGATCGCCCTTCCCTGTAGCTTCTGTACAATGATGTATTTTTGTAGTGAGGCGATTACAGTTAATTGCAGATTCAACCAACCAGTTAATTATTTGTCACAATTATAGTAACTCTCATCTGTACAAAACACAGGGCGCAGTACTTATTGAGTGCAATATATCTGAACGTGAGACTGACCTGGTGTTTCCACATTTCACACATTCCACATTGTGGCAGGTGCGAATGTTGGATGGTTACACAACATTGGCAACGATAGGGGGGAGACCGGGGGTAGTTGTAACACGGGACGGTTTGTAACACCTTGATTTTTTTTTTTAAATCAGAAGCAAGCTAGAGTGCCATGATCAGTTCAGCTCTCCGTCTGCCTGTGGAAGAGCATCTGTCTGTGCCAAAGCCCTGAGATTTTATCTACAAAAAGCGATTTTTGACCGAGTAGAGTACATTTTTTTCTCCCAATTGTCTTTTTTTGTGATATATACCTGTATTATCCAGTTTATGGATCTAGGCTTTTAGCATTCTCATCCCTGATCTCTGTACTTATAATTGACAATTGATTGCTCTTAGTTTTGTTGTTTCTTGCTGGAACATGAGGTTTAATAATGACTCCCTGGGTTGGGGCCAGTTGTAACACGTGTTATAATTGACCCTATACACCATGAACTGAACTTTATTTGGGTACACGAATCTTGCACTGAAGGAAATCAAATGTTCATATATCACAATTGTGATTCAGAGTGATAGTCTTGCTTGATAAGACCTATAAGTTTAGGGATGTTAAAAAGTTTTAGAAGTAGGACAACAAAAAAGAATTGCCTTATGTAAACATTTTTATTTTTCAATAATGATATTATTATTATTATTATTATTATTATTATTTATTTATTTATTTATTTATTTATTTATTTATGTCTTAGCAGATGCCCTTATCCAGGGCGACTTACAATTGTTACAAGATATCACATTATACATTATTTCACATTATACAGATATCATGATATTCCATTTTTTAGTTAAATAAAAAACAGACATATTTGCTTAATGTGAAAATTGATCTTATTCAATAAAACATTCAATTCTTGAGTTAAATTAAATGTGGTGTTGTTTATTTAATTGTCCTTCACAGAATGTTACAACTGACCCTAGCCATGGGGTCAATTTTAACATCGGTCACCTTACATTTCAAGCGCTCCTGCTGTATGTACACGAGCTCTTGAAACAGGATAACTATGGGGATTGGTAGAGGACAGATGCAAATTATTTGTATCAAAGTCTGGTCAAACTAGCTCAAAATCATCTGTGTGTAATGGAGAGAAAGGTAAAAAAAAAAAATGTTACAACTCTCCCCGGTGTCCCCTATTGTTTATTTAATCATTTCGTTTTTAATCCGGAGCATGCTGTTCGGTAAGTATACTTATGTGTGTATTTATTTAAGCAATATTGATAAATAAAAAGTAAGCATTGCACTGAGCAGGATTTGAACTCGTAGTTTAAAAAACAGTGACATGTTTGGCTTGTCTATGGAAAGTCGCCGTGTTACGGGTGCAGAACAGAGTGTATGTGTAAATTTATTTAAGAATGCCGTTTCTCGGTGCAACATTTGTTTTCTCCAGGAGGGTGCAGTATATGGGGTGGTAAAGTATTAAAGTTGAACAATTGCAACGTAAAAGTAATACCCGTAAGAAGCTCAGGCGTGTTAAACTCATAGCAAAAACAGGATTGAATCAACCTGCTAAGCAATGGGAGTCTTATTCCCGTCCCTATATGCAAAACAAGCACTGTAGATCTATTACATCTGAGCAGTCGGTAATACAAGAACAGCGGGGAAAGTGATCATTTTAGAGACACATTTTTTATAAACCCGGCATCTGGATACGAAGCGACCGTTCTGTGCATTCAAATACTTAGTCGCGCTACCGCGGATTTATCTGTCCTATTACTTTCTGATCTGCCTTGGGTACGCGGTAAACTCCTGCGGTTGTCCGGACTTCAGAATGCAGATCTCTGTGTTCACTCACAAAGAACCAATGAATGAAGCCTGATTTGGGCCCCACGTGATACTGCATTCAATGGTCTAGATCAGGGGTGCACAATTCCAGTCCTGGAGGGCCGGATCCCTCCTGGCTTTTGTTTCAACTGTGCTCTAAATTACTTAATTAGACCAATAATTGGTAATAATTGGTCCAATTAAGTAATTTAGGGCAAGGTTGGAACAAAAGCCAGGAGGGACACCGGCCCTCCAGGACTGGAATTGTGCACCCCTGGTCTAGATAAAGTGAACCCAAGACACGACTTCAGATTCAGCACAGAGAGAAACAAGAGGGCGTGAATGGAAGCCGAGTATAGGTAAGTTTAGAGCAGAAGGGAGGAAGCACTTTTTTATTCAGTTATGAATTAATGGACTAGCTAGCCCAACAGGTGAAGCAGTAGGATCCAAAACACTGGGAACATTTAAAACAATTAAATTAGGGGGTTGGGGGAGGTCGACCACTCCGTATGGATTATTCTATACTTGGCAGTAACGGATTCATGTGTAACGGAACGCGCTTCAAACACAAACCACGTGGTTCAGAATGTAACCCCCCCCCCTTGCTCGACCCCAGACTGCAGCATTAGGAAGATATATATGCATGTTGAAATTCCCAACTCTATTCATTAAAGGGTATGATCTTGATAACTAATATAGTGTAAATGATAGCTGTGGTGTACTCAGGGCCGTGTTAAGCCAATGGGCTACATGGGCTGAAGCCCAGGGCCCCGCCTCCTAGGGGGGCCCCCGCCGTCCCTGTAAAGCAGTGGTCCTCAAAGTGGTGCCCGCTGGCAAATTCAGTGCTGCTCGCTTATGCTGTGCTTGTACGTACTCGACATATATTTTTTTTTTCCTGAAGGACCTCTGCGATACGATCATCCAACTGAATATCTGCATTTTCTCTGCGGTAGCCCAATCATAAATTAGCTGGGTGGGACATTAACTGTGTCTGTTTCAGTTGCAGGTACTGACAGTAAGTTTAACCAATAGGAGAGTCAAATATCTGCCAAGTTTACGCAGTTGTCCAATCATAATTAAGCAGAGGACGTTCACGGTATTCTGCATGAAAATTGAAGGCGAGCGAGTAGCCAATGGGAAAGTGAAAGATCCGACAGCTGTCCAATCATTCGTGAGCAGAGGCGGGCTGTTAATATGCCGGGTAAACACTGAATTTGGCCGACTGTTATTGAGAAAAATAATACATTTCAGTATTTAGAATTGAATTTTCTCTATATATATTTTTTAATTTCACCAGACAAGGGAAACACCGTAGTAGATTTAGTTACAAATCCACTTTCTCTGAATAATTGTACTGGGAGATGAGCGATCTTTAAAACAGAGTAGTGTTGACAGATTTGACAAATTGACACAAAGCGAGACGCTATCTATCCTCTTATTTTAGTTTATTCATGGTTATCTATGTAAACATGTTATTTAAAAATATTTGCAATGCGTATTTTATATGAATTATTTAAAAAATAAGCGCAGCACACACAATTCCTGCCTGAGACTTGGCCTTATCAGAGTAAACAAAGAATAACTCCCACTAAAACTCTCTATATAACGTTATACTATAAGAACCTGTGCAATAGTCAGCGTGCCCGCAAACAGCCAAGTAAGATCAATTTATGCCCGTGCCCAAATTACTTTGAGGCCCACTGCTGTAAAGTCAAACTGATAACGGTTGGCTAATAAAAAAGCACGTACTAAACTAAACAAATTGCCTATTTTTTAAAACATTTTGTGTCCTTTTGGCATGCCGTAGTTATTTGACGAAATAAAAAAATCTTATGCTAACTCAAATAAGAAAAGCTGAGTAGCGGTGCGAAAAAAAGAAAAATCACTAAACTCAAACTAGCTAAATCCGAGGAGGTTATAAATAGTACCCCAAAACTCACTAAACTCTTAAAAGTCGGTGTCAGAAGAATGAAAGTGAGGAAGAGCCACATGAGTCAGAGGAGCAAGCAGCGAGCAGCGAGTCGGTTAGCGCTGAGTGCACAGCCACTAGTACAGCAGAGGAGAAAAACGAGAGCCAGCCATTGAACTGCCAATTTAAGGCGAGAGAAACTGACGAAACAGATAATGCTATTGCTAGCTCTGATACGGCATGTTGGGGTCCGATAACTGAGGAGGTGAGGTCGCACTAGGTGAGCAAGTGTCCCCTTATTTGCCAGTAAGACAGCAATTTTTCCGCCTCAGAGAGAATTTAATGAATTACTGAATTTAATGACTCAATCATTTAACTCTCATGTTCACTGAACATGACCTGCTTCGCCAACTGGACTTCACGGACATTAGTAAGGAATTCTTTTTTAAGTTTTAAGGCAAGAAAGCATAAGATCTAGCAATGGTAAGTCAAATGTGTCTTTATACTTTGCAATGTTAACGAAGCTTGAGAGTAGCGCCGACTACACTATGTTTTTGTCTAATGTCATATCATGCTGTGCTGCCTGATAACATGGTCCCACCGACTACAGCTAGCGTTGATTTAATTCGAAACGATGCGGTCGGTAATGAGAGCTAGTGGTAGTACCGACTACCATACTATTTTGCATGCCATAGCTACTGTGATGTGAGTGGTAACGCTGTCCACTGTCTATTCGAATGACATGATTGTGTTGGTATTGTATGAGTTTGTGCTTGGGGGGGGGGGGGGTTCTCCAAGGGGGCCCCTGAAATGTCAGTAGCCCTGGGCCCCCAAATACCTTAATACAGGCCTGGGTGTACTCAGATAGTGTGCAGGTTATTGAAATAAATCCACAAGTCTGATCAAATGTAAGTGGTTCCCATGACGTAATCTTTATTAGAGTAACCAATTACACACCAGAAATCAAGCGTAGGTAGGAAACCATAAACTAGGAAGACACCTTTAACAAATGAATAAGTTCAAAAATGAAAAACAAGCAAACATAATGATGGCATACAGATGGTTCAAGTGTGCAGAACTGAACTGTTTAAATTCAAGCTGCAAAGTGCTGTTTCTGCAGGTCTACAATGGGCTGGATTAAGCTCTGCACAAAGGGGTAGACTTGCTTTGCATCCTTTTCTTTTTTTCCTTGTTCTTCTGTTCCTCGAGTCCAGCTTTAGGCTGAAAGACAGGAGAGGGATGCATGAAGTACCCGTGTCCAAGAACACTGGTTTAAAACATCATCCATGCAGATTTTAATTTGGAAGCACATTGCAGACCAGTCCTGAATTATCTATCGAAACAACTGAAGGAAGAGGAACAGAGCAGTTGAGGGCTTTGCGCTCCTGTGAAATTGCAGTTGCATTCATTTTATGACTCACTGATTTTTTTAAGAACATTTCATTGTCGACGTGTATTCTGCAGTATATGAAAGCTGCATCTCCCTGTTACAAGTCAGTTTCAGTCATAATTGGTAAGACTGGAGACCTGACAGCTTTAAAAGAAATCAGATTGCCTTCCATTTCCAAGACTGCAAAAATTCGGTATGATGTTCAGCTCGGAACATTCTCAAAATGGTCACCTTCTGCTAGGAATGACCCCCTCCTTACAAAACAACTTGCAGGCTGTCCTGGTACCCAACGGGAGTCTAACCCTTCATCCCCTGACACAGCGTAAGGAGTTATAATTTTCTAAGGTGAACACAGAATTAACTATTCAGGTTGTTGTATCACACAACCACATGGGTTTACCGTTATCACAGTCGTATATAAGTCCTTACAGCAGGTTTGGCTCTGTGCGGTGTGTTTGCAGACAGTTCTAGTCAGGCATGAGTAGTGCTTACCTTTCCTCCCCACGTCGGCGTCTGACGAGCTGGAACTGGAACTAATGTTTCCCTTTGCCTTCTGCAGACAGATTAGGAAGAGTCAGGGTGCAGTTCATATTATCTTACATCAGCGGTACTCACTCGTGTTAATCAATTCCAAACAGAGACCTTGTTCAAAGCGGGTCTATAACTACTCAATTGAACACCTAGGTTCAGGTCTGGTTGGAACAAGGCTGTGGGCTGCTCAAGTCAATAACTCTGGATACGGCTGAAACTGGAATAGATTGAAAGCGAGCCAGTGGCACATACAGTCATTATTTTAGATACATTTTCGTTTATATGTTTAACAGAATCCGACCAAGTTAATCCACTAAAGATCCAATAAAGTAATTTTCCTTCGTGTTTTATTCTTTAAAGTAGAATATGCAGCTCTTTAGAATCAAATGCTGCTTCTATCTGGTAGCTCAACAGTGTGAACTTACTCTGCTCCTGTCCTTTCTGTTCGTGTCCTTTTTGGTCCTGTCCTTTCTGGTCTTGTCCTTTACCCTTCCCCTTGTCCTTTGCCTTCTGCTCTCCTTTGCCCTGTAAGACAGAACAGATATATGAAGTACCAGAGGTTAAACAGATTTCATTTACAACCCAGAGCCATTCCTTAACAATGCATATAGAATACAGGATTTCATGCATGCGTTCCACCTTCTGTTTTTCACACACAACCAAGCCGCTTTTGGCATGGTCTAGTCTTTAGTCATTTGCCTAACCTTCCCTGGCTTCAAAAACATTTTCAATGGGTTCAGCTTTTCATTGCTAATAGATTGTTTTGTGATTGTTCTGAAAAGGCTCTGGTTTTAATCACTGTATAAATCCAGCAGCACTTGCTGATACATATTAAAATGCTTCCTAAGACATTTCCTGGTCTTCTGTACCCCCTTCAGTCACTCTGTGTATAATTATACCATGTTAAGTTTCCTGTCTATCAATCTATTTTATAATGCAAAAAGTTATTTGTTAAAAGTTTTGGCAGAGGCGCATCTCAAACTCCACAGAGTTTACACAAACCGTTTTACAATTTCTATAAAATGTAATAAAAAAAAAAAGTGACCGAAGGGGATATTTATCACTAATGAGATACTTATTACTCACTTTTACATTTTTGTTAAAAGGAAAGGAAACCTATTAACTGAATGAGATGTGAGCTTACCTTTGTGCAGCCATCGCTGTATGAGTCACATGCGTCCTGTGGACAAAACACATTTTGCATGTCAAGGAAGATCTCTTTGAATGTAAGTCTTATATATAGGAATTCTCACTGAGTCAACACTTTTATTACACATCTTTGATCTGCTGAAACGTTCCAAATGAATTTCATGAAACAGCTGTGCAGCTTCAATCTGTAAAACAGCTGTGCAGCTTCAATCTGTAAAACAGCTGTGCAGCTTCAATCTGTAAAACAGCTGTGCAGCTTCAATCTGTAAAACAGCTGTATAGCTTCACTTGCTAAGGTTTTGTAGGTGTTAAAATCACACTGTCACGGTTTAACCCTTTCAGCCCTGGCAGGAATTTAAGGGCCCGCCTTATCTTGGCGCTGTTTTGAGTTCTTCAAGTACCGACAGGACTTTAAAGTCCCATTTACCAAAATATATGTAAATATTTATTTTTTAAAAAAGTGTTTATTACTCAATAAATGATATAACTTAATTTCACATTCTTCAGCTCGACAATAATAATTCAAACACACTTCAAAGGCAGGTAACAGCAGGTCTGGAGGACAATGAGAACAATGCAATACTGCTGCAGCAAAACCTAGAACCCAGAACCCAGAACCCAGAACCTAGAACCCAGAACCTAGAACCCCTGAGAATGATTGCAAAGCTAGATTAGGAAGTGTACAGCTGTGGCCAAACTTTTTGCATCACCCAAAATTTTATCATTGAGAAATAATTAAAACAAAATAAATAAATCTTTGATTTAACATCATGTAAGCAAAAAAAACTACAAAATAATATCACAAAAGTCTACCAGTACCCATAATAGTAGTACAGTATGTCATGCTAGATTTGTAAATATCACATTTTTCCATTTGTGTCAGTTTTTCATTAAGTAAAATGGGAAACTACAAAGCGGTATGTAATTCAATATGTAAACGTAGGCCTAGCATTATTCAGCTAGCGAAATGGTAATACAATTCTCCCAAACAGCCATGCACCCATTTAAACTAATCGCTTGCGTTCAGACTTAGTAAAAGGGAGGTTGCTGCTATTTTTGTGTCCGCTGCAAATAAGCGTTATTACTATTTCCACACAAACCACACAAACAGAACGGGCTCACTTACCTTTCCCTTCTTGTCCTTCTTGTCTAGGGTGCAAACAGAGACAGATCACAGCTTGGTACATTATATATGCATTCATTTTACACAATCATAGCTCACCACCAATATTTCTCAATCTGTATTGAGCAGCCTCATACCTTTCTCTGTGTCACCACTCGTGTTATTGTCACATTGCTATTTATATTCAGTGTTAATCGTGAATAAGAACACATCGTAAGTTAAAACAGGTGTGGTCGTACACAATGCTGACAGACCCGACCTCTCTGCCGTGCACCGGGGCTGGAGTGACTCACAATCCAATAGCGTATGCGAATGATCTAATGTACTTCATTCCATTCGAGTTTACAAGACCCAACACTCTAAAAGCATACCTGATGCAAAATATTATACATCAGTTTCCATAGAAATATATGTTAAAATACATGCTTAAGATTATAAAAAAAAGACCATCATTAAATAAACTAAAACAACTCGTCTATTTTAAATGCGCAATGACAGCTAATGAAAATGGCTTGTCTTGCCTCTTTGCTCTACGATGGGATTATTCTACAGTATATATTTAGTATATGAATGTATATCATTTTTACCGTCCATTTTGAGGCAGTCTTCTCCGGTGATTCTCTTGGACAGTTTAAGCGCTCGTTTTGCTGTGTTTATTCTTATCTCAACAGCTGTTTTGCAGCGGCTCTTTTATATGGCTGCGGCAATGGGTGTGAATCTTACCTATGAACAGGTAAACGTGTTCAGTTATTCTCCCTGTTCTGTCTTCACACAGTCCCAGCCCCAGAGCATTTCACACACACACACACACATTGCTTAACTTTTTCATGTAGGGCAACCTGATATGGGGACATATGGAGGATGCAAATGCATGATCGCCTCTTATGAGGCTAGGAGATAGTGTGTCATGCATATTTAAAAATATATATTTATTATGTGTCCAAAACTACTTAAAATGTTTTTTTCCAGGTATTTTCAATATGTAATGCACGAAAGGGTTAAAACCATCGATTGCCAAGTGATTTTTTTCTTTGTTTTTACCGACTCTGTTCAATTAAACTTGGTAAAGCGTTTATTTTGAATCAAGTTTACTTTCGTTTTTTTCTCCCATAACTTGATTGAGACGATGATTCTGTAAAAAAAAAAAAAAAAAAGGCAGCTTAACCTGTTTTTAATTCAAACCGAACGTAAACAACGAGTGGAGTTACATTGATTTAATTAAATCAGAATTAAGATGAAACTATTATCAAAACAGGTTATGACATGTCTGCAACGAGTCATTAAGATTTGAAATCCGGGAAAAACAATTTAACTCAACTCGCTTTTTGTGTTCGCTTTGAATTAAAAAAAATAAGGAGCTGTCTTTTCTTTCTTTCTTTTTACATTATCAATTAAATAGAATCCGAGTCTCGTTCAATTTACGGGAGAAAAGAAAAAGTGATCTTGTTTCACAATCAACACGTTTCCAAGAGTTTAAGGGAGTCGGCTCAAAACTTTTAAGTGACATCACGTGACCATAAATAAAACCCGAAAAACAAACAGTCCTATTCATCGAGTCTGCAACTCTCTAAGCTGGAAAGGGTGGGGCACCATTACTATTACAGTACTTTCATAGTACACGACTGAGTGATACATGCAGAGGGGGCAAAGCTTTCAGTATTTTCAGCCTCTTTGTTTATGGTGAATTGGTTGGATTTCAGTTATTTTTTAAGGCTTATTTTGTATGGGGCACCAAGTGTAAAAAAAAAAAAAAAGCAGCAAATATATTTTACGATGTATTTGTATTTGACTTGCCAAGTGTAAAAACAAGATTTACTGATTTATTTGTTACAAACCCAAATTTAACGTGTCCGCTAAATGTTGACTCGCCATAAAAATAAATAAATAAATAAACAAATAAATAAAGTATTTGAAGACTAAAGCATTTTTCTTTCCAGCTTGACTTTAAATGTTGAATTTGTGATACGCGTTTTCAATGTTTATAAATGATCTCTGAAAAGTACACATTTAAAAACGTTTAAGTATGTTTTTGTTAACATTTATTTATTAAGCTAAATCTGCTTTGTTTGTGCACTTGGCGTCTCATATGTTAGTTTTAGACTTTCTTGCACAATATTTCGCAATTTGTGATTTTGGGAAGATGTCTACAGATTTGCTGAACTAGTCACAACATGCAAACGTCTCTGCCTATATAACGGATAAAGGAGTTTAACAGTAGTTTTGAAAAAAAAATAAAAAATACTGTAGAAATTCTGTCCCGAGAGTTGTCCGTGAGAAGTGTCCAAAAAACGTCCCGACAAATAAGGAGACTTGACTGGTCTGATTACTGTTGTGACTGCTGCACACTGAGTGTCTCCCATTCTGTCTACTCTGCCCGGGGGTTTTGCAGTGGGCGTAGTTCTGATCTAGAAATATGTTGCGCAACCTTTTCCTTCTCTGTTCTTTTAATATACTGCACACACGCACACCTAGGGCATGGGATCCTGGCAGTTTGAGTTAAAATGGTGTAACACTTGCTATTCAATGAAAAAAAAAAAAATCAAGTTATATATGCAGAGACCTTTGCATGTTGTGACTAGTTCAGCAAATCTGTAGACATCTTCCCCGACTCACAAATTGCAAAATCTGAAAGTCACACAAATGGTGAAATAGCGTTTCTATTACAATTTCAACATTGCTTTAGAAATTCAGATTGATTGGTAATATGTTTACATACAGCAATAATGTGTTCATTAAAATAGAAGATAGTTGACAATGAAATGTTACTGACAGTTGCTGTTTTTCCCAGCACAGTATGCTGACTCTACTTGTAGACAATGCATTTAGTATTAACTAACGTGTAAAGCTTCCCCGTGTTTTGTTCGTTTTTTAAAAGAAAAAAAAATAGGTCTTAAACAAACAATCTGATTAGGCCCCTATTTACATTTTTGCAACCTTAATTGTTTCCTTTTTGTTGTAGAAAAATAATTTCCAGAACTTCCATTTGAGATTATTTGTACATCTAAAATAATCTGTATTTGTAGCCTAATGAACTCGAGTTTCGTCTAAAATAGACATGCCCTGTCATAGGAGAGCTTTTTAAAACCAGGCAACAAACTCTCTCTATATCAGCGGTTCTCAAACCTCGCGGTACTGCGACCCACTTCTACTAATAAAAATCACTTCGCAACAACACTGCCCTGTGTTACTGCTGAATAATTAATATTGAGAAGTAAAACTTATAGTAATTGCTTCTTTTTTACAACCAACAGTATGAAAAAAATAATACATTTATGGATGAAAACAAATGATTCAATTTGGGACATGATAAGAAGTTTAGTGCACAATGTATCAAACTGTGACTGATATCTGTGTTAAGACTCCAATACATCAAGGCTGTGGGATCAGTAATATCTTACTATATTATCTCCTGTGTGTTCTGAATCTATATAAAAGCTTAAAAATAAGGCTTTATTTGGTACTGGGCCTGTTTGTCCTGTGCTGGTAATTTTGTTATTGTATGATTTATAAAACATACAGGAAATAATCACAGAAAATGCTCCCGTAATAAAATTAATTTAAAGTTTTTACTTGCCAAAAAAACAAGAGCTTAAAGTTGTAATGCCAAAACACGTTGCAGACTGCACACAATGGAATAGCCACCACACCCATTCTGCCTCAGGTGCAAACAGTGACTTGTGGGTTTTGATGCAACACTTTGCAATAACAATCTACAACTTTTCTTTTCTCTTATGAAGGTGTATACACATTGTAAGAGCCATCCAGCTAGCCATTCACACGTTACAAGAGTCACAAGCTCTGTGACTCCACGCTGGACAGGATGGGAAATAAATATACAAATCCTGGGGACTAGACCTAACGCTAACCCCACAGGTAGATCGAATCAAGTAGACAAAGGTCTAGGCTGATGTTTTCATTTAAAACCCTGAGAAACACCAGTCAAAAGGGTTGTCTACATGTATTTGGCTTTCTCATGGTTGTGTATGCTTGAGATTTTCAAAGAGTGGAAAGGGGATGAGATAAGGGTAGGACTGCTGCCTCCGAACCATAGAGGGGTGGTTAAAAGTTTAAACTCTCTTTAGAAATTCTATATTGATCCAATAGGAAACACTGATAATATTACTACTGTAGTATTGACAACCAATTAATATTGTACATCTATTGCAGTAACATTGCATTCTGATGTATCAAACCTCAATATGCTCTTTCAATATGATAAACTAAAAGTAGTAAAAGCATGGCAAAGTGTAATAAAGCACAGTGAAAGCATTGTAAAGCATTGTAAAGCAGATAGGTATGGTAAAGCATACTAAAACCATGGCAAAACAACAGTGAACTTTTCTTTTGCAAATTTACAATGGTAATTTTTTTAAAATCTTTTGTTAAATCCATTGGTCCACCTGCACTATAATGGTATTTCGGATGGGTATACAGAAAACACAGCGTAGTTTAGTAGCTACAGAATTGGAAGAAACTGTTGCAAGCATTAAGGACTAAGGCTAGGAAGCTATATCAAGATGTTCTACACAGTAATATTGGATATCTTTAGCTGTATTGATGTCTAGGGATGGGGAGTCAATCCCAAAATAACCGATTCCCGTTGACTCCAGCACCAGGATTGATTCCAACTCATGGGACATTACACGGAATAATTACCTGAAATGTAATATTACCCTGAGTTTTTATTTCATTATTATTAATAATACATTAATGCATGAATCTGTGAGTACCAGTGAATGTTACTTCTTGCTCAACAGTGCCACATAATGGTGGCTTTGGTGTAATTGTTGTTTTCTCACCTCAATCATATATGATAGGGGCAGTGGTACTCAACTCTGGCCCTTGAGATGTATTCCAGTCCTGGTCTTTATTCCAACCAGGTCCAAAATTAGTTCATTGCCTCTTAACAGCTTCAGTTGACAACATTAGAACCTGCTGCAGCATAATCCTGGACTGGATTAAATCTAGAGGGCAGAGTTGATTACACTGTGATAGGGGCTCTTTAGCTATTGACAAAACTGTGCATTATTGGTTCAATAACAACATGGGTCAATTGCAGAGCACCAGTGATTCAGTCACATAAAGTGGGCTAAAACAGGGACTAGAAACTCCTGCAAATCTGTACTAATTCAATCCTGATTGCAGCATACCAAGCAGATGATCCTGGTAATTGGTTTATCTGATCGGAACAAGTTAGAGATAATGGGGACTAACCTACAGCTATGGTCAGGAGTTTTGCATCCCCCTATAGAATGAACACATTTTGCTTCATAAAGTCGAATGAAATCTGCTAAATAATGTTACGTTGATATATTAAATTACATACTCCTTTGTAGTTTTCCTTAAACTGACAAATTAAAAAATGTGACATTTCAAAATCGAACACGAAACACTACTATTAGTATGGCTTGCGGTAAACTTTTGGCATCATTGTGTAGTTTCTTTGATTACATGATGTTAAATAAAACATCTAAATTACGTTCATATATAATATTATATATATATATATATATATATATATATATATATATATATATATATATATATATATATATATATGCACAAAACAAAACATTTGGCCACAGCTGTATAAACCCTTCTTTACTAATCCGATATGTGAAATGAAAAATCTGTACAAAATGAAAGACAACATATAAGTAAAAATAAATGAAATGTCCTTTTTGTGCACATTGCAAACTGCCAGCTCATATTTAAGCATATTTAAGTTTAATTGCGTGATAATGGATCATTATTTGTTCATAGTTAAAGCATATTAACGGAATATGTATTGTGTTAAACTGAGAACGGTATCAAAGGTACACGATTAAAACGTTTATTTTAAATGTAGGGCATATATATAGATACTTTATTCTCACGGATCTGACGGACATAAGAAACGTCCGGAATAAACATTAGGAATAGAACGAGCAAGCGCACTAAATTAGTTTTATCCTTCACAGTACTAAATTAATCCACTTGAACAGGGTCATCGCGAATCTGATTTGGTACGCTGCAATCGGGATCACGTTTAATGATCTCCCTGTGATGATTCACTACTGGTACACTGCTGCAACAGAGATTAGGAGGTATGACACAGGCCCGGTTTTTGGGATGGAACCGCATAACAGTCTCGCGTTTTGATTGGTCCATGTCTGTCACATGAATACGTCGTCACACGGGTGGAAAAGCGGGCAGGCATTTTTAACATTGTGATCAGATAGAGAGAGTGTTCTGCTTCCCACAACCTTACCATTAAAATATGTGGTATTACACTGTACTGATATTACAAACTATGAGGAATTACTTTATATAAATTATCATGTTATGCACGAATGTAAGAATTGGCTTTCTGTGGTGGTGTACTTTTTTCTTTCAAGTAGCATATATCTATAATCGTTTTTGCGATATATTTTAATATAAAACATATACGCTATTGCAGTTTTGTTACAGGATACATTAGTTTATCTCTAATGTAATCACAGTTTTACATATAGACTGCCCCTGTTTTCATTTACGTCGCAAATTCTGGGCCGCTTTACTTTTCAGATAATGTCCCAAATTCTGGGCCGATTTGGTTTGCAGATAACATACCAAATTCTGGGCCGCTTTGGTTTTTAGATAACGTCCCAAATTCTGGGCAGCCTTGGTTTTTAGATAACATCCCAAATTCTGGGCCGCTTTGCATTTCCGAATTCAACCCAGTTTTGGGGAATCAGCTGACAGCCGAGTTTCTAAGGCATGCATGCAGAGTTTACCATAAACTGGATCGTGAATTCATTTGAGAGTAACCCTTAGTACATTAATCAAAGTTCATGTATTTTTTACTCTCCCCAGAAATCTTTTTTTTTTTTTTTTTATGAAAAAAACAAAAATGTAAATGTTAAAAAACGTATTCCTTATTACATGAAGAAACTACATTGCACTGAAATAGATACATGAAAATTAATTTAAGCAGTCGTTTTCCTTTATTAAAGGCTAATATTAAAACACATTTTTGGGAAGGAACATGGTATTCCGAAAAAAGGACATCTCGTTTTCTTATGTAACGTCCATCAATATATTGTAGTGTTTCAGGTTCTTTTTGGACAGAAATGAGACTGCAACTGTGAGTAGATGAAGGCCGTTTATTTTGACAATAATTAAATAATCACAAAATAAAATCATAAAGTGAGGGAAAGGAGACTGGGAGTCGAAAGTGAAAAAAAATGATTGTAGTAATTTTTCTTTTACCCTACCCTTCCCAGACTTTTCCCCGCCCCTCTTGTGCGCAAAACCTGAACTCCAATTCCCCTCCACACACGTGTACCACCATGCAACCCTGGCACGCACACACCACCATGCAACCCCTGCACGCATACACCCACCATGCAACCCCTGCACGCACACACCACCATGCAACCCCTGCACGCACACACCACCATGCAACCCTTGCACGCATACACCCACCGTAGCAATTCTTTGCAAAATATATTTTCGGGTATTCAGCCCCATTCATGTCTATGGCAGTGTTATAAAACACATTTTCAGGCATATCTCTCGAACCCGAGCACGTAGAACCACCATTCAAAGTGATATAGACTCAGGGGAGCACCCCAAACCACCCCCTAAAAAGGTGTGGTGGTTCACCCAAAAACTCATGTCATGACGAAAAAATTCACTTTGCCAAGCCGTCCTGGCATTTGAACCATGAAAACGGTGACTCCTTGTGCGGGGCCCTATGGGGCCCCAACGCAAAAAAAAATCAAGTTCCTAACCCCCACAGAACCAGAGATACGCCCTGTCAAAAATGTCCAAAAACTACCCTTTTCGGGGTCATATCTCCATGACCCCGAGGCCTAGAAACCGGGTTGAACTTCTTAGGGTCATGTCTGGGGGCCCTCTTTCACAGGGAGCCACCCGTTTTCAAATGCTACATTTTCAACAAATTTTCACATTTTCAGCATGATGGCATGTCAAGGTTGCATTTCCAATAGCTTTTGAGCTCCAGGTTGGCAAAAAAAAGTCTAAACTGGTGTCCTTTCTAGCTGGGGACACGTCACTTGGAGGGATCGACAGGGGCCCAGAGGTGGACCTCCGTACCGATTTTCAAGTCTTGGGGACCCCCGGAACCCGAGATACAGCACCCTGAAAAATGTCTATGGGAAATCCCATTATAAAACCCCTTTGGGGCAACGCCCACCATCTGGCGGTGGGGTGTCGTTTGAACCCGTGGCTGATGTCGTTCTTTAGCTAAGACTCTTGTGCACGCAAAGAATGTCCTTCTGAGTTTGTTGGCCTAGGGGTCGTGGAGATACGGGTACGATAAGAGACCACCCCCTTCCCTATGGCAAATCCCATTATAAAAATACCATCGGGGTAAGGCTCAGCTAATGTCGGTCGTGGGTCTTACGAACTCGAAGGAACCCATTTTCTTTAGCTAAGATTGTTGTGCATCTAAAAAAGAGTACAGAAGCACCAATTTAAGTCCATTCCAAGTGTTTTGTGATCACAGTATCAGCCTGAGTGTATCGGAGCACAGTTTTGCACCAAAAGCGAGGGGAGGCGAAAAAAAGCACTATATACCCTATTCTTTAAGATATCACTTTGCAGTGCAAATTTGAGGAACGCAACCACTTAGCAACTTGCAAATTGGTACTGCAATTTAAAGGCCTGTAGTGTCAGACTGGTAGTGCCTAACTGATTCAAGTGTTTTTGGAATGATTCTTGCAAAGACTGATTTATAAGAAAAAAGAGAGATTGACAAACAGCATTTTGCTTTATATGCAGAAACGGGCAACTACAAGAGGGTGTCAAACAAGCTGTGAATGTCCCAGGAGGCTACAGAGTACCTCTGAGTATAAATCCAGATGCTCGCAGTACCTGTTCTTAGATGTCCGAAACCACTGTATCGCTGTATAACTGTATACCCTGTAAATATCACTTTTTATTGTGTATTTGAGGAACACAACCAATTACAAACTTCATTTGAATTGCTGTGCTATCAGAATATCAGTGTATAACTTTGCTGGGTATTGCAGTGTATGCTGGGTATCAAAAGGCCTTCAAACTTTTACAAAAGGCCGTCAAAGTTACAAAAAAATAGGTGTGCTCCTAACCCAATACTTGTCTTTTTAATTCTGTGCATCCAAATAATTGTAGTTAAAAGTTTTAAGAATTAAGCTTACTGTTTGTTGTTCTGTCCTAAACCAGCAGTTTGTCACCCAGATTTATTAAATAAACAGGGGGGGGGGGTCATCAGATTATTCTAACAATTCTTATTGTAACTGAGGTACCGTTCAGTTGAGCGAAAAATGTAAAGGGGTACTCGAGCTGAAACCTCCAGATAGAAGGGGTACAGTTTCAAAAAAAGGTTGAAAACCCCTGACCTACAGTATAAATGATCAGGAATAGATAAGGGAAATGCTGACTAATACAATACAATAGGATTTATTTGAAGTTGTTGAAGGGCACTGGTCTCTTAAACCCAGAAGTTCTGATAAACCCCTATGCCTCACTATATATTGATGGACATTACATAAGCAAATGAGATTACCTTTTTTTTTTTTTGGTATACCATGTTCCTAAATGTTTTCTGAGGAGAGTAAAAAATACATTAACTTTGATTCATGTACTCTTAAATGAATTAACGGTCTAGTTTATGGTAAACTGTGCATGCATGACTTAGAAACTCGGCTGTCAGCTAAGCAGAATATCTCAAAAACTGGCCTGAATTCGAAAATGCAGATTTCGGAACGTTATCTGAAAACCAGAGCAGCCCAGAAATTGGGATGTTATCAAAGCGGCCCAGAATTTGGGACGTTATCTAAAAACCAAAGCGGCCCAGAATTTGGGACATTATCTAAAAACCAAAGCGGCCCAGAATTTGGGATGTTATCTGCAAACCAAATCGGCCCAGAATTTGGGACATTATCTGAAAAGTAAAGCGGCCCAGAATTTGCGACGTAAATGAAAACAGGGGCAGTCTATATGTAAAACTGTGATCACATTAGAGATAAACTAATGTATCCTGTAACAAAACTGCAATAGCGTATATGTTTTATATTAAAATATATCGCAAAAAACGATTATAGATATATGCTACTTGAAAGAAATAAGTACACCACCACAGAAAGCCAATTCTTACATTCGTGCATAACATGATAATTTATATAAAGTAATTCCTCATAGTTTGTAATATCAGTACAGTGTAATACCACATATTTTAATGGTAAGGTTGTGGGAAGCAGAACACTCTCTCTATCTGATCACAATGTTACAAATGCCAGCACGTTTTTCCACCCGTGTGACGACGTATTCATGTGACAGACATGGACCAATCAAAACGCGAGACTGTTATGCGGTTCCATCCCAAAAACCGGGCCTGTGTCATACCTCGAGATTAGACTTCCATCATATACAGGGGTTACCGTTTTGTTCAACGGCTTTCACAGCACCCCTACTTTAAAACTGGTTCCAGTGCCACTGTGCCCTATGTCTTTCTTTGAAACCTTCATAACACAATGTACATTTTAAATCGAGAACAAAACATTTTAAGTGTACATTATACAGCCCGCTAAGGTCTATACAATTTTAAGATATTTGAATTACTATTTGATCATTATTTTCGCTTTGCATGATTATCTAGGTTATTTACTGTTACCACCATCATGTAACGCAATTTAAGGTGGTCTGGTTTGGAAAGGGTATTATTTTATTAAGTTGACATATTCCCCAGACAATTGCAAATGTCACCTATAATCAATACCACAGCATACCAGTTAAACCTGAATTTTAAACAGTAAATGTCAACCGATAATTTAATAGCCTATAATGTCAAGCCAGGATAACAGCAAAATAAATACATTCTAAATATAGTTTATATATTATGTTGCTTTTAAAAAGGTTACATCCTACGTGTGTTCAGATGCCAAACAAAAAGGGTCGGGTTTAGTTTATAGGTAGGTTGTTACAAGGAGGAGTTTAAACTGGTTTCCTGTTGACAACTTTACCGCTGCCGAGAATACAGAATTGGTCTGTGGATGCTACCTGGACTTTGAAGCTGTTTAACAATTTCGTAAAAAAAAAAAAAAAAAAAACTGATAAAAACAAAAGCAAGACTTTTATCGCAAAACACGCGTTCTATCTTCTCCTTTCGCTATTCACACCGGATCAGCTCTCCCCAATGACATATTTGGCAAAAGCCGCTTTGTTGTCCAGAAGGCCCTGTAAGATCCGGGGGGTAAATTAGAGAGACGTCCCCGACAGCAGACGTACAAGAAGCGGTTGTAACTCGCGCTTCAGCACCGGAGGTAAGAAAGAGGTTTTGTGGCGTATAACCCTTTGCACAGAGACGTTTCTGCATTGCATGGTTGAGATAAGACCTTTAGATTGGATAATAGTTATTAGCTGGACATTAAATGATCTCCGTCACGACGCCTGTTGATGGAAGTAATTTGCTGCGTTTACTTGCGTACTTTGGCTGGGGTATATTTTATATAACCAATAGGCCTAGTTAAATTAAACGATTAAATAGTCAACTAAAAACAATCTATTGCAGTATGCTTCGTTTAGCATCAATTCGGTTTCATTGACACACTAAAATAATGTAGCCTATACTTTTAAGTTTGCACATAACGAGGTGCAAGGGTTCTTAAATTAAAACGGTACATCTGGACATATAATATTAGTTATGGTGGATTTAGATACATACACGACTAGTTAAGTTACTGTAAATGTAGTGTCAGTCAGACGTGCTCTAATTATTAACGCGATGTACTGCAGCCAAGTGAGAACTGTTAACAGAAAACATGTCAAATGACATATAAAATACCTGGAGTTAGTAATTTTAATATGTTTTGTATATTTCTTTTTCCAGGCCTTGTTATATATGAACAAAATGGATTTATTTAATGTCGCGCCCTGCATCTGCTTGTCGTCAGTGTTGGATATTTTGTCACCGTGGCACCTTATCTGCATTCTAAATTCGCACCCACCCACCCATTGACAATCAAAAGTTGCACCTCCGCTGTTGGTAAACAAAAGTAACTCGATTAAGCCAGTTTTCACTGGCAATGATTTTGCTCCTGCGCAAAATAAATCCTTAAAGCTACCGATTTCCCTTTATAAACTCAAGGCTGCTAGCGCTATCAGCATTGGTACTGTTCCATATGAACCCCCAGCAAAGGTTGCTGGCAGAATCTCTTATACTGGCTCCAGTCACTGTTATATAAACTAACCTATTTATTTGCTTATAGACATTGGAATTTTAGCTAACATTTCAGTGAAAGACTTGGCGTTTGTTTTATGACTTTGGCCATTTTGTACTTTCACAGATTACTGCTACAATGATTCTTTCTCATTTTAGTTTTAGTTAGTCTCCCCCCACCCCCACATGACTGCCTGGTTTTGCTGTAGGTGAGACATTTCTCAGACACTTGAGAGAATGGAAACCGCTGGCCATTTGCTTGAGCCATTTGACTACTAAAAATGGTAGCCCCTCATTTTTTTATTAAAAAATAATGTGCAATATACCAGTTGTAGAATCTAAACATGATCTCTGTAGCCATAAAGTGTTATCCTGTGTTAGCCACAATGTTTGGTCTACTTGTCTTGCCTCCCTCTCTCTTTGTCTGCAGACCCAATACTTTACCGGGAAGTGGCCCAGAGTCGACCCTCTAGCAAGGATGGTGTGTGAGCTGTTCCTTCTGTCTTCCATCTGGTTCCTCTTTGTCATCTTCTGGATGGAGACCATCAGTGTCTGGCTCTTCTTGTGCAACTTTTATCAAGACCGGGCCTTCTATCACTGGGGAGATGGGTGAGTGGCAACCAGACCTGTGTTTTATGAGCTGTCCTTGAGTAGTTAGGTAGGTAGTTGCTGTTGGTTTCAGCACAGACTTCTTCTTAATCTCCTCAGTAATGCAGGGTGGCCAACCCTGGTCCTGGAAAGCCACAGTCCTGCAGGTTTTCTGGGTATCTTGAAATCAATACTTTTTAGTGTTAACCAATGAAGAAAATAATTATTTTTATTAACTGAGAAACCAGGTGGAATGAAAAACAAGAATACCATGCAGCCCTCCAGGACCAGGGTTGATCACCCCCTGTAGCAGCAGTAGATGCATTCTTCTCGCAGAGCTTGTTTTGAGCACATACTGAAATTCTTTCATCTGATTTGCTGGTTCCCGTAGAAGGCGGCAGTCACTATTCTGTTTCACCTCAGTCTTTAGGGTTTCAATTCTTTGAACTTGGTTAGATCACTTACAATACAGGAGCATCAGATATTAAGAGTCACAGACTTGCTTTTGAGAGTGTGTTGATTCCAAGGAGGGAGTTCGCTGTACAATACAAACGTCTGGACTGTTCATTGTAGTCTTCTGTAGAAAGTATTATTATTATTGAAACTCCAGTATAATAGATGGAAGCCCAAATATTGCTGGCTTGACTGTTGTACTGACTCCCACTCTTTCTGCTTTTTGTCTGCACAGAGTTTTTGCAGATGACCCAGGACACATGCTGTACATGTTTGGAAGGTGAGACCCATTTTACAATGTGGCATATTTATTCACAGAGCAGGGATAGAACAGTAGCCACCATACAGTGTAGCACTGGGTACTTGTGCTGGCCAAGGACTGAATGTGCATGGAGACCCGAGCTTCTCCCATGCCCACTAAAGCCCCTTCCACACTGGCATGCTCTAACCCGGGTCAGGTACGCGATTTCACACTGCTTTTGATAAAGCAGGTTTGACCTGGGTGACAGATGCAAGTACACAATGTGCGTATCATTGCCCCCGAAGCAGCTTGTTACTGACGCTTCCATCCAAGCTTCTCTGGATTGAACCGTCAGCCCATATGTTGATTAGAGCAAAATGTTTCTTCATCCCTGCTGCAATCTGGCTGTGTCTTAAGTCAACAAAAATATGGCTAAACAGAAATGTTCCTTGCGGAAGTGAAACCTTCATGCAGACGTGGCTGTTTTGTTATTGCGTTGGCTCACGAACGGCCGTCATGCATTTTCGCTCAACCCGGGTCAAAGCGTGTCGACCCACATCCTGAGGTGGGTCGCTGGGACCCAAGTACTCAACACTGCATATTCTCAACTGTGCTACATAGATGAATATGGAAGGGCTTTTGTTTTCTTCTGTGCTACCAATCCAGCAAAAAAAACCATGGATTCAGAAATGTCATCTTTTTCTTTCACTGCAGGGTTGAGGGCTCTGTACAATCGCAAACATGAAGCAAGAAGTTAACGGAAAGAATGGAAAGAAAAAATCTGAAAAATAGCAGTGCCCACAAAACAGCAACAAAAAAAAACCCTGAGACACTTGTGAAATTGGGAACTTTTATCTTTTTTTGGGGGGGGGGGGGGGGGGGGGGAAATCAGTATGGGATTTGAAGCCACTCTGTAGGAGTTTAGAGTAACCAGGAGATGTTTTGGAGTGGCAAAGGGACACCCATGCATTGTACCCCAGTGGGAGGGTTTGTTGTGTGTGATTGATGATGCATTAAAATCATTGTTGAAAATACACATGCAAATCCAAGTATTCTGTTAAGAATATTCTGAATTTCTGAATGTATTTTTGTTGTATGTCTTTCACATGTGCAAGCATATGAAACAATTTCTTTTTTAAAAACATATAGATCATAGTTGTAGGTACTGAGATTACAAGGAGGAATATGGTTTAAGGTATGGCTACTAAAATGTAGAATTGAGAATTACATTTTTATTCCTGACAGTATTGGAAGAAAAACTTGACTAAGATCTGCACAATAGGGCAATACATTTGAGAAAGAACAGATTGTGTAGATTTCATTTGTGTCTATTAACTGTTAGAAAATGGGCATTTTAACAACCTGGAAATACAGCCCTGCATCCCTCTAAACACAACATTCCATTTTCAATAATTCTGATCTAAGAAAAATATTGGGAATACTTGGTACTTGTACATGTGTGAGTTGTGGTGTAAAAACATTATGATCAAGGTCCGATTGGGATTTTGTGTTCCCTCCATAGATGCACAAGATTATGTTTTCTTTAGACAAAATGCAAAAAGTATCAAGTCTAGTTTTAAGTTATAACCGATTTTGATTTCTTTTTGACAAGTTTCCAAAGCCATCTTTAAGGAGATATGGGGACATCTTCTGAAAGCAATGCTTAGTTGTACGTATCTAAGCAAAAGATAATTAACTAGTTTACCATTGTATTAAAAGGTGTGGTATCACATGTCTTTGAGGTCCAGCACACAAGGCAGTTTTGTTACCTGTGTTCTTGGGTGTAAATTCAGTTGTAAAAATAAAACTTGCATCTGTTAACGGTATACCTTGCATGCTGTGCGTTTTCAGTTGATACCAGATACACACTTTACAGAATTGCAGTGTCCAGCTTGGAATAATGTACAATTCAATGAATCTTTTTTCTTGCGATTTTGTCAAGCATTACTTTTAAGCTTTAAAAAGGGATTACAATTGTGTAAAAGTGGTGCGTCCCTGTTTTTTTATACCTACTTGCTGCTACATAAAAGATGGATATTGTTGGCCCTTGTTGTTTTGTTCTTCTGTTGGGCATTTACAAAAGCAGAAATACAATGGCTTGAAATATTTTGTAGGTGCCAAGTTGCATAAATGTGGGTTTAAACCCTTTCAAATAAGACCTTGCATGAAAACAGTCAAAGAAACAATAGAATTAAAATTCTGATATTTTTAAGGATTACTTATCGTAAAATGTAGTTAGAAAAATTGTTGAAATAAAATACAGGATACAAATGGCCTGCTATTTTGAAATACAGTACTTGTAAAATCTAAACAATATAAAATTATTTAAAAGAATTTAAAAAAGAAATCTATTTTTTAAAAGTCCAACATGTCAAAATTCAGGAATGGCAATAGTTATACTGTGTATAACTTTTTAAAATTCCTCAGCATGTGCTTAGAACTACATTAAGCCTCTTACTTTAAATGGAATTGGATTTGTTTTGTTCCTATTTTTGTGAAGTGTGTGTTTTTTTTTGTTTGTTTTTTTTTTTCATTGAAACTTTAATGGATTATAAAACATATCATGGTGAATGTTTTAGTCTCCTGTACAAAAAAAGTTAGGGTACCAGACAGTCTATAAGCATCTGTATCACACTATAGAACATTTTGGGTTTCTGTACTATTGGTCAGTTTGATTTGGAGAAATATTTTGTTATAACTATTGTAAAATGTGTGTGTGTATATCTATATTACACACACGATTACTTTTTCTGTATCTGATACATGCTTTGTGTTATGCAGTGCTAGAATAAAAAAAGCCCCCAAAACATTTTGTTTCTCTTGTTTTAACTTACTGAAGTGGTATTTACTCTGTTATTGGATTAAAAGTAAGGACTGTTTTAACACCCACCCACCCAAATGATGCATGACAAAATCTGGCACAACATAGTATTCTGAAAATCTGCACCAGTTTTACTGAAAATAAAAAATCCAGGGCAGGTTTTGTGTCTTATACAATGTGTCTTATAAATTAAGCATTTATTGAATACAGTTTTAGGATTCCCCCCACCCCCAAGTTAATGATTTGACCTGAACTGTAAAATTGCTTCCAGAGTCTCGCTGAATAAATCACTGGTGCTGCCTCCTGTGTTTCAGTATCTCAGTGGAGGTGAATTCAAAGTCCTGATCACACACATCACAGTGGTACTGCCTCTGAAGGGCTGTTGAGGACCTGGCTTTACTGCTGGGCTGCTCTGAGACATCTGCAAGAAAAAAACAAACTCAAACTCAGTTACCTGTTTCCTCATAGCCACCCATATCCTGCTCGTCAATCAAAACTGATCTCAATCCATGCTTGGTGATTATTTGATAGCTATTTAGTAGAATCCAGATTCTGGCCAAAACTTGTGCTATTGATTTGAAAATTCAGTTCAAGTTTTTGGTCCTGCTCTTGCTTGCTATCACCACACCTACTTTTTACATACAACCAACAAATGTATAAGTCATCAATTAAATAATGTATACAGATAACATTTTAACAGGAAAGTTCTTTGAGCCAATAGAAATGGGCTTTACTATTAAGGCAAAACACTTCTTAATATGTAAACTGCTAATTTTTAAACGAGATTTGAGGTTATTTACCCTCTTCTAGCTGCACTTCCCCGGGCGGCCTGCAGACGGCCTCATGTTGCATGCGCTCTAGTGGGGTGAGGGGCATGTAAAGGTCACAGTGGGGGCAACTCCAGAAGCTCCGCAGGCAGTCGCTGTACAGATCCTTAGAGCCCTGTACTCGCAAGAAAGAGCAGGGGAATTAACTTGTATTGTTTTAAAACTTCGCGGTCCTGTACAAGGTAGTCTGTTTTGCCAGTCAAGAGGTTTTCACAGCATAGTGGCGACCATTCGGACTACACCAAGTTTCTAGAAGCATGCGTTAGACCGCAGCCCTCACCTACAGCCAATAATATTAGTGCTACATGTCTATCGTCAACAGCCATTGGCTCAATTTTTTTATTTCTTTTTTTTTCACGCTACTGCACTGAACCATTTTTCTTGCTATAGAATGGTCTTCCAAATAGTGTCTTACTATGGCTTGTGCATGGTTTGCTGTATACTGCAGTATGAATACAATAGAGAATGTAGGCTAGCCAGTACCCGGGTTGCCCAGTACTCACGCTAAGGCAGTTGTAGGTGAAGAAGCTGGTGACTTTCAGCCCTCCTTTCACTGGGTCAGGCTCTGCATCCGCTGAGGGGAACAGGCTGGCGAGGGTGGGCAGGCCCGGGTCGGCCTGCGGTCCGATGTAAAGGTTCTGGGACTCCAGGCCAGTGAGACGCCGCAGACTGTAACTGATCTGCAGAGGGAGCGGAGAAGAAACCAAATTTGCCAATTCCATTTAAAAGGGTAACCGCAGAACATTCCAGTGTTGACTCTGCAGCACTGCAGGCTGCATCCTGTGTTGTACTGTATTGTTCACACATCTGAGATCGACAGAACTTATTGGAAACCTGGTAAGCTATACCTATGCGTTTTTAACTTTCTACCTTCTGTTCTGAAACTTTACTGTGTGTGTACCGAGATGGAGAAAAATGTTCTATTGTGTTTTATGATAAACCACTGTATGATGTATTTTAACTATTAAATATATTAATTAAAAATAGTGCTGGGACAAATATCCGAACAAATATTTTTTGACATGTATTCGGATACAAAAATCAGATGTTTGTATTTGCTAGAAATGACAAAACTACCTTGCACTTATTTACCGCCTCACCAGAAGTTGCGTGACACTATAAAAACTGGGAAATGAAAAATAGCGCCATGTGATATGTGAGATTTAATTATATATCACATGAGATTTAATTATAAAGCACTATTCTATCACATGACAAATCGCATCGCGTCCATTGTGAATAGACCTCAACCTCACTGCACTGAACCCCCGTCACCCTCAAGCCCGTACCTCTATGTAGAGCAGGAACTTGAGCAGCGAGTCAGCAAGCTTGGCGACGTCTTTACTGCTCACTGCAGGCCCCGTGGGCCCCTCATCCCCACGCCGGCTGCCCAGCTGCACGTTGAGGAGGCGCTCCCAGCTTCCACGCAGCTGTAGGGCAGAGGAGAGGGTCCGCAGGGCTGCTTCCGCATCACTGAGCCCGAGCTCCAGCCAGCCATCCACCACGATCCGGGTACAGTCAGCATTGGTGTCCAGAGAGCGGGCCACCAGCAGAAGTGTCTGGGGGGGAGGGAGACATAGAAAGCAGACTTTAGTCTAGTCATTGAATTTATTTAGCTTCTCTTAGTCTTTCTAAATTTAGCACTTTAGTTATGGATCAGATATATCTTATGGCAGACCTGGGGTCAATTACAACTGTAATTGCATAATTTGTAATTGTGTAATTTGTAACTGTAACCCTAACACTATGTTTTCAGTTCTGATGAATATGAAATATTTTTCCAATCGTAACAATGTGCTGCCATTTGTAACTGCAAAAGACATTTTGCACAAAAGAAAGTTTTATAAAATGTAACTTCTCTCAGTATCTAGCATACCAATTCCGGTGTTTGCATCCCCCTATAGAATTAACATATTTTGCTTCATAAAGTCGAATGAAACCTGCTCAATAATGTTACGTTAGCATAGTGAATTACACACCGCTTTGTAATTTCCTGTATACTTAACGAATAAAAATTGAAAAATGTAACATTTGGAATTCTAACATGAAATACTGTACCACTATTATAGCTTCCGGTAGACTTTTGAGATATAATGTCTCAATCCAAAAATTTTAAGCAATGCAAAACTTTTGGCCATAGCTGTAGTAACTTGTGTTGCTCTCATGTGAAATGCTGCCCCTCGAAGGACTGTGCTGGGTAGATCCAGTGCAGTCTCGCTAAAGTTTGTTACATACCTGCAATGCTGGGGAGCGGACACAGTTCCCGATATATGGCTTGTTGGTCTCCAGCAAGGACACATATGCCAGGATCTGGTGCTTACTGCTCTCTTCTTTATCAGGACCTGTGCAGAAGATGAAAGCCCAACGACTGAGAATGGTCCCTTCCTATACCTCTATGCAAAATAGTTTTTATTTTAATAATTATTTGCAGTCAGGGGAGCACAGGTTCTTGTCCTGGATATGCAAAGTCGCCGGTCTTCACTAGAGATTCCAGAAGGAGCGTCACATTTGGGAGGCAAAACCAGAAGGGACTGTTTCTCCTCATCGCGCTACAGCGGACCCGACCGGCCAGGCGCCTAGTGAGCTCGGACAGACACCTGCAGAGCTGGCCTTTGTCCTCCAGAGACCGGTAGCTCACATCCGCTCTCGAGTTCCTGGATGTAGACGTGGGATCGGAGGACGCCCATTCAACCTTCGGTTCTCCTGAGCAGCCGTGTGGGGAAAAATAATCGGGCACACTAAATAAAAATGAAAAACCTTGGTTAGAAAATGAACATGCTGTAGTATCTAGGGGTACCCGTTTCCTTTTTCTCGTGTTCTTGGATATGAAGCACTTCTGGATCGCTGGCAAACACACTGGTTGGGTGAATCACCACGCCCTGCTTGCTTCGTGTGTGAAAGATCTGAGTTTAAAAAAAAAGGATAAAAACACATTACAAACTACAACACAAGTCAGATGCAATATATAACCTCATAAACCTAATAACAGAAGCATTTCGATTTGGACAGCGTAAGGAAACTAATTCACTGGATGTCTGCAAATTAGTGCACACAATACAAATTGCTACGTCAGTTTCCATTTATTTATTCCAATATTCAAGTTCCACCTCTATAGCTTAAACACTTATTCTTAGACACAACAAATGTGGCATATAGTTTTAAAACAGAAATCAGAGAATGATCGGTTTCCAAATGTTCTGGGAAAAAGCTCAGGTACGTCAGGACAGGATTCAGGTAGCTTGTCTCGCTCACGCTCTCGAGTGCCTGTCTTATAAATCCTACCTAACTGCATGCGTTCAAAGCTGAACTTTGTGAACTGTTTTCCTAACAATATCTAAACACTATCAATTTCTTGGCATGAGTTACAATGTTGTTCCAGACACAGAACATAAGGTCAAATGTACCCCAGTTTATCAACTGTGCTTGAGCCATGTATTGACTCCCTGTGTGCTTCACAACATTTAATCAAACCTTTGTAGCAAGAATAAAAAAAGCTTCCTAATACTTTCTGAATCCAGTACCCTCTAGTCTTATGGTAACTGGACATTTAGCATGGGACGAACTTCAAGAACAGCTGGAAGAGTTGTTGTTGAAACGTTTAAGTTACTAGTGTACGGTAAGGACAGTAGCCCTGCTGCTGACCTGGTCGGAGTCCTTGCGGTTGGCGTTGTGCTCGTCGGGCAGTGCCAGCTGTGGGTAGAGCCCCCTGCACAGCACCAGCTTGAGCAGAGCCTGCTGGCGTCGGGACAGGTCCTGACTGGAAGCGGCAGCCTCACGCAGCTCTGGCACGCTGTGACGCAGCTTGAATTTCACGTCCTGACAGGCAAGAGAACAAGACAGAGCCTCCTTTAGAAAACAGGAAAAGCAAAGCACCCTTCCTGCTGAAATACTGGGTAAAACAAAATACTGAGCTCAAGTCATGTGATTTCATAAAAACACCAGGTGTTCAGTTTGGTATTTGAGTTGTGTCCAGAGTCCAATAGGACTGTGAGACCAAACCGCCAGTGCCATCCACAGGAGACAACCGCGACCAGCCAACCTTCTCCAGCTGGCTGCAGCTGCACAGGAAGAGTGGCGGAACATCCCACAGCAGTCTATCCAGAGGCTGATCAGGTCTATGCGTCAACGCTGCCAGGATTGTGTTAATGCTCAGGGAGGTCATACCCGATACTAACTCTGTAATGTTTTCATTTTGACAGTGTGTCACGTTTCATACTGATATTTTTGTTTTCATCTGTATTTTTGTTCACATTTTCTGTGATTTTGTTTGATATCTAGGTTTAAAATATTTGATTACATCCATTAGACCTGAGTGATGAGTTTCTTTTGTGCATCAGTATATATATATATATATATATATATATATATATATATATATATATATATATATATATATACATATATACATACACACACACAGACGTGCTCAAATTTGTTGGTACCCTTACAGCTCATTGAAATAATGCTTCATTCCTCCTGAAAAGTGATGAAATTAAAAGCTATTTTATCATGTATACTTGCATGCCTTTGGTATGTCATAGAATAAAGCAAAGAAGCTGTGGAAAGAGATGAATTATTGCTTATTCTACAAAGATATTCTAAAATGGCCTGGACACATTTGTTGGTACCCCTTAGAAAAGATAATAAATAATTGGATCATAGTGATATTTCAAACTAATTAGTTTCTTTAATTAGTATCACACATGTCTCCAATCTTGTAATCAGTCATTCAGCCTATTTAAATGGAGAAAAGTAGTCACTGTGCTGTTTGGTATCATTGTGTGCACCACACTGAACATGGACCAGAGAAAGCAAAGGAGAGAGTTGTCTGAGGAGATCAGAAAGAAAATAATAGACAAGCATGGTAAAGATAAAGGCTACAAGACCATCTCCAAGCAGCTTGATGTTCCTGTGACAACAGTTGCAAATATTATTAAGAAGTTTAAGGTCCATGGAACTGTAACCAACCTCCCTGGGCACGGCCGCAAGAGGAAAATCGACCCCAGATTGAACAGAAGGATAGTGCGAATGGTAGAAAAAGAACCAAGGATAACTGCCAAAGAGATACAAGCTGAACTCCAAGGTGAAGGTACGTCAGTTTCTGATCGCACCATCCGTCGCTTTTTGAGTGAAAGTGGGCTCCATGGAAGAAGACCCAGGAGGACTCCACTTTTGACAGAAAAACATAAAAAAGCCAGACTGGAATTTGCTAAAATGCATATTGACAAGCCACAATCCTTCTGGGAGAATGTCCTTCAGTCAAAACTGGAGCTTTTTGGCAAGTCACATCAGCTCTATGTTCACAGATGAAAAAATGAAGCTTTCAAAGAAAAGAACACCATACCTACAGTGAAACATGGAGGAGGCTTGGTTATGTTTTGGGGCTGCTTTGCTGCGCCTGACACAGGGTGCCTTGAATCTGTGCAGGGCACAATGAAATCTCAAGACTATCAAGGCATTCTGGAGCGAAACGTACTGCCCAGTGTCAGAAAGCTCTGTCTCAGTCGCAGGTCACGGGTCCTCCAACAGGATAATGACCCAAAACACACAGCTAAAAGCACCCAAGAATGGATAAGAACAAAACATTGGACTATTCTGAAGTGGCCTTCTATGAGTCCTGATCTGAATCCTATCGAACATCTATGGAAAGAGCTGAAACTTGCAGTCTGGAGAAGGCACCCATCAAACCTGAGACAGCTGGAGCAGTTTGCTCAGGAAGAGTGAGTCAAACTACCTGTTAACAGGTGCAGAAGTCTCATTGAGAGCTACAGAAAACGTTTGATTGCAGTTGTTGGTTCGACAGTTGTGCAACAAAATATTAGGTTAGCGGTCCCATCATTTTTGTCCATGCCATTTTCATTTATTATTTACAATATTATGTTGAATAAAAAATCAAAAGCAAAGTCTGATTTCTATTAAATATGGAATAAACAATGGTGAATGCCAATTACTTTTGTCAGTTTCAAGTTATTTCAGAGAATATTGTGCATTTTTTGTTTTTTGTGGAGGGGTACCAACAAATTTGAGCACGTCTGTGTGTATATATATATATATATATATATATATATATATATATATATATATATATATATATATATATATATATATATATATATATATATTATATAATCTGACCTACGTTTACACATGTATGTTTTATATTGATATACATGATGTCTCATACTGGTTGTCACCATTTCTTTCAGGTGTGAGCAAACAGGAACAAACACAGATGGTTTTGATGGTCTTTGTAGATAGTCAACAGATCGTGATTGGTATATGGATGTTGCCTGGCACTTGGACATTCAAGGCAGACTCCTCATTTAAAAAACTTCAGCGTGCTACCAGCCTCTGGACAGCGAAGGCCAGCCCTGCAGGTGTCCGTCCGAGCTCACTAGGTCTCTGGCCGGTAGGGTCCGCTGTAGCGCGATAAGGAGATAGCCCCTGCTGGTTTTGCCTCCCTAACACACGGCTGACTGTATGACTTGCCCTGTACATCACGCCGCTGCGCGTTTACCAGGTGAGCCACTTGGGTTACCCCACACCAAACCAACGAGCGTTGCTAGCACTGCCTCTGTTCAGTCCGTTCCAGTAGCTCTGGCCTTACCTGGATATCGACAGCATTGTCCTTCCTCCCCCTGCCCCTCTCTTCATCGCTGGAGGATCCGGACTCCTCTCCCT
This sequence comes from Acipenser ruthenus, assembly GCF_902713425.1. Taxonomy (NCBI): domain Eukaryota; kingdom Metazoa; phylum Chordata; class Actinopteri; order Acipenseriformes; family Acipenseridae; genus Acipenser; species Acipenser ruthenus. The sequence continues at coordinate 24,364,063 of NC_081195.1, forward strand.
CCAGCCTCAGCACTTTGCGCTTGCCGCTCTCCTGCTTCTCGTGCTCTCGTTTCAGCCGGTGGAGCTGCTTGCGCTCGCCGTGTCTCTGTCGGCGCTGGTAGCTGTCCTGTCTGGAGGAGGAGTTGCCCTCTGTGTCGATCAGGCTGTGACTCCGCAACAGCTCCTGCAGGGAAAAAGCAACGTGCTTGTAAGTATTACAACAACTTCAATACCTGTCGTCTTAAGGCCTGGTCTCTGGGTGAGAGCTACATAGAGCTATGCCGAAAAGTTTTGCATCACACTGCAGAATTACAAAATGTTGCTTCATAAAGTCAAATGAAACCTGCTGAATAATGTTAAGCTAACAGATTGAATTACATACCGCTTGGTAGTTTTCCAGATACTTAACGAAAAACTGACAATTGAAAAATGTGACATTTCAAAATCTAACAATACTGCACTACTATTATGGCTTCCGGTAGACTGTTGCGATACCATTTTGTAGTTTCTTTGATTACATGATGTTAAATAAAATATCTAAATTATAATTTTTTTTTTATATATATATATATACTTTTATTTAACATCATGTAATCAAAAGAAACTACAAAATTGTACACACAACTTCAGACTGGGACTTTGGAGTCCCGTGATGTTCCAACATGATTTTCGACGTCATGTATTAACATACAGCACCGAGATATGGTCTGCGAGGGTTAAAAAGGAGCACGGCGGACTTGCTCTGATCCAAACAAGCTGGACTCGGTCCCTCGTACCTTGAACTGGCGGCGCAGGTTGACCATCTCGTAGAGCCTCTGCTCCTCCAGGCCTCGTCGGCGACACCACTTCCTCGAGGTACCGCCCCTCTCTGACTTCACCTGCCGGGACACGAACAAGCGGCACACAGAAGATTGGGCATGGGGTGGGGTACCCAGAGTGAGAAAACCATAACGCGCATTTAAACATGTATTTACTGTTATAATGATTCCAATGAATTTAGCATTGCCCCTACAGTGTGTTAGAGAGCACCCTGTGTAGCCGAGTAACATGCTGCAGGACATGCTGTTTATGAATTGCCTTTTACACATTACTGTGGATACCCCGTGGTTTCAGAACACACACTTCAGCAGCTTTCAACAACACAGCTTTCCATATTGTTTTCCAATATCTGAACTAAATAAAAAAATATATATATTAAAAAGAAAAAAATAAGTAGCAGGCACAAATTCACAGCATTTAAAAAAAAATAATTCTGGCAAAGACTGAATTTTTAATCACAGCTTCTGTAAGACTTTTTCATAGCTTGCACAATCTTTTTGCACAAGTCTTGCTCCTCTGTTGAATAGATCAGATCCAACTGCTCAATGCCTTTGAAGGTCTTCTTTTGACCCACAACCTCTTTTAACTGCTAAGCCCAGCAACGCTCGACTGGGTTCAGAACTGGAACAAAATGAGCGGTGTCTCACCTGCACCCACTCGTTGAAGGCATTGAGCAGGGTGAAGGGGTCTCCCTGGCTGCTCTCCAGGGGCTTGCGGGCCGTGGCGCAGTCCGGATTGTTCTGAGCGCTTCTCAGGAAGGGGGATTGAACACTGAGCGCCGCCGCGATGGTGAGAACGGGCTCCACCACGCTGAACAAACATCCCAGGACCAACATCTTCCCTACAGCAAACACACGAACATGTGAAGCAATTGAGAATCAAAACATCCAAGAAATAATTCAGTACTGCCTGTGCAGCAGCAGTGTCTTTGTTATTTCTGCAAAGGCTACCTACAGATTTTAAATTTTTTAGATTTTTTTTGTGTTTAAAACAAACCCCCGATTGGCATTAATCTTGGACTGCTTTACTAAAGGTAACGAGGTAGTCCATAACTAGTGCTAAATCAGGGTCTGTAGAACTAGCCTTTAAATGGAACGTATTAAGAGTGTCACAAATGAGAAAACCCGCTACAAGAACTCTTCATCGTTACATAAATGACTGCAACATCTTTGTGTACAAAGCAATTAAACATTTGTGTGACCTACATATCTACTCTATATTTGACATGCATATTTTTTGGTCGAAAGTTTTAAGAACAAATTTCAGACACAATTAATTCTGAACTTCTTAAAGCTTCTTTCAATGTTTCCACATTTTAGCACTCAAGCGTTTTATAGTTATGGATTACAAGATAAATTCCGAACGCGTCTCATGTTTCGACACCAAACCCTTACCGATGACCACATCTACCGGCAGCTGAGCGAGCAGGCTCCCAATGGGGGTGAGCTCTCCCTGGCTGTCCAAAGCACCCTGCTCCCTCAGGTAGTGGAGGGCAGTCTCTATACTGGAGGCTGGGGGAGGGTCGATGAAGGGAAAGGTGCGTGGGTCTCCCAGGTTCATACTCTTCATCTGCAGACACAGGGTAGGAAAAGTTATAATAAAAGTAGAAAGTAAGAAAAAGTAGGCGTGGTGATCCGCTGAATAAAGAAAAGGACTAGATACCAGGAGTTTGCCGGTTCAATCCCAGCTCAAACACTGACTCACTGTGTGTGACCCTGAGAAAGTCACTTAACTTCCTTGTGCTCCATCCTTCTGAACAGACCAAGGTAAAACCAAGGTCCTGTTTTAAGTGACTCTGCAGCAGCAGCAATTGTTGATGCATAGTTCACCCCCTAGTCTCTGTAAGTCGCTTTGGATAAAAGCATCAGCTAAATGACTAATTAATAATAATTAATAATAACAGAACACTGTTTAAGCCAGGGGTAACAAATGTTGCAAGACTGTAAATTAAAAAGAACAAGAATTTCAGAACTTATGACTGATTATCCCTACAAAATTAACAAAAGCATTGAGCATTTCCATCTTTTTTTCTACTTTTAACCCACTCCTGTCACCTCCCATTAACAGACAACTTCGTTGTATCAAACCCCAAGTCTCCCCTGGTGTGCCATGCAGTGGCCTGAAACCAAGTTCCAAGCCACAGTGGCTTCATGTTCCCTCGGCTTTACTTTGCCTGCGAATTCTGATCAAGAGTACCTGATGAAGTTATGGATGATCTGCCTACCTGCAAGACGAGGGAGTCGAGGGCCACCCTTTGGATCTCTGGGATGGGGTAAGGGGAGAAGGCTTCGTAATCGGACTCTGCGTACAGCCGGTAGCAGACCCCCGGCCCGGTCCTCCCTGCTCGCCCCTTCCTCTGCTCCGAGCTGGCCCGGCTGATCCAGAACTCCTGCAGCCGCTGCATCTTAGCCTTGGGGTCAAAGCTCATCTCCTTAACCTTCCCTGTAACACAGGCAACTTTATAATGGTACTCTTACAACACTATGGGGAGTGAAAACAGAGGGTGATTTCAGTGTTTACCTGAATCAACCACAAAGCGCACCCCATCTATAGTTACTGATGTCTCTGCGATGTTGGTTGAAATGATGCATTTCCGAACCCCTGGGGGTGAAATATCAAATACCTACAGGAGGAAAATCAAGAGGGACAGCAATGAGCTTAGCGTTTGCCTGTCTAATTCAGCGTTTTCATCTCTATTTAGGTGATCTGTACCCTCCCAATAATTACACACATTTACTGCTTATACTGGATCAATTCCTTGGTGTCTGATTTCTACATTCCTTCCAGACTTGTAACAATGGGATCTATGATAATCTAAACAGTAATTCCATTGTCATAAAACTTAAAAGCTTCAGGGATGGGAAAAAAAAAACACACTCCTATTGCATAGCAGTTTCACCCGTTCCAGGTTTTAATAAGAGCTTGATTAGCCAAAGTTTAGGGCAGGGGTGCCCAATCCTGGTCCTGGAGGGCCGATGTCCCTCCTGGCTTTTGTTGCAACTGTGCCCTAAATTTCTTAATTGGACCAATCAAGCCCTTATTAGAAGCTTAATTGGTCTAATTAATCAATTTAGAGTTAGGGCAATGGCTCAAAGAGAACATTTCATGCGTTCGAAAAAATGTAGCAGAGTTTCACATCAGCCCATTTTTCTGCACCAAGTAAAGGAGTGGATCAAACTGATATCCACTCCATGCTCGTTCCCTATACATTGCAATGTGGGGTGGTCTGATGTATTTTTTGGTCACTGTATTTCTCGCTCACCTTGTCCTGGTCTGTCACGGAGAGGGTGCTGTGAAGCGGCAGGACGATCCAGTTGCGCGTGTGCGTGGCGTAGGCCTGCGCTGCCTCCAGGACGGTGGAGATCTCTGCAACTCCGCTCAGGAACAGCAGCAGGTCTCCACGCTCCTCGGGGGGGTACGTGTGGTCGATCCCCTGCAGGACACGCAGGTAGGGCCGGGGGTCCAGCTTCTCAGAGCGAGAGGGCTGCTCCTCCTGGGGAATGGGCTGGTAGATCACCTGCGATCACACACACGCCAACATGAGGTTAGAGATGAACAGAACATTGGTCTTAACCCTTTGAGGTCAAAGGTCCTACCTTATCTTAGTGCTATATGTTAACACATGCCATCAGAAATCACAGTCCAAGTCCCAGTCTGAGGTCGTATGTAAATATATGTAGAACATTTTTATTTTTTCTTGTTCTCATCTATACTCAATAAATGTATTCTTCAGTTAAATAATAACTGTTTGTCGTGCTCTTGAGTAAATGTATGTTACCTAAAGAAAGGTTTCCAAGATTAGTGCTAAATTGTATGTTACATACAATAAACTAAACAGTACTAAAAAAAAATTTGAAATCCAATACAAAACGCTTTTTTGACTTTATTAATGTCTTACGGTTCGTGCTGTACTGGAGTGTTTAAAGTAATGGATGAAACAACATACTCCCTGCCAACAAAATGAATGCAACCTGCTACCAAAAATGCAAATAAGAGTGCAATTGCATAGCAGTTTGATCCAATCCTGGTTTAACTACAAGTTTAATAAGACACACCTGAGCTTGTTCCCTATACACTGTGGCTAATCAAGTTTGTATTAAGAAAATGAAATGAGTGAAACTGCTATGCAATAGGGGTCTTCTTTCCACCACTATATTAGGAGGCAAGGGTGAATTTTCTAGAGCAGGATTTTCCAATCCTGGTGCTGTGTCTTCTGGTTTTCATTCCAACTGAGTTCTCAATTACTTAATTGAACTACTCATTGGCTTAATTAGACCTTTTTAATTGTTTTCAGCTTTTAAAACAGTTGTAGATTTCAAGTCAGCTATACAATTTTAGAAGCAACTCGAAATCTGCAACTTTTTTAGGCGTGAACAATTAAAAAGGTCTAATTAAAGCAGCAGACACAGGGGGTCCCCCAGGATCTGGATTGGGAAACTCACCTGTATAGGGTAGAGCCGTCCTGGGACCTGTATCACAGGGGCGCTGCCGAAATACTTGGAGAACAGCTTGATGTTGATGGTGGCAGACATGAGGATGATCTTGAGGTCCGAGCGCAGAGATATCAGGGTGCGAAGGACACCCAGCAGGAAGTCACAGTGCAGGTGCCTCTCATGCACCTCGTCCACGATCACTACCTCGTACTGTGGCAAGGTGGCGTCCTGCTGGATTTGCCTAAGCAGCAGGCCCTCTGTCAGGAACACCATCTTGGTGGCAGGGGTCCGTGTTGTCTCGAAGCGAATCTGGTAGCCCACCTGCAGCGAAACAAGACGCCTGCTTACAACGCGTGGCTAGGCTGGGGGATTGAGGGCCAGTATACAGCTCTGGCAAAAAAGTTTTGCATCACCTAGAATTTTAGGATTGAGACATAATTAAAAAATAATAATAAACTATGAATATAAATGATCTTTTACTTAAAATCATGTAATCAAAGAAACTACAAAATGATATCGCAAAAGTGTATCGGAAGCTATAATTGTCGTACAGTATTTCATGTCAGATTTCGAAATGTCACATTTTTCGTTAAGTATATGGTCTGTAATTTAATATGCTAACGTAACACTATTCAGCAGGTTTCGTTCAACTTTATGAAGTGAAATGTGTTTATTTTATAGGGTGATGCAAAACTTTTGGCCATAGCTGTACTGTTAGTTTAGGTAAGATAGTCCAAAAGGTGTGCCAGTCGCTTTTTTACAAATTATTACTGTCACAGATTCATAATCAAAGTTACATCAACCACAGCAAGTGGCGTTCTCTGCTATGGAATGGGCCCTTGAGTCTGCTGGCTTGTTCACTCACCTTTGAACCGTACTGGTTCAGACTCTCGAAGCTCACTCTCTTAGCCAGGGAAATGCAGGCAATGCGGCGAGGCTGGGTGCAAGCAATGTGGCTAAAGCCGGCGGACAGCAGATACTGGGGCACCTGCGTGGATTTTCCACAGCCGGTGTCCCCAGCCACCACCACCACGGGGTGAGCCCTCACCATATCCACAATCTTGTCCCGGTACTGAAAAATGGGCAGGTTCCTTTGCTCCTTCTTAAGTTTCGCCAGCTTGCCGAAACTCTGCTTTTGGGTGAAGTCTATGAAGTGGAGCAATCCCAAGCGACAGGCAGATACCTCCTGTTTCCCCACGCCTGTCTTTTCCTCCCTTCTGTGGCGGCTACTGTGTCGTTCTTCAATGTCCTTGGTACGCACAGACAAGTTGATCCGGTACCTGGGGTCATATTCTTTTGGCAGCCCAAGATCGACGGAGCTTGCTTTCTTTTTCCCTTGGCCCTGTCCCTTTCCCCCCTCGTCTTCTCTGCGCTTGCCGCTCCTGCCCGCTGCCTCCCTCTTCTCCTGAAACCGCTGGAACCTTTCGAAAAACTTCCAGAACTCCTTGTGCTCTTCGCTCCTCGCCCTAATGTAATCCTGCTCTCTGAAAAACACCTCGTCTAACAGGGCCCGGTTATGCGGGTTGTCCCATTCCCAGTTGTTGCTTTCCCTATTTGAATGCATTTTCAAAAGACAGATATGTGTCGGTGTCCAGATACACTTTAACTAGTGCTTGGACCTAGTACAGTACAAGTTTGGCAAGCAGTACATGCAGTCATGTGACACACCAATAAAGAGCACAACACTGACAGTAAGGTACCGTTACTTGCTGTTGTACAAAACTGATATCCTGTATTTGCTTGTATTGCTAAAAGGTATGTATAAACATCACCTGCAAAGACAAAAGACACGTGACCAAAGTTATAAACGGCTGTATCTCTTTGTTTACGGCAACTTCTGTACAATATTGCTTATCAATGCAGAACTATGAGCCTCTAAATAGTGATAAAGGAAACCAACAATAATAAAATGCAAAATCTCACAATTAGGGTCCGTTTATTTGGGACATTGAAATGTATAGTTTATTCAATAGCTGTTTTCATAATGACAGCTATATGTTATTGTTATTACGTCGTGCATTATTATTATTAAATATCACATTACCGATAAGAGCAGTTATAAACATTACAATAAAATCAGTAGAAAGAAAAAGACCAAATTCAAATGAGCAAAAATAAAAAACGCATTAAACAGTTACATTTAAGAGTGAATTCGACTAAGAACAGTTAAACTGATAGTAAAAAAAATAAAATAAAAAAGCTTATAAAAGGACTAAATTGCTTTGTTTGGGCGCTGGTCACCCAGGACGAGCAGGGCGATTAAACAAGTCGTTGTTATTATCTTCCACTCCAGATTTAAATTATCTGGATTTTGTAAATACGTTTATAATGTATATAAACCATACATTGTTGGTGATTATATCGACCTCATAATAAGGCCGGGGGGGGGGGGGGGGGGGGGGGGGGGGGTAGAATTCTGTCAGAATGTCGTTTATGTATTTATTTTATTTTATTTTCAAAAACATTATACATAACTGTTAACGTAAACTTGGTATATATATTGTATGAGGGTATTGAGAGTTTTATTCTCAGTGAAACACGGAAAAAAAGGATTGTAATTTTTAACGAAGCCAGGCGGAAATGTTTTTTGTCTTACTCTTGTCCTGGCATGCAGACAATAAAAAAAAAAAACTCTCTTTCCAACTCAAAGACTCCCTTACCTCCTGTCTCGTCTCTCACAGTGTCACATTTCAATTGAAAGTCGGTTAAACTTAAAATCGCACAATCAGTTTGTTCTGTGTGTACTATAAATAATCTCCGAAGAGCTTTCAATTAAAAACAAATTATCCCCTTAATCTGTAAACAGGTGAGTTTCTCGTGGCCGCTGCTGACACACATTATAAACCCACGAGCACAATAATGGAGAAAATGTGTCCGGCAAACAAATAAAATAAATAATAATAATGGCGTGTAACTTCCTCAAATTGCGCCTTGAACTTAAGTGAAAAAGAAAGACGTCATTTCCCAGCTGCGCTTGCGCATTGAAGTGAAAAAGAAACACGTCATTTCCCAGCGCCGTTTGCGCATTGAAGTGAAAAAGAAAGACAATTTGCCAGCATCGCTCCACCTTTTCACTGCTGCGCTTGCGCATTGAAGTGAAAAAGAAAAACTGACGGTGATTTCAGATCATTCTGCGCAGCTTCTGTGCAGAATCTGACCAGTTTAGCCAATGATCTTCTAAGAATTGGTCAGATTCTGCACAGTATCTGCGCAGAATGGTCTCCATGAACACACCCTTAATCCGCCTATCAGTGCGTCTGTGTTTTGATTCAGGTTGCTAAAATCTGGTTTTCAGCATTAGACGTAAAATACGTCTCGGTACTGATAAAATAAATACCTGAATGGGATAAATAACATGACAACGAACGTGCTGCGTATATGGACTTACCAGATACCTTTGGGTAACCGAGTTTTGGGACTGTTTCTAATTGATGTCCACGTCAGTATAACGGCAAAGCTTTGCCGTATACTTCCAACCAATTCAGTGGATGCAGACGTGCAGTCTCAATGTATGTTCAGATCACCACCTGGAAGTTGGTTACTTATTCCCGGTTGCTTATTTGCGATGTAGTTGACAAAGCAGCACGTCCTTTTTCTATCTGTTTTAACTTACTTACACATCTTGCTCAATTAATATATTGCCACTATTTTAAAAAATAATCGCTCCTTCTTTAAAAAAAGAGAAAATATTAATAACAAATCCGTATCAGAAGCATAGCGGTTCCCTACATTACCCGCTTGTTTCGCCCCATTTAACCCACCTTAGACGGCTTTCTCATTAAAATCGTTAGTGTTTTTGCAAAGAGTAGACGATAACCTATCTAGGGATACCTCGAAATTTAGTGAGCAAGGCGTCTAAGGTGGTAAATGGGGCAAAACAAGCGGGTAATATAGGGTACCGCTATGCTGCTGTTACAGATTTGTTATTAATATTTTCGTTTTTTTTTTTTTTTTAAAGAAGGAGCGATTATGTTTTTAAATAGTAGCAATATATTAATAGAGCAAGATGTGTAAGTGAGTTAAAACACAGAGAAAAAGGACTCGCTGCTTTGTCAACTACATCGCAAATAAGGAACCGGGAATAAGTAACCAACTTCCAGGTGCTTGTAACGTCTTCAGGTTGCGCATTGAAGTGAAAAAGAAAGACTTAATTTCCCAGCCAATGGTCTTCTAAGAATTGTTCAGATTCTGCACAGAATCTGCAGAGAATGATCTACATGAACACACTCTTAATGCCCCCCTTTCACAGCTGCCCGGTTCATCTCAGTTGATTTGTAAGTCGTTCTGTAATTACAGATATTACAGAAGCGCATTTCTACCATGCATATAAAAAAAAAAAAAAAAAAAAATTTAATTACGTGATAGGGAATTGTCACGTAAATACGCGACAACAAAGTAACACGTAATTACGTCTTAACAAATTATCACGTAATTATGTGTTATGGAATTAATATGTAAAAACGCGATAACAAATTACACGTAATTACTTGGTTGGAAATTATCACGTATTTGCGTGACTATTACGGTATTATTTCCCCTAGCTATGCATATCATAGCACTTGTACAACTACCGATATTTGCAATGTCATTTTCGTTTAGTCTTTACGTGTATGTAAACGCCTTGTTAAACTGTATTAAATTACAATATTTCCTTATGTTTAATAACTCGCCTGCTAACCCGCCGTTTCATTAAACTCCCAGTGGGTCCGGAATAAAATACGCGAGCTAATGAAATCCAACAGACAGAAGGCACTGGCCGCTGACGAGAGAACTGGGAGCGGTAGAGAACTCATTCTAAATCCGCGGATTTTAGTCAGTTCTAGGCCGCACGTCAAAAAGCGTGATGACGTTAAAACAACTTTTAAGGACGCTCGCTGAAGCGTACGTGACCTGCAATCTACACGTATCCAGATTTAACCACGACGCCTTACAATAATATGTATATTATATATTTTTTACATGTTGAGACCGATGAAAACTCATTTTGTGTCTGTGTAGGGTAGGGTAAAGCGTGGCACCGCCGTGTACTAGGGAAGTCAGTACTTCAAGTTTTACGTAAACATTAACTCATCACAACAAGACGCTAAAAAAATAATTTCCCTCACTCCTTAATTATATTGCTCATTGGTTTAGCTTGGCCGTGTGACCTGACAACTGACAAGGGGTAAGTGTTTGAGACTGTAATGAGCTTATGTAGACCATTGGAACAGGAATCCATCGACTTTTTCTACCTTTTAAAAAAAAAAAAAAAAATTAAGATTGCTTGCAAAAACAACTGCACACAGACACCTTTGAATTCGACAAAAGTTTTCTTTCAAACAGTCATTTTTAATAACAGTGATTCCCCCAAAACATTTTTTTTAAATAAATGGGCTTTAATTGAAATGCTTAAAAATAAAAAAAAGTGCAATATTATCACTCGTATTCCCCCAACAACAAAAAAAGAACCACTTAGTGAATAACACTGGTATATATATATATATATATATATATATATATATATATATATATATATATATATATATATTAACAATGAATGATATATTTATTTTACTTTTATGCTCATATGAGAGGTTTTGATGGAAACAATTCCATTTTTTTTCTTTCTTCACTTAAAAACAGTAATCCATTATGGGATACATTAAACCACTGTACATTCACATGCTATATGATGGATATTGAAGCTTATGGTTGCTGTCTGAATCATGTATGACTGTTGCTGTATTTCAATGCAAATGGAGCATGTTTGGACCAAGCAGCAACCAAGATGTGTTACATTTTGAAAGCAACACCAATAGAATGCAACCTTTTTCTATTCAAATGATTGTGGGTTAGGGTTTCCACCTGTCCCTGTTTTCCCTGAATCATCCTGGTTTTGAGGAAGGTGTCCCGGGATTTCAGTATGACTTCCCGGGACACTAAAAGATCCTGTTTTTTAATCTTATGATTCCACATCCAAATACATTACCACATCTGCACGTCCAAGCCAGAACCATATATTGAGTACAGGTTTGCTGGTTACACTCTGGTGTGCCAGCTGCACTCAGAAATTAAGACATGTTTGAGAGTTCCAGAGAGGCCAGTATTTTAAAAGTCATCCGAATGACAAAAACAGAAAATGACACACAAAGTGAATCTAAACAACAAGTGGAATACATTAGTTAAGATCACTGTGATATTTTCATATCCATTTCAAGCTGCTCTTTATCCAGGACTAGATTGTTCTTTGCCTGCATTAGGATTTAACCAGGACACCGGAGTTCTACCCCTGCTCTTCTTTGAAAGAGTGCCATGGGATCTTTAGCGTCCGCGAAGCAGACTGGACATCGGTTTAACGTCTCATCCGAAGGACGATGCCCCCTGGGGGTTTGGAGGAGTTCCAGCCCAGATTGGAGGGGGTAGAGAGAGAGAAAGCAACACATACTCCTTTCCCTACACCGTTTCATACCTGGTGTCTTCAATCCAAATACTGATCAGTAATAATTGCTTAGTTTGTGAGATCAGACTGATACAAGTTTTGGTATACCATATATATTAGTTCCCAACAACATTGTCCTGCTGGTGGTGACTGAACAGCAACTTTGCAATCTGATCGTGATTAAGGATGAAGTTAAAAGGGGTATTGGGGTATCATTTAAAGTTTAGGGTTATGTTTGAATGCTCCTGTGTGCGTGGATGGTCCGAGAGCGTTTGGAACCAGATTAAAAATCGACAACATTGCATTCCACTGCTTTGGTACACAAGGACCAATTGAAACGAACCTCAAAAATCAGCAGAAAAAACACTTCTACTGGCACACTGTGACACACCGAAAATAATGGAACATGTGTTACTTATATTGTACGTATCTGATCAAACGAGGGGAAAAAAAAACAAAAATCCTGGATCTCAAAGATTTTCACTCTACTGTGAAAATTAAACAAGAGAAAATGCCTGAAAATATCATAGCGAATAAAATATTTCTTACCAAGGGGTCCCCGCATGGCTCCCCTGGTAAAAGCAGAGTCATGCGGTGTGCAGGGCAAGTCATACAGTCAGGAGAGCTATAGTATGGACAGGCGCCTAGTGAGCTCAGGCAGGCACCTGCAGTGCTGGCCTTTGTCCTCCAGAAGGCAGTAGCTCGCCGACATCCGCTCTCGAGTTCCTGGGTGTAGAAGAGGAAGCTGGCTCGGTCGTGGGATCGGAGGACGTCCGCTGAACTTTCAGTTCTCCTGAGCTGTGTGGGGAATTGCTGCGGTGAGGGGTAAAAAAATAATTGAGGAGAAAAATCGGAGGTAAAATAATTGGGCAGTCAGAATAATAAAATAATAATAAAAAAAAGATATCTCTTACTATACCAAGTTGCCCATTAACCTGTTTGTAAAAATGAAAACATATTTACATTAATATGGAAGAGCTACATTGAATGGAGGTGCTATGCGCCAAACAGCCTTTCTTATTCAATTCAAACCACGTTACAATCTACAATTTCAACTCTGTCAACCCCACTTATTTTCTCTGTCTGCATATATATATATATATATATATATATATATATATATATATATATATATATATATATAGAACAGGGTTAGTTGAAAAGTCACAAAGTCGCTTATTTTAAATGGGACGAGGAAGGCTGTTCGGTCCTGACACTTAGGATTCTCCAGGTAAGCTCAAAGCCAGGTAAAAAGCATATTTCTAGAAAAATTATAATAACTCAACACTGGAGAAAAAGAAGCCAGAACCGCTTACAATGACTGACAACAGAGTAAAAAAAACACACACAATTAAAATAACATTTGAAGCTACTTATTCTTTAACATATTGATTCTTTGTTTACTGAAGTCTTAGTTTCCCAATCTTTGAACTGTTACATTTCCTCAGACAGTTTCAGCAGCAGCCCATTCAAGTTTTTCTTTTCTCAAGCCTGTCCGTCACGCAAAGAGAGATCCGCCTGCTGCTCCTTGTAGCGTCAGGTTAGGTCAATGCAACCAGTTCTTTCCTTCGACAACATGAATTCACATTGGAGTACAAACCTGCGATGAATCCAGCAAAACCACCTTCTGTGAAATAACACACACAGACAAAGTTCCGTTCCCCCCCCCCCCCCAAAAAAAAGAAAAAAACCCACTGCATTTGTACAAAAAACCCCCCCTAAAAATCCTGTTTTGATGTTGGATCTCCAATTCCCCACAGGTGTCTCGAGTTAAAACCGTTCAAAGTTTTCAAAGTTCTGGTCCAGCTTTCCGTTTGTCTTATAAAGTTTCGATAAAACTCCTTGATTTCGTTCTTGATGGCAGGGGTCGCTACGGTGTTTTGCAGGTCTAACACGCTGCGGCCGCTACGAGTTCAGGGGTTGCTTTGTTGTTAATCCACTCGGCTTGTGAGCGAAGGGGGAGGAGGGTTTAGTCTTCGATGATGATAGGCTCCTCGTTGACCGGGTGTCGAAGCTGTGCTGGGACATCCAGCTCGGATTCAATGTGCTTGATGAAGATTTGTTTGTAAGGCTGCCTGGCTGCTCTCTTGACATCGAAGGAAGCCAGGAGTTTGCGGACTTTTCTAAAGAGAAGATGAAAGAGTTTTATTATTGTACAGGGCTGGCAAAAGGGACATGTTTGGGGAGTACAGTAGTGTAACAACAGTCAATAAGACAAACGCTTGCTGTATTTATTAAAAATTTACAGCGCTCTTTCAGGAATGGGAATTCTCATGCGGAACGACAATGGGTACGTTTCACGGAAACCGTGAACTCTGTAATAACTGTGAAAAAAATACAGCCTTAAAAAGGAGGCTTGGTGGTCTAGTGGTTCAAGCAAGGGGCTTGTTCCCAGTTCAATCCCAGCTCAGCCACTGACTCGCTGTGTGTGACCCTGAGCAAGTCACTTCACCTCCTTGTGCTCCGTCCTTTGGATGAGAGGTAAAACCAAGGTCCTATTGCAAGTGACTCTGCAGCAGCAGTTGTGATGCATAGTTCACTCCTAGTCCCTGTAAATAATAATAATAATCATCATCATCATCATCCCTGGCTCTACCTGGTGTCTTCATTGGCCATGAAGAAGACATCATCAGGAGCGTCGATCCAGTTCATTCTCCGGTCCTTGAGCGGCGGTAGAGAGCCGTGCTTCATCATCCGCTGGGGTTTCTCATAGGACTTTCCATTCAGCAGGTAACTCTTATTGAGGCTGGCCTAGGAAGAGGAGGGGGGGAGAGAGAGAGCAGTCCAGTCAGGAGAGACCTTACTGGGCTGCATCTCAGAATCTCAACTCACAGGTAAATATAGTACAGTTTATGACCTAGCCTTACACTTAATCATCAAAAAGCCTTGGAGAAGCATTTAGTCACAGCATGGAATAGACTGGACCAGAGTATGTGGGATATGATCAGAGAAATACAACTCAAAAAACTCCATCAAACTATACAACATCAGGCTTGGCTGTTTCATGCCCACACTTGGGTTTCCAAGTCAATTTTCAAGCATACTTGCCACCCCATACTTTTACACACATGCACATCACTCGGTAAAAATACAACAAAGTACTCACAAGTTGTCGCACTTGACTGTGGTTTGGCAAACCTTGAAAGATAAGAGAAAGGTTAATGAAAGCATGTCAATTAAATAATTAAGGAACACTGAACTGTACATAGTAACGCTGTAATTTTATGAAGGTGGTCTGGCAACACCGTAAATCAGCAGAAGTCAGAGCTTTTTGCTGTTGTGCGCCTTGTTTGTGGAACTCTAGTCCGCTTGACATTCTTTTAAGTCTAAATCATTTTTTTAAATGTGCTTTTATATAATGGGTTGTAGCTGGATTCTATTATGAGCTCTCTTGTTTTGTTTTTAACTTATTTATTTCTTAGCAGATGCCCCTTATCCAGGACGACTTACAATTATTACAAAATATCACAGTAAAAAATAAAGCGCTCTGGGATGCCTTGGCGTGGTCTAAAAATGAACAATATCATTTAAATAAGATGGAGCAAGGCCATTTAAAGCCTTATAAGTTAAACTCAAACACCTTAAAATCAGAAACCAGACAGGAGGATGAGCTGCAATTGGGGTTCCTTACCTCTAGATGGCATCAGTAGCCTTTTCTTCATATTTCCTGGCAGAGAAACAACAAGAATATCCTTTTGAAACTCTGTGATCAACATCATTTGTTACAAAGAAACAGGGAAAGAATCCAGGCAATTCAATCCACACGAAGAAACAGGGCTGAATTCAAGAAGGATTACTTCAGAACACCGAGGAAGTGCAGAAGATATTCAGGTGGGATTCCTTGTGGGATTCAGACGGAATTCATTAGGAATTTGTGGCCGTTATTTGAAAGTGTTTGTTCTCAATGGACCACCTGCTATTCCGTTGTTTTGGGGTGGTATCTGATGCATGGTCTAACGAGCCCAGGTGACAATGTACACATACCAAGACATTGACCTTCAGCTCCGTTGTGCTGCTCGTAGCTGCGCTTGCCCAGGATGGTGGTGGAGCCGTGGTTGATGACTGGAACCACTTTTGCCACGCTGGCACTGCTCTTGTGGGGAATCAGGCTCATAGTAGATTTGACCGGCTCTGGCTTGATATATGGGTGCAGCTCTGTAAGACACCGCCAGATCAACAATACAAAACAGTGGTGCCACTTCTTTACATACACTCCACAGATTCTAACTAGATTATGGAAAGTGTACTTACCACAGACTCTGGAGTATCTATGTAATTAGTTATTCTATGATAGCACTACATTCTTTCCTTTTGGCTGATTCAAATCATGACTTCAGGATTCAAATTCTCTCAGCTGGCCCGTCATTTTGCACCTATGCCAGCTCTTTCAAAGAATGTCTTTGTTGAAGTGTATTTATAAACATTCCCTTAGGATAAACAGTGTTTATTTTGATTCTTAAAAAGATGCTTTACAAAAACAGTCCTTAACAAAACATTCCTTAAAAGAGTCTTTAAAGTTAGACTCACAGCTCTGTTAGCATAGTGCAGTATTACCAGCAGTCTAAATGCATACAAGCAAAAAAAATTAAAGATCAGTGATAATGTTGCCAGTGCAAATATGGTTTTAAAAAACTGATTTTTAAACCTTGATTAGCGTCTTTTATATCCCCTTCAGTCACTGTGTGCATCATTGTACCATGTTAAAAAATACCTTCGAAGTCTGTTTCAAAGCTCTTTTCAAAATGTCTGCTCTAGTACACTGCTAGTGTAAGAAAAGCCACAGCACATCTTGTTATGTTTTTTTTTTTTTTTAAATCGCTCTTCCTGCAGTGATTTAGCGGACTTTGAAACAGACTACAACAATTACACTTTCCTATCTATGTATCAATTTCCTATCTATGTATCTATTTCATAATGTTTTTTTTTTTTTTTTTCAAAGTCATGGCAGGGCAACTTCTCCAACTCCACAGAGCTGACACAAAGTGCTTTAACATTTCTAAAAATGTAATTAAACAAATTGTGACCGAAGGTGATATATTTCTTTGGGGGATCCTGTTAGTAAAATCACACACAGTCAATTATTAAAAGTGCACAGAAAACTGACCCATGTATTTCACGATTGTTTCCAAGGGCTTCCTCACCATCGGCCTCATTTTGACTAACAGCTTGGCTTCGTCTGGTAGTGTTGCCGAGCCTGTTTAAAAAGAGGACCTGTCTTTTTTAGGTACAGAACGCCGACCGCTAGATATCACTGTTCCTCTATTGAATCAACATTTACACCAGTGGTGGCCATAGGAAATGTATGGTTACCGTATGACTCTGTGTACATGTGAACAGTTTGGGACAGTTCAGGCTTTTCAACTCACACCCCCAATGCATTCTGGTAAGTGTAGTCCTGCTGTGAAAGGTACCCAAGACAGGTCAAATGTACCACCATGCATTGCGATGTGAGCCTGAACTGTCCCAAACTGTGCTAGTGTACATGGAGATATGTGGTAACCTTAGATAAAAGCAGAGCAGAACCACAGGAAAAGAATGGTAAAACTGGGAAATGACCCTGCAGATTTAAATGTACTCACACTGTGCTTTGATCTCCGCGCTGTTGACCGGTACAAAGGGTCTGCGAGCTGCCCGGCGAGGCTGCAGGAGGGCCAGGCACAGCTGGCGAGCGATTTTGGTCAGCGTGGTGGTCTGGAGGTAGAAGGCTTGCTTGGTCTTCAGTGTGTATTTGGGGTTGGCGTTCTTTACCCAGTATCCAAAGGGGCTCTGGGACAGAAACGACCAGCATATAAGTTCACCTGCAATCACAGCTAGCAGTATTGTGAGGCAAGATCCTCAACCGAGGATGTAATTACGAATCACGTTTAAGAAATAAACCAATCACCATTATAGATTAGAAAGGACGTATTAACTTACAGTCCACACAGGTATCCCCAGATACTGATACTCTCAAAAACATGCGCTAAAGTGGAGTAGTTTACACAGGCAGTGGATGAACAACAAAGAAAAACTAACTTCTCGAGATATAACCTCATAGAGTCCCTCATGCATTCACTGCTGGACAGACAAATGAATTTCCTGTCCATCCCTTTTACTAACCATGCTGTTCCTATTGGGCCCCAGCCTCTCACCCTCCAGTCTTGTTGGCATCTTCAGGCCACCATACTTCTTCCAGTAATTCCAGCAGGTGGAACACAACCTGCATTGCATGCTGGGAGGACCCCAAGAGTACCACTGAGAGCACTGGGTAGCTACACACAAAAACAGCAATAATATCAGGTGTGGGTGGTCAAAAAGTCTTTCCATATTAAATAAAGCAGTTCTTTGTGCTGGCTATGGGGTTACTCACAGTAACAGCTTTCACAGGCCCGGCCCACACTGCTGTTCTGACCCTGAGACCCTGACCCATTCACCAGGTCTGTCTTCACACTGTTACCACCGATCTGGTTCGGGTTGGGCTTGTTGCTTCATTCAAAAGAAAAAAACTATGAACTTCCATCCTTTGCTCACTAAGGGGCATCGTTTCAAAGGGTTTCCTACAGTCTTTGCTTAACTCCTATTTTTTTCTGAAAAAGGGGGAAAAACCCATCTCTTGACATCACGAAACGAATATCAAATACCTAAGTTGTGTAATCGATCAACGGTGCTGTAAACAATCTCCAGTTTCTTGTTTCTTGGCTTTGTGCATCACTGTTGAATTTTCATCTTTCAAAAAATAGGAGTTACTTTGGAGTTACACGGTCGGCAGTGGAATAGCCTGGACTTGAACTGACGAAGTTCAGGCTATGAGGCGCATCCTGCACTCCACGCGGAGCGCCTTTACCGGATGCGCCACTTGGGAGCCCAAAATAGGAGTTACTTAAAGAATTAAAGACTGGAGTAAACTTAAAATATGGCCCTAAACACTGAAACGCAGCAGATTCAATGAAACTGAATTTGAACAGTATCTTTAGAATGCATATTGAAACTACAGAATGCATCTGCTTTCTAATATTATACATTATAATGACAGGCAGGTTTGCTAACTGCAGCAGTGTGCAAATGTCTTAGACCCCCCCCCCCCCCCATTGCTTCTGTATTAGACCCCCCATTGCTTCTGTATTAGACCCCCCATTGCTTCTGTATTAGACCCCCCATTGCTTCTGTATTAGAACACCCCATTGCTTCTGTAGTTTTGATTTGTTGTGCATATGAAATCAAACCACTGGAACTGAAAATCGTCAAAATAGGGAAATTAGTGATTGTCTAATTTAACTGATGATTTCAATCAACCACACTTGCAATTAATTTAAAACAGTAAGAAAATAGGAACACAGAGCCACTAATGGTAAAATGCAGGAGACTTTTTGGAATGCCTAATTAAGATGCCTGATTAAAGCACAAAGTGGTCTAACATTTTCACACATTTGTTTCGATATCACTGCCTACTGAGTGAAAAGTGAAATTCTCACACCCAGAGGTTTTCATACAGCTAGTTATGTAAAGAATATAAATGACAAATCTTGAGATGTTCTATTAAATTGTCACACTACTGTATGTTAGCAAAACCCTTCTGCAGCACCAATTAAATTGATCCTTATGGAAGAGACTTGCACTTACTAGTTTGGGATATAAACTTGCTTCAGTCTGCTTTCTGCTTCGGCCGCTTTTAAACGTTTCTGAACAGATTGTAAGCATAAAACAAGGCATGACAATCACATACATATGGATATTAATAACATATTAGACATGTCTGCACCAGGAAAAAGCAGTTCGCGAGGTATGACCTGCATTCACAGGAACATCATCCAAATCAGACAAGTGCTCCCCAAGATATCGGGTTTAACAGCTCCGCCAAACCAGGACTTATTGGTTATAGGTTTCTGACAATTTCCAGGCAGGCTATAATTAGCTATCCCAGCATTTCTATGATTCATTCTCTCCTACCGCTTGCAGTATATTCACAATTGACCATTGAGATGGAACGAGAAAGTACAAGAAGCTTGATAACATGCAAAGTCAAGCTGTGCAGCGAAATCGCTACGCGTGTTCTTTGTTGTGCTTTAACTTGAAATATCAAATTCATATATTTTTCAGTGCGTAAAAAAACCCAGTACACAGCTTATCTGGAGCGCTGACCAACTTAGATCAAGTTCAAAATGAATCTTCTGGTATTTATTTAGCACAACTTTACACATTACATGAGTTGTTCTATTTAGCTGGAAAAGGGGACTTCTACAACAGTGGTATTACATTGAATGTTGCGACAAGTTCTGGCAGCCAGCCAGCGGAATAAAATGTACGAGCAGATTGTCCTGCATTGTTATAAAATTTGCGGCTGTCGGTTGCTCATTAAAAATATTATGAATGCATTGGAATTAGAGACAATTATCTTTTCAGAGATAACAAGATAAAGAGTAAGCACAAGTCCGTGTGGGGTAAAATAAGCAATACATGCCGGTGCCCCTGCTCCAACTCCTGCATACATACCTGTTGCACGTATCTGTCAGTGGTCTTCCACATGTAGTAATATTCCACAATACTGGTTAAGGATTTCCAAGGTAGCTGCAAATGGACACAAACGAATAGCAAGGTTAAATGTTTGTCCATCAATACAGAAAAATTCACATGGAAACAGTTCTTATGCATTTTTATTTACAGCTCTTTAGCTATAGCCAAAAGCTTTGTATCACCTGGAATTTTAGGATTGTTAACGTAACATTGTTCAGCAGGTTTCATTTGACTTTAAGAAGCAAAATTTGTTCATTCTATAGGGTGATGCAAAACGTTTGGACATTTATTATTACACAATTGTTTTTGTTTTTTTTAATATATGCATTTCATAAAAACATAGAAGACTACAGTAAAAAAAAAATCCTTTTAATGTTTTCTAGCATGACGGGAGTGAAGCACGTACAAAGTCCTGTCGAATGTCGACGAAGTCCTTGCCGTATTTCTCCAGCGCCTCTTCGAAGAGGTTTGCCTCGGAGGCGGACCATTCCTCCATCTCATCCCGGCACAGCACCGGACCCCCCTGAGGCACCAAGGCAGTGATCGCACACGACATGTCATAGCTGCACCGGTGCAGGGTATCCATGGCATGGAACTGAGCGAGAAACAACGTCACACGAAGCTCATACCAGCCCCAGTTATTGAAACTGCAAACCCATTAAGCACCAAATACATTTTGCTTTTAAAAGCTGTATTTATATTTGACACATGCTAAAATCAAGATTTTTTTTTACAGATGTAAATCCTTCGTTTTGGCTACAAAAAAGTCAAGTTAGACGTGTTCCTGTAATCAGAGCAGTGAAATTTCACGCCGGCTATGAAGCTCAACACTTAGAAAATGGAGCTTTATCATCGCCGTGGGTGTGAAAACACCATCTCTGTTCTAAACTGTTTCATTGAACCAATTAAACCTCCACCCAGACCCTGTAGTAGTTAGTTCAGCAGCAGCAGCCGCAGCCAGGCTGCCTTGGGAGCTCTGTTCAGGGAGGGCTTCCCAGCTGTCTCTTACCAGGGTGATGTCTCTGGATGCAGCCGCGGCGCTCATGTGTAGACTGGGCTGTCTGATGGAGCTGCTGCAGTCCAGTGCGCGGGCAAAGGTGCCGACGGAGCTGGGAGACACATAGAGAGACACATAGAGAGACACAGGGGCCCGATCAGTGTTTTTCACCCTTTAATACATGGCAAGCATATGGGGATGGATAAAAAGATCTCTTCTGGTCTTTATATATAAGGGACTATAGAAAGATGCAAATGGATTTGGAGTTCTAAGCAGGGTAGGTGTAAGTACGGTAGGGGTTACACATATGATCAATAAGAAAATGAACTCTTTTTCAACCTATATAAAAGACCTCTTGTCTTCACAACCACATCCCTTCTATATTGAAAGATACACTGAAATATACAACCCACCCCCCCCCACCCCCACTATACTAACCCTTTCGTTCATGGCGACCTCATATAGGGACATAAAAAAAGCTATTTTCTAGTGTTTATATGAGGAGGTATGGAAGATTCAAATGCATGATAGCCTCATATGAGGATGCCATTTTTATCCCACTATAAATCAGTATTGTTCCACTATTTCATGCATGCAGACTTAAACAAGTGTAAATCGAGGCTTTCAAATCCACTCCATTGTCTCTTACATGCTTCATTATCACTGGACCCTCTTTCTTGTACATTGTATTTATTTGACCTAATGCACCCTGGTGTCGTAAATACTGCAGATCACTTCCTGCTGTAGATCAGATTTACTAAGGTAACAGGAAGTCAAGAAGACAAATGTTTTTCGGCTAGTGTCTTTGAAAAGCCCTTAAAACAATTTTTTCTTGGCTAGGTCATTCCCTAAATATGATGGCCAACTTCACACAAGTGTCTCATGATCATCAACCACAAGTGTTCTCCAAGAATATGATCCACTGGAGCAGGATTGGTCTCTTCTGGAAATGGAGGATTCTTGATCACTGCTTACCGTGCAATAACCAGGAACTGGTCTATCTGCTCATCAGTTAACGGACTCTCTGGCTCCCAGATCTTTGTTTCCAGTTCTGTCTGATCCCTATCGTCAGTTTCATCTGAAACGAAAAATTGCAGGCTTTTCAAAACCTTTTCAATTTAAAAAATAAAAATAAATTTTTATTGAATTTATAATACAAAACATACCTTACAACAGTTTTCAAGGTTTTGTGAACAGGACTGCAACATTACAACTCATTTATATTTTATAACAACTATCACAACAGGATAAAAATAAGAAATATTTGGTTTTGTCTTTTGTGGGCATCAATAAATGGACCTAATTAATATATGTACTGTATTTTTTTTTGTTAAGTGTACAGTACATAAAAAAATGCTATACTAAGCTTATGATTTACCTTTTGTGACTTGTACTGTAAAGCCATATATATTTGGCGAATCACACCCATAAAACCTATTTTGCTCCAGAAATGTTGGCTACCTGTTGCAATATACAAAGTATGTATTATTAGTGGAATTTGATATTCATTTGCAATTGTTTTTAATGCACGTAAAAATGCATAATAAAAGGCTCTCAAATATTTATGGCTTTACAGTATTCACAGATATTAAAACAAACATACTGACACACACACACACACATTCTATATAAACACACACGCACCAATTTTTCGAAACAAAGAACAATGATTAGCATTAATGCTGTGAAATGCCACTGAAAAGCTGCTGATTGATTAAGAACGAACTGTTTGTTTTATTTTTAAATTGCTGCTCCAACAGGAAAATGAAATGTATCTGTTATGGCCTCTGCTTCCATGGAAACCGGGCTCCAGACTAGGTCAGCCTGTCGGTGATTCAGGAAGGTTGGGCGACTGCAGACTGAAAAACTCAACAACAAGGTGTGGGAATGGCTCAGGTCAGGTCATGAGTTTTTGTTTTAACAAAGTAATATACAGTAAAGTCCAGGTACCTTCCACCACTCGCTAGAATCCAGTGCTGGATAAATGAAGTATATAATCCGGAGGTGTCCAATCCTGGGGGCCATGCCACTCCAGGTTTAACAGGTAAAATGAGATCATGAACTCCTTAAGGGTCTGGTGGAGGTTTCATTGGTTCAATGAAACAATTTAGACCAGGTGTGGAAGGACCAGCTACGTCCGTGCAAACTGAACTGTGAATACAGGTAGCTTGTATTGAAGATTGTTTTTTTTTTAAGACTTGTATTTCAGACAACACAATACATGAAATGTTACTGCTGATTCCTGACAACTACAAATCACATGTGTGTTGAAGTCAATGGTCTAGATGCAACGAGACCACACAGAGAAGGTACCAGAATGCAGCATTGGAATATCTCCCCAATAAAAAAATTAAAAAAAGCGAAGAACCAAAAATCTCAGTACAATAACCAGTATTAGAAAATGGATTGGCGATTCGTCATATATTTTTAAGCGGATTGATTTGGCACAAACATTAAACCTAGTTTACCAGCGATTGGATACCCCATATTGACCAATCAGGGCAAAGGAAATGCCTGATCCATTTTTTAATTAAGCAATAGAACCCTCATCAGATGGCTTTAAGGTCTGGTAAGGCCCTTTTCGTTATGTTAACTGCACTCCTCTTCCCCCTCTTCTACAGGTTCCAGTGCTTGCATAATGTCAGCTAACAGGGGATTTGAGTCTGTCATTATAAAAGCATTGATTAGGGCTCCTTTCACTGAGCACAGATCACACTTGACAGGTTTTCAAACTCTGCTCACCTTCTTTCATGAGGTCTGTGATATCGGCCTGGAATCGCGGCCCAATTCGGATCTCGCCCTTGTCCGCCAACAGTGTCTTCTGTTGTGGATCATAGACCAGGCAGTAGAAGAAACTGTCCTGGAGGAAAAGGGATGTTACAAGATCATTTCATTTCAGCATTGTCTAGAGGGGGGTCATGTGATTGGCTGCCATGCATGTCAGTCAACAGAGGAAGCACCTGGTTAAGGGGCGTGGACAATTTAATTCTCCAGGTAGACAGAGGAAGCACAGGACCACCTGAAAGAAAGGTTTTCCGAACAGAGATTTCTTTAACCTGCAATCACAAGTCTCAAAATGAAATGTCTGCTGTGGTTTTTTCAAAACTGCACATTGAGGACCTGTATAAGAAACAGACACGCTGTTCAAAACCACTCCAGCAGTTCAAAATCAAACATCTGATCTGTGAAACAAGAAAGAAGTGCTCAGTATAGGAAATTAAAAGCCAGCTTGTTTCAGGCAAAACACACCATGATAGACTGAGCTTGTCCTTCAGCGATAAAAAGGCTTTCTCTCTGGTCCCTATCGTTTCCAATTTGCTGTAAAACAACAAGAGAGAGTAGGAGCCAGCTAGAGTTATCTCTGTGTTACTAGCTTTCAGCTGCACCGACTGGCTGCTGTCTGGGGAGTTCAAACTGCCTTCTGGATAAACTCAATACTTAATGTGGTGTGTCTGCTGCACATTGTATTTACAGAGCTCTGGTTAATTTGTTTTGCCATTTTGCAAACCTTTCAAGTATTTTTAAGTAAGTATGTTTGCTTAATTTTCTGCAGTTTTTTTTCATATATTCACACAGATTTGGACTTTGTGTACCCATTACGCTCCCTTTCTGTGTTGGAGTGAGTCAGGCCCGTCTGCCTTCACACTTTATTATGTGATGTATGGATAGAAGGATAGATGGACTTCACCCCAGTCAAAAAGAAAATAAACAACAAAAGGAGTACCTCTTTGTCTAGGTAGGAAAAGAGTGCTTCCGTTTCATTCAGCAGAGTGACGCAACACTTCCCGCTGTGGGAAAGAGAAAATGTAACACGTGTTAAAGCTTACGCGAGTTTTCAAGCATGCAACATTGAAAACTTTGTAAAATATTACTTTAAGATAGGGTTACCATATGACTCCATGTACACTAGGATAGTTTTGGACAGTTCAGGCTTTTCAACTCCCATAATGCATTCTGGTACATTTTACCTGCCTCAGGTACCTCTCACAATAGGACTACACTTACCAGAATGCACTGGGTGTGAGTTGAAAAGCCTGAACTGTCCCAAACTGTCCCAATGTACATGGAGTCATATGGTAACCCAGCCTGAACCCCTCTAGAAAAACTTTTTGGTTGAATTTGCTAACCAGGAAAACCCTGCTGACGACCATCCCTTACTAAACAATCTCCAATGGACAGACCGTGGCGCCACAATGGCAAAGCAATGGATACGTTACGAAGGGGTAATAGTACAGTAGGTGGCAAAATGGCAGCTACAATGGTATAGTATGAGGCTGTTGGTAGAATATTTTGGCAACGTAACCCAGCAGGGATGGCTGAAGGTCGAACCGTGTCTGGTTACCGTATATGAGTGGCTGGTAGTGACTCCAGCTGCCTGGACAGGAAGAGCTCTCTGTGCCTCAGCTGATGTATCTGTTTCTCAGTCAGCTGCTGCAAACTCTCCCCTTCAATCTCCTCTTCCAGCTCCTCTGTGATCCAAACACAAAGCCAAGGGTAACAGTGTTAGGCGCTGTACAGCTATGACCAAAAGCGTTGCATCACCCTACAGAATGAACTCATTTTGCTTCATAAAGTCGAATGAAACCTGCTGAATAATGTTACGTTAACATATTGAAACACACACCGCTTTGTAGTTTCCCCATATACTTCACGGAACACTGACAACAATTGAAAAACATCTAGTTACAATCTAACATGCAAGTTACAATCTAACATGAAATACTACTGTACTACTATTATGGCTTCCAGTAGACTTTTAGGGTATCGTTTTGTAGCTTCTTTGATTACATAAATTATGTTCATATAGTTTTTTATTGTGTCTCAATCCAAAAAATTCTAGAGGGTGATGACAAAACTTTTGGCCAGAGCTGTAGACTGTCAGTGAGGGAGGGAGGGAGGGAGGGAGTAGCGCATGCAGAGGGAAGCATGGTGACCCAGTGGCCTGTGCTCATGGTTGGCTCACTTCCCGGTGTGCTAAGAGGCTCCCGAACGTAAATGACTGCATCCCTCCCTCCCTCTGCCCTCTGCGCTCCCTGAGCTTGGCACTGGAAACACTGTGTGTACTCTGAGTTTCGTCTGAATAGCAGTCTTGTCTGGTGTTGAAAGCTCCCTTTGGCTGCATACTGCTTTATGGATCTTGAGTGCTAAGGAAACCTCTCTCGGAATTGGAGGGTTCCGTTTAGCCGTGTGATTGGTTTAGCCTCAAGAAGCGCAACCCAATCACAATGCAAGGAACATACATCACGTGTGCTCTGGCCAATTGCATTAGAGCGCTGTAAACAAAACAAGCGGGCAGGATATATAGTTGGCAGTGATCCCGATGGAAAGCACTCTATATCTGTTATATTTCTGTCAACTTGCAGAGAGCTTATTCTGATCACTAATTTACACCCACAAACTAGACATTTGTACCATGTTAAAAAAAGAACTGCTTTATTAAAACATGGCCATCTCAGATATACTACATGTGACACCAGAGCTAAACTGTGTTCAAAAGTTCAATTTAAAGCGACTCCTATCTGAGGTTGCTTTCAGCTGTAGGGTCCACACGTTGCTGACTGGCATATGTGCCTGCTAAGTTGCTGCTGAGTTTTATGTTTTGTGATTGATTTCTTGTGATGTTGTGTGCTGTGGTGACATGAGCTTCTTGCCGGGTCGTCACTGTAAATGAGAATTTGTTCTCAATTCACTCATCTAGCTAAATAAAGGTTTTGATTGGTTGATTGGATTGATTGATTGGTTGGTTGATTGATTGGTTGATTGATTTGATGGATGATTGATTGATTGATTTGGTTGATTGATTGCTGATTGATTGATTGATCGATTGATTGGTTGATTGGTTGATTGATTGATTGATTTGATGGATGATTGATTGATTGATTTGGTTGATTGATTGTGGGTTGATTGATTGGTTGGTTGCTTGATTGGATGGATGATTGATTGATTATTGATTGATTGACTGATTGATGTGGTTGATTGTTGGTTGATTGATTGATTGATTGGTTGGTTGGTTGATTGGTTTATTGATTGATTGATTGATTGGTTGATTGATTGGTTGGTGGATGGCTGGATGGTTGGTTGATTGATTGAATCGAGTGTCTCTCAGACTGGGCTGCATTGCCAAGGTGTAGTGCAGAGTGGGGAGCAGGGAGGTAGAAGTCCATACGAGAATGAGACTCACTTGAGTGTTTATCAGCCAGTGCAATGAGGTTGCTAGGGATATCTCGTCTCCTGTAGAAACAGACCACTTTGGCTTCCACGTTTCCATTTGCAGTCTGCAAACGAGCGCGAGAAAAACAGGCCTGTTAGTGACATGCATTCTCCATCAAAATACAATGAAAAACTGCATCTGCCTGGGTACTTCATTTTGACCAGTCTAAACCATCCCTTATAAAAGTTTACCATGGTAATGTTGCAGTCTTCCTATGCTTTTCCCAGTTGTATACTATGCATTTATCATAGGTTTGTCAGACATTTTAAGGTACTTTGCTATGTCTCTCTGGGCTTTACAATGCTTACCTATGCTTTACCTTGTTTCACTATGCTTTATTATGCATTACTATGGGAAACTTTGGTAACAATTTCAAATAATGTCCACAAATTCCTAATGAATCCTGGCTGAATACCAGAGGATTAACACCTGGATATCTTATGCACTTAAGGAAACCCCTTATAAAAATTCCCCACAGTGAAAGCACATCAAAGTGCAATAAAGCACAGTGAAAGCATGGCACATCTTAATATCAAAGCGGATACTTCAGTTGAAATAACTCCTAGGTTTCACAACGTTTCTTGCAGTGAAAATGTGGTTCAAACGTAGTGAAAATAACTTACCTTATTCAGTTCTTCGATTCGTCTCACTAAATATGGGTTGCTGGAAGAGTTCTCAAAGTAAACATAATCTGCAGAGGGAATGCAAAGGATTCGTAATCAATGTGACATGTGTTTTACTGGTCGTGTGTCAGCTGTCTAACAACCAAAAATAAATAAATTGAAAGACCATAACGGGTGGAAGCAACACAGTTTTAAAGGTAAAGCAATGCCCTGATAATATGACATCCCCCCAGCAAGCAGCAAAAAATACCAGAAAACTGCATTTACAGAACTGCGTGGAAAAAAAAACAATCACGCTACAGATATCTTCCAGATATCATAAAAAAGGGAAACAACATAATTGACCAAATTTTGCTCCTGCTTCCGAGTATCACTTCCTGTGTTGTAGGTCAGATTTACTCCAAGTGACCTACAGCAAGCAAGAGGGGGATCCGTGCTAATGTTAACCTGGGTTATAACGCTCCTCTGAATTGGCACTGCAAGTTATTATTGGAGGGGTGCAGCACAGGAATGATTACAGTGAATCAAACAACGTCTCCCCTGGAGCTTAATGCATTACCAACTGCAGCATAGGCTGCAATCTAACGCACTGTAAAAACCAACCTCATATTTGTTAAGAGTGAGAGGGAGGGGAGAGAGAGAGAGCAAGCTTTATTTACTTGCTTGTTTGCTTTGCAATTCAACCTTCGGGTCTGATTAGGACCCTTCAGCTCAAGAGAAAAGGGTGGAAGAGACTTCAGTTCTGCTTTTTTTTCTTCCTGCCCTGCTTTTCAGACAGAGCACAAAGGATCAATTGTGTCTAGACAGCTGTCTTTTTCAGCTCCACTGGCTATCCATTAACCCTTCATCAGCCACGCAGGCGGTATTCTGAAATTCAGAACCATACTATTAAATTGTGATATGTGGTTCAGTCTCATAGCACGGAGGATAGATACAGTTGTTCAGTCTCCATGCCTGCTCTGGACCTGAGGGAGCGCCCTTTCTCTTAGGGGGGTGAAGGAGGGAGCAGTTCAGTCTCCATGCCTCAAGCCTGCCCTGGACTGGAGGGAGCCCCCTTTCTCTTAGGGGGGTGAGGGAGGGAGGGAGCAGTTCAGTCTCCATGTCTCAAGCCTGCTCTGCACCTGAGGGAGCACCCTTTCTCTTAGGGGTGAAGGGACAGTTCAGCCTCCACACCTCGAGCTTGACTAGAGAGGCCACTAGTCAAACACAGAAATAATGTTCCTTAGCTGCTGTTTGAACTAGGATTAAACCCCAAGACCACTCAAATTCAAACAGACCTTTTGCTAACTAACTGAATAGCTCGCTTGTTAAGCTGATTTCTGCTGCATGCTAACTAAATAATGCATCGGCCAAATGCTCATCTGAATGTTAACAAAACACATTGCGTAAGTGAGGCTGGTATTATTCTGAGTACTTTCCTTCTACTGAACTGAAACTGGTTATGCAAAGACAGCTTCACTGTTTTCAGGACAGCAGGAGCTATTACAGTTTAAGACGCTTACAGAACAATCAATAAAAACACCACTGGGATCTCATTATAATCCTCAGTGTATTACCCTGAAGTTACCCTGAAGCAGAACCATAAACAGACCACAGCATTGGCAATGGATCTGCTCGGCACTGGTCCTGACACCGGCAGTGTGTATTGGCTGTGATACCATTGTTGTGTCATAATATGAATGTGTCACTACTCACCATGCCACCAGTGGCTGACCGCTACTGAAGACAACATGCAAAAGGTATTGAAATGGACGGATTTTCATGTATGCTGGTTCATATCATTGCAGCACCATGTATTAGCGTGTACTGCAAATGACAGTCAATATAATTACATAATGATACTAATAAAACTTTGTATTAAGAAAATAATTACTTAAACAATAATAATAATAATACGGCTAATTACCCTAATAATAATAATAATAACAGATGGTATGTTAATGAGGCCCCGGTGGGGTTGTAAAGTCCCTGGGTCCTTGCATTTCAGGAAAGCCCATCAGGATCTTTCAAAGCACATTAAAAGCATTCCGGGGTTTGCTCATTTTCAGCCCTGCCAGCAGCCCAGTTTATAATAAATGCGATGAGAGACACTCTGAACATGGCTGCTGCTGGTGCCATTTGTCTTTAGTACATGCAAGTCTATTGCAGCGCACTGCACTAACCGGTTAGCAAACACAGTGTGCTGACACAGTGCCAGCTGTGCCCCAAAGAAGTCTTCTACAAAGAAACACAATGCCAAGCGCTCATAGCCCCCCTGCCTAAAGCTAAACTGAGACTTTAAACGTGTCACCTAATCCAGGCTTGAACCTTCCCCCTGTATTCAATGCTCTTCAGTTGCAATGCTGCAGGGGAACTGCTATGGCAGTAGTTCTGTGCTCAGGGGCAATGGTAGCTTCACTGGTATGGTGCATCATTGAGGATTTCTAAGTGTGCCACTCTTAAGTGAATAATAGAAATGAAATGCCAAGGCAGAAAGAAAGAAAGAAAGAAAGAAAGAAAGAAAGAAAGAAAGAAAGAAAGAAAGAAAGAATTTTAGGCCCCAACTACTAATTCCACAGAAACCACACATAACTCAGCACAACTCTCAGTGATTTCCCATGACGGTCCATTCTTTCCCTGACTGTGTCTTTGCTCCACTACTGTTTGCTCTGCTTTTAACCTCAGTCCACTGCAGGAACCGTGAACAAGGGACAGCTGAAATAGTGCATTTACAGAAACACAGTCCTTCCATTTGCTTGGCATGCAGGGAGTCGCTGTTTGAGACATGCATAATTAGCAGGGAAGGCCTTTTGTTCCTTGCACTGCAGCAATCTCCACCCCCCAAACAGGAATAAGCAAGTTCATTACACTGAGCAGACAAGCCACTGAGAGCAGGGAGGCGTGCATGGCCCCCACAGACTCCGCTCTG
Organism: Acipenser ruthenus; assembly: GCF_902713425.1. NCBI lineage: Eukaryota > Metazoa > Chordata > Actinopteri > Acipenseriformes > Acipenseridae > Acipenser > Acipenser ruthenus. The sequence goes on from NC_081195.1 coordinate 24,394,941, forward strand.
AGTTCTGGGCTGAGAGCTGCCCTGCATTGTTCAAGCAGCTAGAAGGGGGGAACCAACAGCTTTGCAAACAGTGTGTAAAACTGACTCCTAAAAGAATGATGGAGGCAGGTGGAAACAATGGCATTTTCTTTGTTTTAGGTTACTATTAGCTCTTAGATCTGTATACCGTACATATATGTGTGTATGTATACTGTGTGTGTGGCCATGAAAATGGTATGCACGAGGACGAAACAAATTACTTATACAGTCTCAAGTGTGTCTCAAGTCCCTTTCTGTCTTCTTTCTTTTTTTTTTTACCTTATCCGAAATTTAAACAGCAGAAACTCTGAACAAGCAGAAGTCCAAATGCAAAAAGAACCTAACTTTCTAATCTGCAATCAATCACAGGTTCCAGGTTCTGAGCTTCACTGATCATTTCTGGTCATTTTGTCTTTGAAACACTTTCGGTTAAATTCACTGCTGCTGAGGAATGCCTACTATCGCTAACTGTGCAATTATAGTGAACTGTAAATTATGCTCTTTGAGCTAAAATATATATACAGTACTGTGCAAAAGTTTTAGGCAGGTGTGAAAAAATGTTGTAAAGTAAGAATGCTTTCAAAAATAGACATGTATATTTATGAATTAACAAAATGCAAAGTGAGTGAACAGAAGAAAAATCTACATCAAATCAATATTTGGTGTGACCACCCTTTGCCTTCAAAACAGCATCAATTCTTCTAGGTACACTTGCACACAGTTTTTGAAGGAACTCGGCAGGTAGGTTGGCCCAAACATCTTGGAGAACTAACCACAGTTCTTCTGTGGATTTAGGCAGCCTCAGTTGCTTCTCTCTCTTCATGTAATCCCAGACAGACTCGATGATGTTGAGATCAGGACTCCTTGTTCTTCTTTACGCGGAAGATAGTTCTTAATGACTTTTGCTGTATGTTTGGGGTCGTTGTCATGCTGCAGAATAAATTTGGGGCCAATCAGATGCCTCCCTGATGGTATTGCATGATGGATAAGTATCTGCCTTTACTTCTCAGCATTGAGGAGACCATTAATGCTGACCAAATCCCCAACTCCATTTGCAGAAATGCAAGGAACCTCCACCATGCTTCACTTTTGCCTGCATACACTCATTCGTGTACCGCTCTCCAGACCTTCCGCAAACAAACTGCCTTCTGCTACAGCCAAATATTTCAAATTTTGACTCATCAGTCCAGAGCACCTGCTGCCATTTTTCTGCACCCCAGTTCCTGTGTTTTCGTGCATAGTTGAGTCGCTTGGCCTTGTTTCCACGTCGGAGGTATGGCTTTTTGGCCGCAAGTCTTCCATGAAGGACACTTCTGACCAGACTTCTCCGGACAGTAGATGGGTGTACCAGGGTCCCACTGTTTTCTGCCAATTCTGAGCTGATGGCACTGCTGGACATCTTCCGATTGTGAAGGGAACTAAGCATGATGTGTCTTTCATCTGCTGCAGTAAGTTTCCTTGGCCGACCACTGTGTCTACGGTCCTCAACGTTGCCCGTTTCTTTGTGCTTCTTCAAAAGAGCTTGGACAGCACATCTGGAAACCCCTGTCTGCCTTGAAATTTCTGCCTGGGAGAGACCTTGCTGATGCAGTATAACTACCTTGTGTCTTGTTGCTGTGCTCAGTCTTGCCATGGTGTATGAATTTTGACAGTAAACTGTCTTCAGCAACCTCACCTTGTTAGCTGAGTTTGGCTGTTCCTCACCCAGTTTTATTCCTCCTACACAGCTGTTTCTGTTTCAGTTAATGATTGTGTTTCAACCTACATACTGAATTGATGATCATTAGCACCTGCTTGGTATAATTGTTTAATCATACACCTGACTATATGCCTACAAAATCCCTGACTTTGTACAAGTGTACCTAGAAGAACTGATGCTGTTTTGAAGGCAAAGGGTGGTCACACCAAATATGGATTTGATTTAGATTGTTCTTCTGTTCACTCACTTTGCATTTAGTTAATTGATAAATATAATCTATTAACATGTCTATTTTTGAAAGCATTCTTACTTTACAGCATTTTTTCACACCTGCCTAAAACTTTTGCACAGTACTGTATATACTGTGGAGTAGTGGTTAGGGCTCTGGGCTCTTGACCGGAGGGTCGTGGGTTTAATCCCTGGTTGGGGACACTGCTGCTGTACCCTTGAGCAAGGTACTTTACCTAGATTGCTCCAGTAAAAACCCAACTGTATAAATGGGCAATTGTATGTAAAAATAATGTGTAAAAAATAATGTAATTGTATGTAAAAATAATGTGATATCTTGTAACAATTGTAAGTCGCCCTGGATAAGGGTGTCTACTAAGAAATAAATTATATATATATAGTATATATAATTTAGTACTGTGCAAAAGTTTTAGGCAGGTGTGAAAAAATGCTCATCTCTCAACATCATCGAGTCTGTCTGGGATTACATGAAGAGCGAGAAGCAACTGAGGCTGCCTAAATCCACAGAAGAACTGTGGTTAGTTCTCCAATATGTTTGGGCCAACCTACCTGCCGAGTTCCTTCAAATACTGTGTGCAAGTGTACCTAGAAGAATTGATGCTGTTTTGAAGGCAAAGGGTGGTCACACCAAATATTGATTTGATTTAGATTTTTCTTCTGTTCACTCTATTTTTGAAAGCATAATTACTTTACAGCATTTTTTCACACCTGCCTAAAACTTTTGCACAGTACTGTATATATAATAATAATAATAATAATAATAATAATAATAATAATAATAATAATAATCCTACAAACATAACTAGCCCAGGTCGGTATAGTCTAGTTTTAGAAGCATTCACTTATGTAATATTATCTGTATCATTCTACCCTCCCTTACTGTAACAAAGCACATGCACGTGTGCAGCAGACCCCTACTATACCAATCCGCTCGTGCTACAGTGCTGTCGTATATGTTGTTGTGCAATGTGTGCTCTGCAAATGCAAGAATGCACGAATGCATTAACGCTTGTTTCTTTGTTGCATGTAGCCGGTCTCCGTGCTGTAATGTGTTTGCTGGACTGGACTGCGCACACACTTCTCTCTGGTTGGCGTTTTAAGCACGGTTTTCCACTTAGCGGTAATGTTGTTGCATATAACACAGTGCCTTGCCTTACCCAAGTTTGCTTGTTGAATGTAAAACAGATATATATATATATATATATATATATATATATATATATATATATATATATATATATATATATATATATAAGGATTCAAGCATACACTATGCAGGTACCGTCCGTAACCATTCATTTGGAGACAGTTATCATAAACTATTCCTAAAATCAAATAAACTGCTTATTTTTAAACAATCTGCCATTTTCTGTTCACATTTGTTACTCAAGTGTAATCTATACTGTACATTTAGGCTGTACAGAAACAGCAAAAGCTGCAAATCAATGCTTTGTTTCGTTAAATAAATAAATAAATAAATAAATAAATAAATAAATAACAATTATTATTACTGCACTAGTGTGTAAAAAAACATGCCTGTTTATTATCTTTCCGTACAGTATATGGAACAGAACAGTATTTTACAGTATACAGCTGCTAGGTTACAAGTCTAGCTAAACACCCCTCTTTACCACATCCATTCCTGAATGAATTTAAATCAATTCTCCAAACTTACCCACCTCCTACCCTGTACATGTTAGCTGCCATCTTCCACACTTGCAAGAACAATAAACAAATCTGATTAGCAAACGTTTTTAAACATCACGCTTCCAGCGGTGTCCTTATAACACACAATGGATGCATTGTGTATCTCACGGAGACAGACTGTGCAGTGATATTTCATTAGAACGACCCCGTTTCTGTTTTTAATTATTATTACAATTCACCGTTCCCCGGCGTGTCTCCCACAATGTGTATCTCCTGTACGTATGTCCAGGCGTCCCGCGGTCCGTTCTTGCCTTTTTGCTTGCGTTGACGTCAGATCCCAAGTCGCTGGCAAATCTTTTACTCCTACGTTAACCCGTTCAGATCCCGAGCAACTGAATTTGCAAATAGAAGATGACAAAAAAAGTAATGCAACAACACACACCGCTTGTGATATATCAAACGAGAGGGGAAATGCGGATGCGTTCACTGCGCGCCGTTGTTTTAACATTTTTACGAGTATCTTCTCTGTCTCCGTGTATGTGTGTACGAGGACGGAGGGCGAGTGTTGATGCATTAGCCAAATCTCCAGTATTGAGTTTTTTGCTAAGTGGTTACGTACCAGCAAACAACAGATCCGATATGGACAGATTTATTGATTAGTTATTATTATTATTATTATTATTATTATTAGTATTATTATTGGTATTATTAAACAGTATACTGCTGCTATTTAGCGTCTGCTAAATAAACAAATAATAATAAACAAATAATAATATTATTATTTGTTTATTTAGCAGACGCCTTTATCCAAGGCGACTTACAGAGGCTAGGGTGTGTTAACTATGCATCAGCTGCAGAGTCACAAGTGACTTGCTCAGAGTCACACAATGAGTCAGTGGCTGAGGTGGGATTTGAAACGGGGACCTCCTGTTTACAAGTCCTTTTCTTTAACCACTGGAAAAAGAAACTCCTGCAGAACCAGGAGTATTATTTTAGAGGCAGTGGGTTAAATTAGAAAATTAGAAACAATAACTACCGATCAGATTTTGTTCCTTGTTGTAAATTAACACACACACACACACACATATATATATATATATATATATATATATATATATATATATATATATATATATATATATATATATAAAACACACACACACACACACTCCTTTTGCTTAGCAGTTTAATCCATTTTAGCAGTTTAATCCCATTTTACTGGGAATGTAATCCGCGTTGAATCAACCACAGTGTATATAATGCACAGTACTAACACTTGGCGATGATGTGCTGTGCACTCGAGAGTCTTGTTTCTACGTCTTCTCATCGTACCACAGTCGAAGGCATCAGTCAATATGTCTACTTTTGAGTGATCTTGTTTGCACTTTTTAAAAGGATGGTGTGCGCAGAGTCACGGACAGGTCAACACAACTTGCAAGCACACAGGCCAAACAAACGTCCAACACAAATTAATGATAACCGAACACGTTCATACATAATGCTACTAAAACCCCTGGAAGCCTAACCATTTGAAATAAGCTTGCCAGTGTTGATTATATTATATGCATTCGATCCGATTTCTATCATGCTGAAAAGCCACTTGCAGATACGTGAATGCACGGTCAAATCATAACATTTTACAAACAATGAGCAACAAAACCGGGGCGAGCCTAGCTACATAATCCTGATTAATACACAGAGCAAGTATCTGCAATTACGTGAACGCGTTGTTCATTGAGCAAAATGCAATAGCAACATCCAGAAATGAGATTTGTCACGCATATTTTACACATGTCAAAATGATTAATCAAAATATAATAATAATAATAATAATAATAATAATAATAATAATAATAATAATAAAAACGTGCACGCGTTCTATGCTAAATACACAATACGGTTCTTGGTTACATTAGCTTACGTTATCTGTCTCGACAGACGTAGTATAAACGCTCCGTCTAACCTAACAGTGCAGTCGTTTAAATCATACTGTCAGTGTCGGAATGCATTAAAACACGCAGTAGCAGAAGCAACTGCATTTTACAACACAGTGTTGCGGTGTGTGTTGCGTATTGGAATTGTGTGTAACACTCAAAATTAATTTCCCTCAGCGTCGTAGGCAAAAATGCCCGTAGATTGCAATATTTGCTTTGTGTTTACAAATCATTGCATCTTGTAAACGGGGAGACAAAAATAAATAGGCATTTGTTGTTAATATTATCATCCTGGTATCACATAACGTCCAAAACTGTTATCACTAAATTGACGCAGTCATTTGTTGTTGTTTGTGTATTTATGCCGGCTTTTATTTTTTACTATTTTTTTTAAACAAATCTACATTCTTTCTATCTAGTCTTTAGAGGCTGGTTTCACAAAGCAGTGCCAGGTAACATTCTGCTAAATCCAATTCACTTCCATCATGACGAAGAAAATAATACATTTATACACGGCTTGCTGGGTGGATTTCTGCATTCAAAAGAATTGAGCACTGAATCATATTGTGCGATTAATGTTACAGCGTCCGCTCTGGCGCACACATGGTTAAATTCATGACGTCTACCAACAAATAAATAATACGTAATAACTTTTAATGGCGGTGAGAAGGCCCCTTTTCTTCATTTGGAATGCGCTGCGGTTCTGATCATTCCGCGTCTATATGGAAATAAAGTAGTACCACCGTTGGCACAGAGCCAATATCCATCCATCCATCCATCCAGAGAGAGAGAGAGAGAGAGAGAGAGAGAGAGAGAGAGAGAGAGAGAGAGAGAGAGAGAGAGAGAGAGGAGCTGATCTATTGAAATCTGCGTGGTTCTTTTAAAGGGCGGAGTCATAGCCCATCACTAGAGGCACACACATCAGGCACAATTCACTCACACAGCCACACGCAGTTGATTGAAGTCGCACGAGCATTTCAGAAAGGGAACTGCAGGAATTACCATGTGAATCTTACTTAGAGATTAGTGACGCAGGTGTTTTTAAATGCATGCACGAATCTACCACTGTTACAAAAAAACAAACACAAAAAAAACCTGACTATGCATATCCTGTGGGACACTCCTTGCAAAAAACAATAAAAAAAACCTTATAAAACTAGACAGCAGATCTAACAGATTTTGGTTGGGGGTTCAGTCGGTAGGTGCTTCCTTATCTCAAAAGCAAGGACCTATGGGCTATTATTGAGAACAGAGCTTCAAGAAGGTTATGTCTCGGGACGTTGGCCAAATTAGATACTATTTTGCACGGACATTTGCTGCTGTATGTTATTATAAAGTATTAAGTAAACTAGAACAAAATATAAATAAATAAATAAATAAAATAACCGTATGCAAGTAAAGATCGATACTAAATAAAGATGCATCGTATATGGTAGATAATACATAAATATCATGCATGGGACAGTAACATATTTTCATTTATTGATACGTCATAAAAAATAGATTACACAATGTATAAGAAACTAAATCAAGCAGACAAATTGGCGAGTTCTTTCACTAAATTACGTCGCGTTCTCCAATATGGCTTTTTGGATTCAAAATCAGTGTATCCATCCAGGGCTCCGAATAAGGCTGAAAAGACTACAGGGACGATCGGTAGTCTTGAGTAGGTGCAGGTCCAGTCAAACCGCAGCAAAATTGAGGTTGTGTTAGGTACGTAGGGCAAATACACTGCATTTCAAACCCCACTCTCTTTTTTAAACTTACATCACACTGTTTAATTTATTTTACTAACTTTTCTTTCCGTTCGTAATAAATAGATATATATTTTTTGTATGGCCCTTATGAACTACGTGGTCATCATTTTTTCTGACTATTTTGAAAACAATTGCATTTTAATTGCCCGTAGCAGTAGATACCCTACATACAAAATACCCAGAAACTGACCAGAAGTGTATGTTAGAGCACCATCTAGTGGTGGTCCGAGTTTATTAGACTTTGGGTGCACAAACTTTATGATCTGTGATTAGACTATGCGTAGATATTTAGTACAAGATGCAAAGGATGCAGACATATATAAATTTATTAAACATAATTTAGATTTTTTTTTTCTTTAACGTGCAATCAAAGAAATATTGAGGTGGTCTACCGGAAGCCATACCATTAGGGTAGTATTTCATGTTAGATTTGGAAATTTCACATTTTTTCAATGTTAACCATTAAATGTTAACAAGTGTGTAGAAAACTACGAAGCGGTATGCAATTCAATACGTTAACATGACAGTATTCAGCAGGTTTAATTTGACTTCACAAAGCAAAATTAGTTCCTTCTGCAGGCTCAGGCAAGACTCTTGGGCACAGATGTAGGTCATTATTATAGTTTTTTTCATTGCACTGACAGCATTAGGATAATTGGCAGGGTGTATAAGTTACAAACATTTTTTTTATTGTATGTTGGGAAGCCTTACTGTACAAAGCTCTGTTACGCAGTCATTTCTGGATCAAAAGATATACAATATTATTGTATTTGGGATTTAAATAACTTGTGCTGGGTTTCAGACAAAAAATACACTGCAGAAGTTGGGGCCAGCGTTGGTTATGCGGGTTCATTTTTGCAGGATTTGGACATGGTGTTTCAGACAGGTAATAAAAAAGACCTACAAAAATCGGTTAAGAAGTACAAATGTAACCAATTTCAAACTGATTTTTTCTTTTACAGGTCATGCATACAACAGATTTACAGAAGAACTAATCTGGGAAATAGCCAAGCAAAAACAGTAACATTGCAAAATAAATATTGTAAAAAAACATACTAAATAAATAAATAAATAAATAAATAAATGTGAATTGGTTAAAACGTGGGATGTACATTTGAAGGGTAAAGAAAAGTTGGCTTTCAAATATCATGGGGGGGGGGGGGGAAGGTTAGTTTCAATTATTCACTCACAAAACAAGTTTGATTTGGATATTTTTAATTGTTTCATCTCCCTTTACAGGATAAATTATATAAAAACAAAAACACCTACAGTACACATAGATGGATGGCACAAACTCAGCATTGCATGCTCATTCAACTTAACCAAGAAACTGCAACTATCGTACTTTTTCATTTACTATTTCTCTCTACTGTGGCTAGTAGGGGAAAAAAATATGCTTGCAATAAAAGATAGACGTCAAACACTCAGAAACAGGTTTTAAAAAGCACAGGGTATTACTCATACCTATCTATTAAAATCTTGTGATGGACTCATGGTTATAGGCTAAAAAAAATATTAAAAAAACCCTGCTGTAGTCATTGGGAGGGCCAGCCTGCATTATTTACATACAGAAAGCTTCAAAGCAGAAAATAAAGAAGAGAAACGTTTTGATCCCACATTGTTGCTGCCCGTACACGTCACTTTTTTGGCAGAACCACTTGTCCAGTTATGATCAAACTTGGAAAGGACTTTCACACAAAGTATATTAGATTACTTATACTCACACTGCACACTGCTAATGAGACAATTAGTAATTGCAACAAAACTTGCCAAGGGTGTTAGCACAGATTATTGAGAGCGTGAGAATCTGTTGAACAGTAATTTATAATAATTCATTTTACAACAGCAGCAACAAGAGGTAATAGTCTTAATTAAAAAAAATATATATAGCCAATGATATAATGGCCAGCACAGATCCTTAGAGAATGCCAAGGGCTTGCTGTTTTTAGCTAAGACGACAATCACTGTGTAAAAAAGGACTGTACAGCTTTGGCCAAAAGTTTGGCTTCACCTAGAATTTAAGATTGAGACAATGAAAAATAATTAAAAACAAAACAAAACAAAAAAACACATTAGATCTTTTAATTTAACATCATGCAAATCAAATAAACTACAAAATGATATTGCTACTGGAAGCCCTAATAGTAGTATAGTATTTTAAGTTGGATTTCAACAACGTCACATTTTTCAATTTTTTGGCCAAAGCTGTACATAATTCTAGAAGAACAAAAGTCATCTAATATTCTACTTTAGCAATTTAACATTCTGTACCAGTCCATCAGTGAAACGCTCTCAATGGTTTTCGTAGTTGAAATGCTTGTTCGTCGAGCTCTGAGTTCTCTGTTAGATGCCTAAAGGCTGAACTTGACTGTTGGATTCTTCTGTGTGTAAGTGTGTGTTGCAGGGTTCACCTGACCAGGTGGTAGGTGAGCCAGTACATGAAGACGGGCTGGGCAGCAGCGATGGCCATGGTCAGGTACGTGCGTAGCTGGTTCTTCGCTCCCCGGACTAACACGCCCTGAGCGGCTGCTTCCGAGAGGATCTTCAGCCTCAGAGAGCGGATCTGTCCACGAATTTCAGCAAAAAATACAAAATCAGTCAAAACTGGATAAGCATTTGTAAAAATATAAGTGTGACATATTTGCATAAGGGGCACTGTAGTACTATTCCTTACTTTAATTAAAAAATAAAAACCACATTACTTTATACAATAACTTACCATGAATACAACGATCGCTATACAACACCACAGCAACACCAAGTAGTAACCAGTCCTGCCAAACAGCAGCCCAGACACGACCCCCACAATCATTCTGCCAGGACGGAAAACAGAATCACAGTGTGACATGTTATCCGCTGAGCTCTACATTTTGTTGGGTATCATTTCTGTATGCCATGCACATGATGTGAGGCGCTAGAATAAAATTAACACAAGTCTAGGTTCTTAATTGAGCCTTTAAATGTTTGAATCCACACCAAACTGTAACTAAAACATAAAATAAAATATGGACTGGTTATTTCACACACCCTAGATTTTAATAACAAGTGATAAAGAGTTTCCTGATCAAGCTTCATCCAGACTGCATAAGCGATCCTCAAGGTACACGTTTGTATCCGCGGCTCGACTGTATCATATCAGGGTTGGAGTCAATTCCTGTTTTTCAATTCCGTTTTAAAATCAATTCCCCATTCCAATTCCTTCGAAGGAATCGGAATTGGAATTGATATTTTAGAGACACAGTGGTTGCGATTGCTCAGCTGCTCATTTGAAGCCAATTTAACTGACAGTAACTTCAATCCAAGTCATTTGTTGCCACTGTGAGAAGCTCATGTTAACACTGCCAATTGCAATTTTGATCAGCGGTGTGCTGGAATTGATTAAAAGGGAATGGGAACTGGGAACGGATTTTAAAAAGACCAGGAATTGTCCCCAACCCTGATCACTGTAGCTGCTAACAAATGTTAAATACTCAAGGACTTACCCCACATACTTGTACCCCGAGAAGGCTATGAGGTCGATGGTGGTGAGGTCTGTGTTGACAGTCACCAGGTACAGACTCAACAAGGTGACCAACACCTCAATGATCAGCCACACCAGAGCAGAACTGGCCTGTATTCCCAGGATCTCCGGGGAGAACCTAGACCACAAACACAGCAACACAACAGCTCCAGAAAAAGCCCACATAACGCATACAGAAACACACAGTCTGTAGGGAATTATCTTACAAGTCAGGACCCATCACTTCTCATCTTCGTTCCCAATGTGAATTTTTTAACTGGTAAAGGCATATACTGCCCGAGACTCATTTTCAAATTTCTAGAGAGATCCCAGAGACTATAAGTTTGTAATTGTCTTTAAAAGTATAAATCAATGCACATATCCACAGTATTTACATGAAATAAGTATGACACACATTTGTACGTATATAGGGCAGATTCTGATACTCAGTATATATGTCCTTAACAATTTTCATCACAACTGGAGGATTGGTTCTCTACATATTTCTAAAATGCAGTTTTTGCTGTAGTTGTAATTCATTCAGTAACTCACCTGTTTTGTGTTCCCAGTGCTAACCCAGCTACCAGTATGTAGGTAATGAAAGCCATGGCTATGGGAGGAAAGACATTCAGGGTTTAAGTTAAACAAAGGTATAAAAACATTGTCCTACCTCTCATTAGCATAGGAACATATCCACAAGTATAACTTTTTTTTTCTTCTTTTTCTTGAGTGATTAAGAGACCTTGAAACTTAGAACGTTCTTGTTTGGGTTACAGCTACAGCAAACGAATGACCCGTTAAGACTGGACTTGGAAAATACGCATCAACTAAAGACAATGAATAATTGTTTCAAAATGTATAATGCATTCCTTTTGCAGTCTTTGGGTAGTGCATTTTGTGAATTGGTTTTAGAATCAAAATGGATTGTTTTTTTTCAAAATTTCAGTAAAGTAAGTGTGCAGATTTCCTGGCCCTATTTAACGTTTTTGGGGAACCCTTACCTGGAATGTAAAGATCTGGGGCGTTTATATCAAATCGGGGGGCCACTGGAGTATCCTGCTGATACCTCACCTCCCAGTTCTACCGAGAGAAACGGACAGGAGGTCATTACACAGAAACCACCAATTAACAAACACAAGCATCGCAGTATGCGGGCACTGTACCTGATGCATGTAGGGGAAGACCAGCAGCCCCAATTTCTTTCCCACATAAATTGTATCTACTGCAAAGTAGTACTTCAGCTTTGAGATGGGGATGAATCTGTCAAGCTGCGAGAAAACAAAGTTTGAAAATTCAACCATTTAGAAACTACAGCCATAACAAACGAACACCAGTGAGCTACAGCTGACCCCAACACAGAGATGTTTGAAAATCCATAGCTTACATTTTTGTCCACCAATTCCTTTCCTTGGCTAGCCAGACTGCTCCCGTAGGCCACAGCGAAGTTAGACATGGGCTCTGTGAGCAGGGCCTGTGCCTGGAAACCCATCCCTGGCGTTTCCTGACCTCTGTATCCCATGGCAGGTGACCCCGCATGGGCACTAGTGTCGTCAAAGAGCTGGTTTGGGTCTGCCATGTCAGGTGCTGATCCCCTCATTCTGAGCTTTGAGGCTGCAAGCAACACGATAGAGACACAACAAGAAAATAAATAGACACAAAGCTCATTCTAATACCAATTTTACAGTCCTAATATGCAGTGCTTGTGTGTTATTATTTATTTCTTAGCAGACGCCCTTATCCAGGGTGACAAAGTTGTGACAAAATATCACAATACAAAGTATCACATTACAGAGAAGAGCAGTTATGAAGTACAGTAAAATCAGTAGAAAATAAGATCACATTCAAATAATAGCAAACGTCAGCCAACATTCACAGTAAAGTAAGTTCACCTTAGTGGTCCATTTTGTGTAGTTGGTTTACAGCATTCTATAAATGATATTATACAGAACATTTTACAAACCCTAAGGAATCGCCCAGGATTGCACCAACCCCGTGTGGTTATCTGGAATTAATAACAGATGAAAAACATACGTAGGAAGAGGTCTTGGCTGGAGTCGACCGCATGTTTGTACTGCTATAGATTGAACACATTTTTGCTTCACAAAGTTGAATGAAACCTGCTGAATAATGTTACGTTAACACATCTGAAGTAAAAAAAAAAAAAAAAGTGACATTTCGAAATCTAACATGAAATATTGTACTACTATTGTGGCTTCCGGTAGACTTTTGCGACATCATTTTGTAGTTTCTTGTGACATCATTTTGTAGAAAACTCACGAATATCTGGATTTTATTAAAAAGGCTGCAGTCGACAGCATGTTTGTAATTATTTCTGGTGGGTGTTAAAGTAGGGGACACTAGATATCGTAAACCAGATCACAGTAGCTCTATTTTATATACCACACAGCAGGGTGTAAGAACATGGCTGTCTATTAGTCATGTGAGATTGTGTTCTAATCACCAGGACCAACATCTGTTCCTTGGACAGTGACTCAGAAATCAATAAGCCTGATTTATTGTAATGCTTAAAAATCGGGGGGTTCCTGTAGAACCAATGGCCAACACTCAAATGACAACTACTGTGCTGTAAAATAAAAACATATCTCCACTCTCCTCCATTTTGACTTCAATTATTTAAATGTATTTTTTTTTTTTAAACCACTTTACTGTGACAGTGAGACTAAACACAGGACCAGGCACAACTACTAATTTTAACACATTTTTGTGATCAACTTTACCAAAACTGCAATTTGAACCATTGGTTGGTTAAGCAAAATAAATGCTACAAAGCTAAATTAACGTTAAGCAACTGGGGCATACTTCGGAGCATTCCGTTTAACTTTTTTTTTTTTTTTACTAGATTGCTGTTTACAAGACAGCTTTGTTTAATCAGGCTTACCGTCTGCTCGATTTGAGAATTTTAGCGCCTCATGCACACATCGGTTTAGTCTCTCTCATCCAGAGATGAAATAAATATTGAGTTCCAATACAATGAAATCAGACAGCACGTTTAGTTAACTGCCAGTGTATTTAATTGGCATAAATCTGCCTTTACTATTGAACTGTCCTCTACTTTTGAATTCTTAAGATTGTAAATGTAGTCCAGCAAATGGTTTGTGTATGCTGAATATATCCAATTTAAAGTTTGTGAATACTAACCTCCACATGATTTAAGCTGGACTTTAAACAAGATCTCCGGCCATCAGGACCAGAGCTTGTATATTATTATGACCAACATATGGGGCAAAGTATCATATTGCGAGTGTATCGTTATACCCATAATTCATAAAGCTTACCCTGGGCATCATAATGTGGGATCAATCTGCACAGCCTGTATATAATACACACTAATTAAACAGTATGACCCGACAGTCATAATGTTGCAGCGGCTTTCAGAACAATAATGCAATCTATGTATTTTAATAATTAATGCTGGAAATTGAGCTGTTATCCTATGCAGTCTGGGCATAGCTTCTGATATTGTTAATTTATAATCCAGTTTCAAATATTACAAAAAAAAAAAAACTGAATTTGGAAAAATAGACGATTGCTCAACTGTGTGATTGACCATCTCTTTTTGCTGAAAGATGTAGCCATCATGGCAATTCAGCTCATATTTTGCAAGCAGGTTTTAACCAGGGAATAAAACGTAAGCAAACTTGACTTAAGATCTGTTTTGTGGGATTACCCTACAGCTGGCCTGGGGAAGTACAGTAGAAAATTTGGGAATAAAGAGTGCTATTATGACATGGCTAAAAACGGAGCAATGTATAACTACCTTCTCTCTGTCCTGCTACCTAAAAATAGCCACCTTTTCCCCTTGAAGTACTGCTCTTCAATTAACATCTCTATAACATCGCAGAGTAAAACAACTGTGCCATGCTGTTACATAAGCGTCATGCTTTTTGAAAGAAAAAAAGGTCTAACCCAAATAGTTTCGTTTTAACCACTGGTCTGGTTCACAACCGACAAGGAAGTACTAATGCAGTATCGGGTTTAACTGAGCCTGTTTTGTTAGACATTATTACGATCGGTCATTTGGTATTAAATTAAAAAAAAAAACAATTTACTGTATTATTATTTCTATTCCGGCGATATCATCAAGCCCGTTTTTATCTGTGTACGTTTTGTCAAAAAAAAAAAAACCCGCCCAACACAGTGAGAAAGCCACTGAGTTGAGTCGACCCCGATCATCTTTTTTATTTCATTTAGTTCTGTTAAAATAACACAGCCACGGTGTTTAGATATTTAAAAATAAGTCGGTATTATTTGTATTAACAACAACGGAAGAATACAGCGACAGAAATCACAACGATTTCTCATGATCCCATGACAGCATCATCACATTGGTTTGGGTGTGTAATTAACCCTAACGCGGCTTTAATTATTCGTATGACTTACCAAACAAAAGCTATTTTTTTTTTTAATGCAAACGCAGTACATTGTTGTTACTGGCTACCTAACACAGACCATTCACAATTGATAATATTAATAGATAATTTATAACTACAATACAAGGGAAAGTAAAATTGACGTACGTAATAACTTACGCTGTCTGAAGCCGACCGGAGTCGCCGCGCCCGGTTCCATAATTAATATCTAACTTCAAACGAATAACAAAAACTATAATATTTGACGGTATTCTTTAAAAATGTAGATACCAACTTTGTTAATGTAGCAGGAAACCATTCAAACCAGTGCGGCTGTGCCTCTTTAAAAAAAAAAAAAAAAAAACATTCTGACGACGACTAACCCACAAAACCTGTCCGACTGACAGATCAGCTTGCCAATTACAACTGAGCACAACCAAGACAGGGGGCGTTCCTACATCGAACACATCCAATGGGAATCAGATAAAGGCAGTTAAATTGACACTCAAATCATTATTAGGGGTGGGATTAAGTAACTCCTTCCAATCACGGAAGGGATTGCGCCCAAAAGAGGCGGGATGACCTATTTTGAACCTGTTAGGGACCGTCTTTCAAACGAAAGGACAGATGACAGTATTTCACGTCAAAAAAATAAAAACATACCATAACGGCTCGTTGTACAAATGGAAAGACTAATATGAAAATAGCCGCAATTACGTGAAGTCTTTTTCACCAAACACGTCAGATAGTAGTATAGATATTGCCGGTAATTTATATTTCAAATACCGTACAATAATATTTAGGTTAATTACAATATGAAAATTGATTACGAATATTTCGGTAAAAGGCGTAACTTGTCTCTATTGACGTGTTCCCTAAATCAAAATTTACAATTTAAGGCTTAAAATAATTCGGTAATTTACAACAACAACAAAACGGAATCGACACAAGGAACTATCCCAAAAGAAACCGATACAAATATGTTATGTGTTGACTAAATAATAATCATAACAACAACAAGACTACGCTATTAAAACAACCTCTACTTCAAAAAACACATTAACAAAGTAGTCGGTGCAGCCGTGTGTAGATTAAGGTTTAATTTCTGTTATATAACCGCCCTTAATGTGAGGCACGTATTGTTTACTGACCTTTGCTGCTGCAAATCGATACTACAGTACCATCAGATTCCAATTCATCGTCCGACTAAAACCAAACAAACAAAACAAAGAAACAGTAGACAGCGGACACCAATCTTAAATGTGAGGTGATCCAAACTCGTGCTATCCTTGTGTGCTCCTAATGACCTTTGTTGAATAAACATTGCAAGGTGCCTATTGCGATTATACCTAATGCTTCTGACAGGGTGTACGTGGCTGTTTTTAATATGAAAGTTAATTTAACCACGTAGCCAAGCTAAAGTAAATAATAATAATAATAATAATAAAACTAAGTTAACTGCCGTATATGTTTACAACACTTATAACATGTTACACTTTAAATCATTTTCGTACATGTGGAATGAACCTACGTTGCTTTCCCTGTGATTGCAATGGGTAAAGGGAACATAAAGTTACCGCTGGAGCAATTTACCTGTATTTGAGAAAGGAATGCGCACGTCACTCCGACTGAGTACAGCGGGTCACGAAAGCGTGGTGCAAGATGGGAGATTGAGTTTTTAGAACAACCAACACGTGGGGTCACAAGTGGTCTTTTTTTTAAAAAAGGCAAATGGAGGGCGTTGAATTCAATTATTGTACATTCTGTACTCGAAATCCTAATGCTTGACCGTTGAAAAATGATGCCTAAAAATACAGACACACACGTGACTGCCGGTATGCCAGCATTCCAACGGTCATTTTAGGAACGACAGCTGTGTTGTGTACTGTAATACCGAATGCAAGAAAGAATGCAGCAGCTGCATACAGCCCGGCTCCGGTTTCATGTACAGAACAGACCCTTAACCCGTATACTGCCATTTACAGCCCTCCCACACGAAAACGTAAATACTGAGTAATTAGAACGCTTGCTAGAATGCCTTTGGGTTAGAATTCAGAATTCATCTTCAACAGTCGAATGTATACAATCCGTGACACACAAAAACAACATCAATAACAATACTGTATGATTATCATTATTGCATTGCAGAGTGTTTAATAGTAGTTTTTATTATTTTATATCATATTACAGATAGATAGATATAGTAACTAAATATGTAACGAACGATCTGGTGTGCATAGAACAGTAAATTTATACATTTGTAATATATATGTATTTGCAACGAAAATTACCTCATGGCTATATTTTCTACAGTAGGTGAAAGCAGGCAGCAATTATGATTAAGTACACCCGAGTTGCTATGGAGACAAGGTAGTGACAGAGATACCTCACATGGGTCCCTAGTAACAATAATATACAGCATGGGTTAGGTACTACACTATAGACATTGAACACTGGTGCAATCCCACAAGACTACTGTAGTAAAATGCTTTGTTAAACGTGTAGTGTGCCGTTTTCTCTTTGCAGCTCTCCGTGCTTGTATTTGAAACCCGAGCCGCAGTCTTTTCTGAAAGCGCCATTAGCGGAAGCAGGTGGAGAGCTATACTGCAGCGGTCACTTATTTATTGTTCCCTTTGCATCGGGGGGGGGGGGGGGGGGCAGCAGAAGAGAACATGTTCAATCACACGTCTACTAGCTTCCCGTCAAGCTTTCCTTGTATCTGCATGGTCTGCGTTACCCTATACCGGAAGGATTTTGCATTTGCATGTAAACAGATTTTGTATTTAGGGCTCAAAAGACATTAACAACGAGTTGCTGTAATAAACCGCTCACTTCACAAAAAAACAAATAAACTTTTACATCAAACACATAACAATGAATCTGCCGTTCCGAAGGTACAATAATGGTTCACAAATAACTATTCTTAAATGCTGAAGCAGCCAGTTCAAAGCATGTCTTATTTGTAAGCTGTACACAAGGCTTTGCGCCTCTCTAGTTTAAAAAAGTTCCAGGAATAATGTAATTCTGTGCATTATATTAGTTGCAAAGTATTAGGAATTGGGGGATATAGTAAATAGTTTACACTAGAAATCACTGCCGTTGTAGTACAAGTTGTTTCTAATACTTAAAGCTCTTGGACACCCTAACAAAGGTATTAACTAATTATTAATAAAAAAAGGCACCAGTTCTTATCAATTTTCTAATTTTATTTACAAAGCTGTAAATACATCATTGAATTGAATTCTATATATTTCTTTACACATACCTTACAGTATTTGCATAGTTTGCTCACACAGATAGACCGCTTTATTCTCATCTACTGAATTATTTAAATTAATCCGGCACACTATGACCGACGTGTAATTGTCAGAAAATAAGTTAGGGTTGTTTGACGCAATTTCAGCTTTACAAAATAACACTTTTTTTAAAAATATATAAATATACAAATCAAATTAAACCGACAGACAAATCTTCGTAAAATACAAAAACATCCCTGTGATACAATGCTTTCCTTGCGTACATCGAATTTCTTGCAGCAATACCACTACATTTAAAATATATTTTAAAAAAAGACCTGTGTAATGACAGCTGAAGTAAAAACACAATGATTATGCATACATTTTAAAGCCAGTTTTTTCAATCTGTAAAGCTGTCATTTTGCAGTATGCATTAAAAGAAACGCTAGAAAAAAAAAAAAATCTCGGGCATTTTAGTAGAATCAGTTAATTAAGTTAATTATAGGATGTAGCTCCTCCCCTCCCACACAGATACAACAAACTTGCTTTCAGACTGAAGACCCATACAGCTGAATTTAAAATGCACATTTAAAAAAAAACAACTGTGCTATAACACTTTCTTTCAAATTAGAGTGCTTGTAATTGGGTGGACAGTATACTCACAACTTCAAAACACTCAAATCGTAAAAAAAAAAAAAAACCTTCCAGTGAAGTCAAGCATGTCTGAAAATGTCTCAATACCGATTTATTTTAAAAGTGTGTGTATTCGGTAATGTCTCAAAGGGGCAGCAGTCAAAATAAAGTTAGTCTCTAACAACATTCTTTATATTATAATTAAGTTTAAAACTTAATACATTATTATTTTTTAAAAAAAGGCAAGAGTTAATACATTAAAAAAATAAATATTTTCAAACTGAATACAACTTTCTAAAATAGATACGTTTCAGTAAAATCAGTACAGTAGTGGCTGCAGCCCTAATTTTTTTTTTTTTTTTAAATGCATCTTGTTTAAAAAAAAAAAAAAAAAAATCGAAAGAAAACACAATGACAAAACCGTTTATGAGTGGCATGTCCACACTGCATTGTAAAAAGTGGACTTCAAACTTTTGTAAAAGTTATAATAAAAAAAACAAAACCCTCTGCACCTCATTTTTCTGCAGTTCAAACTCCCTTGGTCTTATGAGGCATTTTCTGTGTCTTAAAAGCAGCAAGCAAGTGCAGGATTATGTATAAAATATTACCCGGGGTGCACAATGCTGATCAACCCTTCCCTACAGATTTCATAAAATAGGACTAAGGATTAAAGATAATAACGTTAATTATTTAACTAATCCCGTTTCGATCAATTGTTTATGGGAATAAACCAGGATTTTGAACAGAACACTAGATTTGATCCCTCGCGTCAGTTTCGCAAACCGTTTGGCGGAATTTGGAACACATGTGAAAGCTCCAAAGTTAGGAAGTCATCCTTCTCTTTTGACTATACTGCAGGGAAATGTTTTGCTTTGTATAGCTGGTGCAGAGGTCAATTAACAAAAAAATAAATTAAAAAAAGAGAGGTAGTTTTGGAGGTCTGTGATGGTTACTGATACATATCTGTTACAGTCGATTCTCTACAAGAAATCTTAGGCTAAGTCCCCTATTAGAAATTACTTGTTCAGGACAGTAAGGCGATACAAGTTACAAGAGGTTTTAGTTATATTAAGAGGTTTTAGGAGTTGTATATAAAAACAAACAAATCTTCATGGAAGATCATTCATTGTGTAGTATTTTTGTTTTTTTTTGGACCCCAGATTTCATCTCAGAAGAGCAGGAGTGCTTCATTTTTGAACTACTGCCAGACTGCAGCAGGCTTGATTCAGCATCTTGCTTAGGAAACTGCACTGAAAAATACACCATCATATTTTAAAGTCTTGATAAAATCATAGAATACAAAAAAAAAGCTCATGAAGCCCGCTTTGCAAATCAGTCATCAGGACCCCACCAGTATTTCCATGATGTGCTCCAGTTCGTTCAAATCCCTGGCGTTGGGATTCATGGAAAAAGATGAGGGGTGGCAGGAGGGCAGATACTTCAGAAACTCGTCGCTGGCCGCCGCCGACAAAGTCCTGCCAGCTTCGCGCTCGTAAACCGAGGTGTCGATGTCCAAAAACAGATCGTCGAGCGCCACGTCACGGAGGTAGCTGGAGCTCATGATCTCCAAGCTTCCGAACGCCGTCTCGGGCGGCCTGCAGCCTTCGGGGCAGCCCCCGTGCTTGCTCTCCGCCTTGCAGGGCTCTTGTTTGTCCGGCTTCTCCGTCTCCAGGTTTTCGATGGAGCCCAGGGGCGTGCGCTGAGGATTGGGGGCGGGATTCCCGTCAATCGCCACGTCCAGCTCCTTGAGCAAGGAGGAAATGGCCGAAGACAAGGAGAAGTCTTCCTCGGACGACAGCAGCATCCAGTCATCGCTGTCCCCCAGCCCCAAGGGATGGTTCTCCATTGAAAGCCGCGACGGAGGTGCGGGCGCGGGCAGGGCCTCTTTGAGGCTGCTGGATTCGGAGAGGGGAGAGACCTGAGGGACAGACGGGCTGTCGATCTGTGGCGTGCCGGGGTCGCTTGTCTCCTGCCTGATCTCTTCTTGGATTTGCCGCAGGGTGTTGGCGATGAGGACGGAGCGACGAAGGCTGGGCTCCAGCATCATCTGCCCACGGTTGTGCTTGTCCAGGGAGATGCTGAGGACGGACTGGCGCTGCGTGGAGTACAAGCGGCTGCCCTTCTGAACTGCAGAGCCCTCCAGGAGATCACCCTCTTCAGGAAGCTTGCGTTTCAGTCCCTTGCCTGTCATTTTAGGCCTGGAAAATTAGAATAAAACAGAAGTAGTATTAGGAAACACAGTTCAACACCAGACCAGGGGGTCAATTCTAAATTTGCTGAAATTGCAATTATGCTGCAGTAATTACCCTAAAAACATTAACACTAACAACTACACACAGTAACATGTTCACTAGATAACTTGTTTCAAACAAATGGGCAGTAATTATAACACCTCTACCGTTCCTAGTTTGTGGTTTTAGAAAAGACAATTGGAGAATGTCCAGTATAGAATAAAAGAAAATAAATGGATAAATAGAAAGGAAGAGTAGATCGTTACATCATTAGCTACACACTGAATGGCATCACAAAGACATTAGATTTAAAAAGAGAAATAAGTGTGTGGTTACCATGGCATCAGAAAGCCTATAAATACCTCCAATGCTTGTTTTCAAAACACACTTTCCCTTGACAAAAGGTATGTTAAAACATACCGAAGTTGACTGAGCAAAAACGTGTGTAATTATATATATATATAACCAGCTATGTCAAAATTAATAAACAACTCATCACTTGATTTACAACACTGTCAGTATTTCTCTTTCCAGCAAATGGCATATGCTTTGACAAAATTACTCACAAATACGCAACATAAAAACAGTCATTCTGCAAGGCTGCTGTTTTAATATCGGGATACGTCACATAGACATAACTTGGTATAGAATTCCATATCTTAAACAGTTACCATGGTTTCAACCCCAAAACGAAGACAGATACTAGCATAATGTATTGTGTGGTACTTTTCGGGGGGTTGAACCCAACCAAACACGTTCCACCACCTTTCGTCCTTCCAGAAGTAGCTAAGCTAAACTCTGAAACCACTAGTACAGAATAACCCGAGAGCCCACCCGACAATAAATCCACTTTAAATATCTATCTACATACACACACACGTTGATATGCATTTAATGTGTAACATTCCAAAGGTACACATATGCAGAAACTACAGACGGCTAATCCGATTATCCTGTTTATGACGTCATTTGTTACCCGCAGACTCTCGCACGTCCGGTGTAGCAACGAACTAAAACAGTCCCAGGAAGACGAGGGAGACGCAACTAAAGACTCGAGAGATGCCCCCAGGGGAGGGTTGAGGGAGTGGGCGTTACGACTTTAGAAACAGGACACCAGGATTCAAAGATGGAGTTTCACGGACGGAAAACGCTGGGGAGGGGGACAGCTACAAATGCACTAAAACCTACTGTATTTTTTTCAATCGGAATTTGTAGTGTCATTACAAGTACATGGAATATATCAAAAGGGCAACTAAAACCGTCAGTGATCTGATCGATACTTTAAGCGCTACACAATTCTGAGACACGGATAAACATCGTAAGCAACTAAATACAATCTATGCGGTAGCTTGGCACCTGGAAATATACTAAAATATATGTGGTATTGATTTGTTGTAAACAAGGAAAAATTGTTTTGTGCACCAACGTGACCTAATACCATTTTTACTTGCATTTTTTGCTACATCATACTACACAAAAGCACAATACTGCATGCAATACATATATTACAAAATAAAAAATAAAAAAAATGCTACTTACTTTAACTGCACAGCTTGGTTTATTATATTCTGCGACTTTATAAAACGTAACAAAACACGACGTGCTGAATTTAAAACACAGTTACAAAGCTGTCCTGTTAAGATGTTTTACGTTTAAAAATCAATATACATCTGTTAATAAATAGCGTTCTCTCCGCTCCCTCCTTCTCGGTCTTCCTCTCTGCAAACTAGACTACATTCTCGAGCCACTCATTCCCGCCTGCAAATTCAAGTCAGAGACACTAATCTTGGCGCAGGCGCAAGACAACACCCGGCGCATTGCCCTATGGGAAGTGTAGTTTTCTGACTACTCTAATCGGGGGCATTCATCATGATTTCATCAACTAAAGTCAGAATCTTATTTTCTAACAATATTTCACCGATCAGTCGGGCATAAAACGACTTGGAAAGGGTTTGCATGCGATCTACACGTTAAACCAAGTCATAACGTTTGTTCTGAAAGAAACCCTTTTGCAATAAAACACACAATGTTAGCTCCATACGTCGTTTACCATTTAAAAGATTATAATGGATCACTACCTTTTTTTTTTTTTTTTTACACGCCCTTTAAAAGTGAATGACCACAGAATCAAACGCACTACAATCCCCAATCACATGCGCGTACCTTCCGACTGCAGCGTGTTTTAATTTCATGTTCCACAAAATAAAACACCTTGCATTTATTGTATTTCTTTCTACTCAGATACACAGCAGATTTATAATACAGTACAGCAAGACATTTTGCACCGAGCGAAAAAAACTAAACAAACAAATCGTGACCGGAAAATTCTCAGAGTACTAGAATGCATCTCGGGCAGAGTTTATCCTGGGGAAGCGGTAGTGGAGATAAAAACAAAACAAAAAAATCCAAGGTAAATTATTATATTTTATAGTTTACGTTTACAGATTTCGCAAACATCTTTCTTTCATTTACTTGTGCCTCAATATTGTTTTCACCCTTAAGCATACACATATTGTAAACGTACACTATCAGGTTTAAATTTCCCCCTAGAATTATACTTGGTGCAATTTAAGATTTTGTCGAGTCCCCATTAATATAAATTACTCGATTAATAATAATAATAATAATAATAATAATAATAAAACAATACACACAAAGACTGAATCAAACAAAACACAATCAATAATAAAAAAAATAATTAAAATCGAATTTGAAAAAACTTTTCAAAATATACTGTATCTGTAGCGTTATATAATATATATATATATATATATATATATATATATATATATATATATATATATATATACTGCATTTACAGTACAGAAAGATTAAAACAGTCCCTCTTAGGGAAATCAAATGAGATTTAATTTTATTAATTTATATAATACTTCGGGAGGCAGACCACAACTGAAATCTTAACCTACAAATAAACACTGTATATACAAAATAAGTATAAAAAACTAAAACGAAATGCAACTGCTTACTGAAATAAACAGCAAATGCTATCTGTTTTCCAAAAGAACCAAAGCAAACTATTCTGTACTGTTCGGGTATACCGTTATGGTTTCTTTTTTTGCATGAAAACACTTAACACATGTTTGCATGTTAATTATAGCAGCACTGTTTCAGTGCAAGACTGCGTACCACCACAACCAATATATATATATATATATATATATATATATATATATATATATATATATATATATATATATATATATCAGTACGTTTAATAGACAGCACCTGCTAACTAACTCCGTCCGTTCGTGGCCAGTTTTCAAACAGAAACATATCGCCAAGCTACACAGCATAAGAGCACAACTGCTAGTTGGCGTTCCTCCTCTTTTTTCGAAAACAGTTCCTTTGCAGTAAGGAAAAAAAAACGTATATAACACAATCGAATTTACCTCGTCCCTATTCGACAAATCGGTCTTCAAACCCGCTGCATTTACAGGTTTGTATCACATATACAAAACCCGTGTCCTGTGGTTTTGTTTCACGCCTCCCAGTCTCAAAGCTCCAGCCTTTTCCGATATCACCGCTCGCTTGGCAGTGCGTGTTTGTTTGAATCGCTCTTCGCTTGTTTCACAAACACGACACGGGCCCCGCCTTGAAAAGGCTATTAAACCGCGTCTATTGGCTGGGCGCTGGAGTTAAATGGACTCCCTGATTGTGATTGGCTGGGGAGAACGTCCGTTTAAATTAAATCTTCCTTTCAACGCGTCGCTCCTGGATATTCCTCGCATTGGGGGAAAAAAGAGAAAGAAACCGGTAGATTTCGACCCAAAAGAACCAAAATAGTCGTTCTGGCTGCGTTGAGTGGGCTGCTGCCCAGTCGAGTAAATGCGATAGCACACTACCCGCCCTGCGTACGACCAAGAAAGGCAATTCAGAGAGATTTTGTATTTTGTATTTATTTATTTTTTACAGAGGGACTCGTGTGAAGAGATATGGGCTTCGTTTTTCGAAAGCAGTCGTAAAAAATATACTTAGTCAGATTATATATACCAGTTGCGCTGTATAAAAAAGGCCGTACGTTGCACGCCACCCCCCCCTCTCCTGTGTATCTCGTACGGATGTTTCGAGAAATGCATTTCCGGCTGTCCATTTGTTCTAGTAACGTTTAAAATATTGCTTTCTGTTGGTACCAGAGAGAAACCAATATAAAATAAGATTCACACACACACACACACACACACACACACACACACACACAAGACATTCGGAAACTTGATAACATTAAAACCAGCCTAATTAAAATAAGCACTGTTTACATCAATGTGTGTTGTAGTTCATAAGGCGGTTGATTTCGAAACTGTATGTTAATGTCACAGCTTTATAAATCTACTGCCTTGTAAATTTGGTTAGAATTCTTTAAATGGTTATATATGCACCCTAAGGTATTTGATACACCTAGAGCTTGCGATTAGCAGCTATTATTGTTTATATGGCTTAGTTTAACTGTACACGTGACCCTGTAACTAGGAACACATTCGAATAAACAAACTCGTGGCATCAGTCTGAATTTTGCTGATAGACGCCACACCCGGCACCCGATTACACATTGCTAATTAAAGGTACATACACCAACCTTTCATCTCGTCAGAACCCCAATTCTAAAATAATCAAACGACAGCACAATGGAATCTATGGTTTTGTTTCTGTAGCTGTGGTTACCAGTTGTCACTGGAAAGGGACATGTTTTTGTGCTGCTTGGGTTTGACTTAGTTAACGTCATAATGTAAACAAGTTTATCATTAAACAGTTCCTTCTATGAAATATTACAGCATTTTTTTTTTATTTTGTGTGGAGCGTGTATATAATAAGAGAGACTGGGTCATCGCTTGGAAAGCCTATAGCCGTGAGAACTCTATTAAACATAATTTGCAGAAATAACTACACAAAACACAGTACGCCTGATTTTATTTTCAAATAACACTTAAAGTTACAAAAGTGTCCCAGCCCTTATCAAAACATTCAGCTGTACACTTTCTGACTGCAGTATGCTAATAAGCACACACACAGCGTATTTGTGTAGTAAGATTTTAAGATCTGATTTCTTCTGCAGGATAGCCCAACTCGACATCTTGTTTTTTGTTGTGTGGGGCTTTAAAAGTGTAGGAAATAAAGTTGTCATAACAAGTATTCAGCAGCACCATTCTCACTGCCCTCTTCGTTCGCCGTGAATATTTGTCCCTCCAGAAACAAATATTTGGTAATATCAGTTCCGCTTCCGAATATTTGTACGCACTTACATATTTATTTATTTTTTGTAACAAAATAATCTTTCTTTGTAGGTAAGTCTGTGACAGGTCCAGACAAATATGGAGGATGGGGACACTCTTTAGCGTCGCACCTTCAGATGCTTTTCAAATTGGATGCAAGACTCCCATTGCATAGCAGTTTGATCCGCACCTGGTTTTACTGTGACTTTAAGAAGACACACCTGAGCTTGTTTGCTGCACACTGTGGCTGATCAAGCTCTTATTAATACCTGGAATGAGTGTTACTACCTGGCAATCAGAGTCTTATTTCCATCTCTGATCAGAGGAGAGCGATGATGAGAGGAGCAGTGAAAACGGCCCTGCAGGTAATACAGACTACACTAGTCACCCCGTCGACAATGCTGCCTCGATTAACTGTATTCCCCTGAAAGCCCAACAGTTTTCCTTTCCCATTCAGTGGTAGACAGACACTTGACAAAGAAATGGCCCAGGTCGTGTTTGGAGATGACTCTTCCCTTCAGCATGTTTTCTGTGACAGTGTATTCCTCTGTTAAGGGGTGGTTATCTAGAGGAAAACGGGAACAAAAGATATTGTTTTTAAAATGGACATTTTGGCCAAAAGAAAAACTTGCGACGCACAGCAAAAGAGGAGTTTATTAATGCTAACTTTTGAGTAGAAAAAGTGAGAATCTGTGTTCAAGTTGCGAAAAAGTTGGACAAAATAGTACCAATGTTACTGGCAATGCTATAACATTGAACCAGTGTCACTGCTACAGTTTCAAGAGCGACACGGGGCAAGCAAGTCACTCATCCTTTCCAACATTAAAGTCAGAGCCACCATCCTGATTTATATGTACAAGACCACGTGGATTCATTTCCACACTTTGCTTGTTAACTGTGCAGGGGTCAATGCCAGCCCTGGTAGGCTGTGCCCGCTCTCACCTGCGATATGAGGTGGCATGACTGCCACATAGTCCAGACCGGAGTCCTTCAGCACTTGGTACATGCGGTCGTGATCTTCAGTAACAGCCACCAGAGGTGGGGGCACCTTGGAGCGATCCCACAGGAGGAAAGCTACAACGGCAAAAAACAGACAGGGGTTTATGAATCCTCAATCTTTCATTATGGGTATAACCTCCCAGTATCATTGACACACCACTCCATCGGCCCACATTTCTGCTTCTCTCTCTCTCTCTATAAAGCTATGACACAAAACTGGAAAAAATAGGACTAATGTCAGAGGTGGGGAAGGAGATTTTCCTCTCCTTCCCCACCTCTGACTCCACCATCTCCTCCTGTATCTCTACCTGTCTGTCTGCTATTTCCTCCTGGATGCACTCGCATCACCTCAAACTCAACCTCTCTAAATCTGACCTCCTTTTCTTTCCCTCCTCCTCCCCCTCCTCTGATCTCTCTATCTCTGTTCCTCTGGAATCTACCACACTCTCTCCCTCTTCCTCAGCTAAGAACCTTGGAGTCACCCTGGACCCCTGCCTCTCTTATTCCCAACACATCTCCACTCTGGCATGCACTTGCCGATTCTTCCTGAGCAACATCCGAAGAATCCGACCCTTCCTCACCAACTATGCTACCCAGCTCCTGGTCCAGGCCCTGGTACTCTCCCGCCTAGACTACTGCAACTCCCTCCTGGCTGGCCTCCCTGCGTCCGCCACCCGTCCGCTCCAGCTCATCCAGAACTCTGCTGCCCGCCTGGTGTTCTCTCTGCCTCGCTTCGCCCACGCTACTCCACTACTCCGCTCGCTCCACTGGCTCCCGATCACCGCTCGCATCCAGTTCAAGACTCTTGTACTAGCCTACAGATGCCTTGACCAGACTGCACCCAGCTACCTCCAGACCCTCATCTCTCCCTACACCCCCACTCGACCTCTCCGCTTCGCCTGCACTAGAAGACTGGCTCTACCTCCGCTACGCTCTCCTGCCTCCCGAGCCCACTCCTTCTCCACCCTTGCTCCGCAGTGGTGGAACAACCTTCCTACAGATATCAGGACTGCCCAGTCCCTGACCACATTCCGGCGCCTCCTTAAGACTCACCTCTTCAAACAGCACCTGTAGAACTCCTCTGTTTGTATCCTGGGACACTATCACCCTTCATATAAATGTGCTTTATTTTGCTCTTATCTGCCCCCTATTTTACTGCATTTAATCCTGTACTTCAGAATACTGTAATCTGCCAAGTGTTTAACCTGTAGTACTTTGTATTTAATCATATCCTGATGTAACTATCACTATTATCTGCTGTATTATTGAATTGTGGTTTGTCACACTTGTACTTTGCTTGAACAAAAGTTATTGTATTTCTTGCTCTTATTGTATTACTTGTATTGTAACACTTGAAATGTATTTGCTTACGATTGTAAGTCGCCCTGGATAAGGGTGTCTGCTAAGAAATAAATAATAATAATAATAATAATAATAATTCACGCACTGGCTTAATTTAATGAGCAAACACACATCTCTTGAGAGATCACTGCAAGACTTCATGAGAAATCGCACAGAATTTGATATTGTCAGGAATCCTTATTTCAGCCTACGGAATGAAAAAAAATGTTGCTTCATAAAGTCGAACGAAACCTGCTGAATAATGTTACGTTAACATATAAAATTGCATACTGTTTTGTAGCAAAAACAAAACCTGCAAAAAATTCCTACCCGACATGCAAGCAATAACTTTGCGAATCCCACGTGCTTTCATGGCATCCAAGATATTCCTGGTGCCTTCGGACATCATTGTAGTCGGACCTAGGGGCAGAAAAAAAAGAACAGCAAATACAATAAAACACAAAGCATACAGAAAAAGTGCACTAACATGATTCATTTCTTAGGAATTGGCGACCTCTTGTGGTCAACTTTGAAAGTGCAGTCTTTATCTGCTTTAGAACTTCAAGTTTAACTTATCGTTAATCAGACACATAACAATTCACAATGCATCTCCATCTTTTAGCTACAGAATTAAAAAAAAGCATATCAAAACCATTATCCTTCATACCGTATAGCTGGCAAGCATGCACTATTAAACTGTATAAAAAATGTATTGGGATTCCTATTTATCAGCTTAAAGTGTGAGATACGAACCTCTGCTTATGGATGTCACCCTATTAGGAACAGCATTTGAATTGTGATGTGCGATTCTTCTTCCCAGTAGATGGGGACATTCAATCTCAATGGGGAATAAATATGACTATATATTGTTACAAAGCCAATCCTATGCTAGCATAATCTCCTGAATTTAGTGTTAATGTAATATAGTGCACAATAGCACTGGCTAGTGTGGCACAGCGAAAACTCCCTCTACTTTGACTCTGTTCATTTTGTCTTGCAGTGATTGCTAAGCTGTCAGACTCACTGAGGTCATTCCTGGTCCCCAAAATGATGATGACAGCGTCCTGCCCCTCCATGGCCCGCCTCACAGCCTCCTTATTCAGGACGTCCCCTGTCACCACTCTGGAGGCCTTGTGCCCGGAGGGGAGCCTCGCAGGGTCCCGTACCAGCACAGTCACATTGTATCCTGCGGAAATGAATCAGTACAAAATAAAATCACCTATGTGTTACTGTCTCACTGGTGTGAGTCTAATGTATTAACCTAGAATGATTGGCTCACTGCAACAATTAGTCAGTTTAATACTAATACTTTTGCAAAATTATCAATTTCTGGGATGAAAGAGTCCTCATTCCTCTGGTCCAACAAATAGCACTTGTGGCTTTTGCTCAAGAGAAATGCATGTTACAATACAACGGTAGAGACTTTCTGCTTAGCACAGCAATACTTTGACACACGCAGTCATCAAATCACAGTCACATGCCTCCTATATGTTCTGCTACAAAACACAAAGGTCAGCTTTCACTTAGTTTCACTAAAGCGCCTTAGTGAAACCAAAGAACCTTTCCCAACCCCTACTCCTAACAACAGCGCGTCCGATACAGTAATCTATAGATTCCGATCATTTCTCCAGCATAAAAATGAGTGGATCAGGTTATGGAACTGTTGCCATAGGTACAAGGCTCCAACAACAAACAAACAAACAAAACGCCAGAGCCTGCAACGCAAGTCCCGCCTGCCGGTTCATAGTGATTACAGAACACAAGGCAATGGCTTATCACTCCCAAGAGGGCCTAGTCCATGGTGATCATGACTCAGCGCTTTGACTTAAAGATGAAATGTGTTTTTCAAAACAATGCAACAATATGCTAGACTCCATATAGAAACGCTGGGCTGACTTATTTAAAGGTTTTTACGCCGGTGTAGCGGACTGGACTGCCCGTCAAATACCTGATTCTGTTGTACAGCTACACTAAAAAGAGCATCTCCTTAATGTGATCAGTTTCAGTCACAAGGTACAGTTAGTGTAATTGTACTCGTGTAAATATAACATTATGTTAAGTCATATCAACGATTCACTTTTTTTTTTCTTCAAAACACATAGCTGAGAATTACAGCCTTTCCAGTTCAAAAGCTAATACGACAGTGTTTTAGTATCACTTCTGTACGGTAAATGGAACAGCAGTAAAACGTTACCCATATAACAATCTGCTGCATTTATACAACGCTATGCTACAGACCTGTGTCACTACTGTAAGTATTTGAAAAGCGTGCAATATAGGCTACTGTTTAAAGATGTACCATTTACAGCAAGACAAAACACACACACTGTATAATTAGCAACAAGAAGAGCGGGTAGCGATAGTTCACACACAATAGCAAAATTGTCCTACCAACAGAGACATTTGCACCATTGATTTTCATTGCATTATATGTGTTTTCCCCTCACCTGCCTCTGCAGCTTTTGGCAGTGTCGCGAGCCCAGACATTCCAGTCGCTCCGAATATCACGACGTTCTTTATACTCCCAGCCATGGTAACCGATCGAGACAATGCACTGAAACAAAAAAAAAAAGCTGTATTTAAACACGCCGTCAGGGAGTTCCAACAAGTAGCGCGGTAGTATGGCTACTGTGCGGTACAGCCCCCTTAAAATATCACTCACTTCCGCAACAAACTCCTCGGGGCACAGACATTGAAGGTGAAACCGTGAACTGCACACACGCAGTAGGAATTAAAAATGTTTTTACAACGCTGACTTTTGGTGTATGGCCACAGGCACAGATGACAGAATGGCCATTTCATTTCTAAACGGCCAAGTGTAGTCATTTTTTTGGGACACACCAAAGGGTAATAATATGTCAATATACCCTTATATTAACGTCCCATATTAAAAGCATATGGCATTGTAAAAATACATGGTAAAGCATAGGAGAGCATTGTAAAGCATAGCAAGATATGGTAAAGCATATTGATAAACATGACAAACCAGCGTAAAGTATAGTAAATGCAGAGTATAGTCATGAGAACACATGGAAACACTGCGCACAAATAGCGGGCTATACATTTATTAACTATCAAATATGATAGTTAATTTTGCACGGTACATTTTAGTTTTACCAGGCCTTTCTCTGCTACCGTTGCTTAGTTGTTTAATATGTTATACCAAACCCTGCTTTCCATTGCGTACCCGTGCTTTATTACACTTCTTTATGCTTTTAATATTATAAACTTATTTTTATAATGAATATAAAATTAAAATGTTGTCTTGCGTCTGTACCATCTTTGCATGTGCTTCATAACGGTACAACACTTTATCAGGGTATAGGCTTTGCATATATTAATAAGCTACATCTCTTATGAATTGTATACGGCCTTGACAGAAATGTATACATGATGGTATATATTGTAAAATGCATTATGTGGGTAATTTTAATATATATTTTTAATATATTTTTTTAAAAAAAAAACTATTCAGATTTGCACTCCTGCATAATTATTTACCCATTTACGTGATGATTCCCTAACACGTAATAACGTGATAATTTATTAACACGTATTTACGTGGTGATTCCATAACACATAATTACGTGAAGTTTGTTATCACGTATTTAAGTGATAATTTGTTAACACTTAATTAGGCGATAATTTCCCATCACAAAATGATATGTTAGTCATCACGTGATATTATTATTATTTTTTATGTATGGCTATGTACACTGACCAGACGTCCAGATCAAATTGGGATCATCCCGATATTGTCCCGCGTCCCGATCGAGGTACTGTCTGGACGCCATTCCCGATTTTTAGAGTAAACTTTGAAAACCAAGACGTAAAATGTGACATTTTTATTTTCTCGTTAGGACATTTCGTATATGTGGCTGCTGTGCTGTCTCGCAGTGCAACAGCACACCCTACTGGTTTTGGGCGTGTTGTTTGAGTGAGTTGTTTCTTTGGGAAATGTCTTGACACGATGCTCAGCCAAAATATACTTTGCTTGTTTTGCTTTGTCGTCCATTTTTGGTATTTTACTTCTAATGCTGAAAACTAGATTTTAGCAACCTGAATCAAAACAATGCGGCACTGCCTGAGTCCCACCAGCTACGCACAGTACAGCAGGACACAGAAAAACCAGTACAGACGCACTGATAGGCGGATTAAGGGTGTGTTCATGGAGACCATTCTGCGCAGATACTGTGCAGAATCTGATCAATTCTTAGAAGATCATTGGCTAAACTGGTCAGATCTCTGTGAACCCACCGTCAGTCTTTAATTTTCACGTTAATGCGCAAGCGCATCTGTGAAAAACTTGGAGCGATACTGTGAAATGAAGTATTTCTTTTTCACTTGCACCCGATCGGACTGTAATCAATGCATTGAATCGGCGTTATCAATACACATCAGACCCATTGGAATGGTCTGTGTGGTCCCCCATGAGTAACACATGGGGTCTGTTAGGTGATCACCAACGCATTGAAAGGTGATGATAGGGTAGCCCAGTCTCATGAGAGAAACGTTAACAGATTGACGTTTCTGCATTTCTCCTTTCTGGTGGAAAAAACGTTACGTGGCTAACGTTTTCACTTTCAACCACAGTGCTTCGAGGCAGCTTTTGTCGAAATTCTTTTTTTTATATTTATTTTCTGTGAATATTAGTTTATTCGTGTTTGCTTTTAAACCAATTAAATTGTTACAAAACAATTTCTATTATTTAGTGCATTCGTTTTAATTCCGTACATGGTCTTGTAGTCGTGCTAAAATATACACTGCCTTTTTTCTTTATATATTTAAGGGAAACCTCGCTTAATATAATCACTTTCAGAGACTCAAAGTTAACCGCTCTGGAGTTCTTTTTTATTTTTATTTTTTAAATTATATTTCTCTAAGTTTTTGTTTTTGCCTAAGTGCAATGCACACAGGAAGGCGAAGGAATAAAAAAGCCTATCTACAGAAAAAAAGAGACCTAGTTTGCGTCGCTTGCGTTGTGCAGTTCACGCGGTTTCTTTCCTCTCCGCACCAACTGAAAATTCCCCCATTTTTATACGTAAGACGGTGCCCACTGCCACTCTAAAGGCACGCAGATGCGTGTGTGTAATTCCCTTTCGCATGCGCTGCAGCTCAAAGGGAGCCGGGAGGGTTTAGAAATAAAAACACATTGTCTCGTTCTCGGAAGTGGAATGCTCCGCGTTGCTGTGCGGTTTTCTGCTTATGCTGGTATTGTTGCAAGGAGAGAGAGAGAGAGAGAGAGAGAGAGAGAGAGAGAGAGAGAGAGAGAGAGAGAGAGAGAGAGAGAGAGAGAGAGAGAGAGAGAGAGAGAGAGAGAGAGAGAGAGAGAGAGAGAGAGAGAGAGAGAGAGAGAGAGAGAGATGTG
Organism: Acipenser ruthenus; assembly: GCF_902713425.1. NCBI lineage: Eukaryota > Metazoa > Chordata > Actinopteri > Acipenseriformes > Acipenseridae > Acipenser > Acipenser ruthenus. The sequence continues at coordinate 24,429,150 of NC_081195.1, forward strand.
CTGTATTTAGTGCTATAGGGCATCCAGACACCGGCTGTGGATTCTAACAAGCGTTTATCCTCTTTAACTAAAACACCGCGTTTGGAATTTTGATTATTGTTTTCATAATTTCGGCTTAGATTTTGATATTGTTTTTTTTTTTTTTTTTTGGTGATTCTGGTCTAACTGGGAGCTCGGTACAGAATGCTACGGGCAGAATGCAGAGGCAAGAATCTCAGTCACTGAATTGAACTCTCAAATTAATTACTTGGGCATCCTTTGAGAATATTCTAACCGGCGGCTGGTAAGCTAAACCCGACGGGGGACCGGGGAAGGGGCGGAAGGTGAGATCATGCACTTTTATTCAAAATATTTCATAAAATCTGTACAGCTCAGTCAGTTAAATTATTTAAACGCCTTTTGCTATCCCAAACCGGCCTGGTTTAAGCGATCCAGCTACACTGCAGTCATTTGAATGCACATAAAACATCATCTCTATTTGCCTTTATTGGTTTAATAGTTACAGTGCTCTAAATACGCATTGATTAAGGTATTCCAGCAGAATGTATCAAGTAACTGCATTTTTAACCGCAGCATTGTGTTTTCCCTCAAAAACTGGGGCTCGGAGATTTGAAAACTGGGCTCTCGCTATACATTCCCTAAAATGTTCCGAATGCGCACGTTCAGTAACTGTGCTGAAGCTAGATTGGCACATCTGAGGAAGCGGTTTCGTGTCAGGTTCGGACCATACACACCATTCCGCTTAAGAGAGAAGAAAAGTACGCTTCACATAGTTCTCGTTTTCCTGCAAGTCAGTAAATATACATTTTAGTGCTCACATGATGTCTTTTCATATTCCTGTCCCGCGGATTTTTTTGTCACACAACGTGTTTTTTTTTTTGTTTGTTTCTCTCTGCGTAATGCATGTTGTAGCTTTATCGATAATGACATAGCAAATAACTCGGCTCTGCTGTATAGTTCAAGTTGCATGTAAAGCTATGGAGCATTTGACCGGAGGAAGGTTTTTTTTTTGTTTGTTTGTTGTTGTTTTAACTCCCAATGCCCAGAAGTCGAACGTCTCCACAGATTTATGTTTATATCTTGGGAAGACGGATTTGTTATTTTAATGTCTACAGGCAATTTTATCGCTGCTTCATCGTTGAAGCTCACGCACACTTTCACAGATGTTGTACAGTAAGTGTTTCCTATTGGATGCTGCACCGGGCATTGCACACGAGGTACATCATTACATATTTTGTTTAATTTCATTTGTATTGAATTATATTCGGTAGGTGAAATTGCCAACATTGTGTTTTTTCAAAACAGGTATGCATTATACATACATAGATAGGTACAGCAATGCACGCAGTGACCGAAAAAAATACATCTGAGAATATTTGTATACCTCTAATACTGCTAGGCAGACTTGTGACTTGTGCAGACTGAGAGAAGTACAACAATCATAACTTGCACGACAGGAATTACAAGAAGGAGTAGCTGCTCTGAGTACCCTACTGTGCTATACAGTTAAAATGTGCTTTGTGTTTGCACTTGGGTTCGAAATAGGCCCAGAGTGTTCCAAGTGTAGTCGGAGGTTAGTGTGTGCAATTAGACTCGTGATATAATCGTGCATAAAATAACTCTTCAATTATTAATCAATATTAACAATTAAATAAGATTTCATGTTCCGCCTTTTTTTTCACATGAAACATATAGCTTCCCTTGTACGGTAAATTTGCACGGTCATTTCACACTGTGTTTTTCCCCATGTTTTATACTTTGCATTTGCCCTAGTTTAACATAGTTTAATACTTATATATATTATTTACCATACCTTTCTGGGCTATGTTATTTTCTATAGTACATTTTTATAAGGGTTCAACACGCTGTAAACTCTGTTTTGTTAGATTAAATTAAGTTTTGTGCTGTTGAATATCTTCGAAATTGAGAAAGAAGGCTGGTTTTAAACAGGATGTAAAGTATATAAAACCATGGCGTCAAAATCATTGCACGCTGCTTTGGAATGTGACGCCACTGCGCTGTCCTTGGTACTGAAGTCATGTTCAGTTCTACCAGAATACCGTATGATGACATCCATTTGATTGCCAAGTTCTGCTGTTTTTTTTTTTTGTAAATGCACAAAAGAGCAGATGTAGTATTTACGTAGGTCCTTTTGTTTGTAAACTAATCGAACCAAGTTCCCTTGGAAACTAACTTTCGAGGAAAATAATTAAATAATAAAATGACCACCAGAGATTTTCACTCCTCCCCCAATCACTGCAGTTGAAGTTTTTGAAGTGGTAGCTTTTAAAAGTTTCAGGGTTCAGGCTACAACACAGATGCACTGGCAGTTCATGCATTTTAAATATGTTGTGCATTTACCCAAACTGCACATTTCAGACATTCGATATCATGAGCTAAATGGGCAGTACATTTAGTGTCATGTGGGTTGAGAGAATTGCCTCTAGCTTTAAGGACAGAGTATAAAATGTGCAATGGGCTACAGCATTATATATAGAAGAGTCTGCATTGATGAGCTTTACTAGTCATTATAGGGTCTTGCATGCATTTCTTCAAAGCATCCATCTATAAGCAACTGTTGTAATCAATGCACACAGTTTAAAAGCATATATATATATTTATTGTGCACACTCAGGTTTTCCAACGACTGCAATATAACATGTAACATTTCTCAACCTTCCCCTTAGAAAGCTCATATGTTCTGATGGTACCATCTGCGCTTCCGCCTTGTTGAAAGACGAGTGAATGAAAGCTTGCCCGGGCTGTTTTTCCCATCTCTGAGTGGAGAGCTGACGAGATGTGGAGTAATGCAGCCTGGCATTCATCTTCCCTCAGGTTTATTCTGCTATTCGTACTCAACAGGGCTGCACTTAATAACCCAGAGCTGACAACAGCACACGAACAAAGAGCTTCACAATAAAGTCACGCTGGCTATTTCTGGGCTCCTTTTGTTCTCTCCAAATCCGTATTCCACCTCAATGCAAACATCACAACACATTCCCAGCCCAAAGCCAAAATTGTGTTTATTGTGCCCTAGCGGGTACTGAATTAACACCAGACACAAACCCCCATATCATAACATCCTTTAGTCCTGTAACTTTGACTTTATTGTATATGTCTATATATATTTCCTTATCTCTTATTAGAATTACCAACATTATCACTTAGTGTAGCGCTCCAATGTTGTTTTTATACTTGGGTAATAGGGATGTAGTGATTCACTGCAGATTAATGAATCCTGATGCTTTCTTTCCTTGATATAGCTTGTACTAATAAGCACAACATCGCTCATTGTAGTTCAAGAAATGGTTCTTGAACGAATAAGTGTATTTTATAGTTGGTATGAGTACATGCTCTCCTTAACTTAATTACTTTTGTCTTTTGACAAAGGAGTCCATAATTAAATGCTAATTTGATCTTGTTAAAGCATCATACACGTAGCCCATCAGGACCCTCATATTGCATTGTGATGCATGTCGTATCGCGACCTGCATATCGTGATATGTATCTTCCCAATTGGAATTGATTATCGCGCTCCTTGAACCCAGGAAGTGGTTCTTTTCCTGTGGCAGAGAACTGAGGAGCAGGAATGCTTTCTTGTTTTAAATAATTTAGCAGAGTGTGAAAATAAACAAGCCACAGAGATTATAAAAGTAACAGTTGGCAGATGATCTAAGTGAGGCTGGCGTCTTGCCATTCTCCTGCTCCAGGCTCCAGGGTAGAGCAAACCTGGGTGTATTTGGGTTAGGAAGGACTGGGTACGGTTACTGTCTGCATTCTCACAGGGCCCCTTTGGAAACCCACAGCTGCCAAATCAAAGATATGCTGGAGGTTATGTGTGGGTGTACTATATAAAACTGGCTTGATAATAAATGCCATTAATGTAAATATTATAAGCAAGTATGTCCTGTCAAATTCATATGAAATAAGCATCAATTCAGTTGACACATATTCAAATCTTCAACGAATACACCTGGAAATGTGTTCGGTGGCTATGTTGGTATTCATTCATATAACACATACAGGACTGTTCTAAAAAGTACATGATGTCTAAAATACATAACACACATTCTGTTGTGCATAATAATTCGTTTACTTAGATTTCCTCGCTGTAACGTGGTACGAGTGACACTTTTGCAAACGACAGAATATTTGTTTCAGTTTTGAAATGTAAACTGCAGTGTTGTGTGATGCACTGGCATTGCTGATTCTTCCCCTGTCGGTGAGGTGAGATGAGGTTAAAAGCTCTATCACCACGAATGCAGACGAGCCCGGGTAAGATGCTCGCTTGCGATGGGCAGGGGCGCCGGTTTGTGCCTAGCCTCTGCCCTGTTACACATACATGGGTACATGCAGTAAAGCATAGGGTTAACCACAGCTAGTATGGTAAAGCATTATAAAATATGTGGTTAACCACAGGAAAGAATAAAGCAAGGGAAACATATGCAAGACGTGTGTCAAGCACCACCGCTCCTTCCAAGATAATAAAGACTCTCAACTCAGACACTGTCCTCACAGTTGCCCATCATACAGTAGGCTTCAACAGCAATAAGCTGAGTGGAGCATGTTAGTTCAGTGGTTCACGTGGCGTCCTAACGGCTAAGCAGCAAGCCTACAGTGTAAAGCAGAGCGGCAACGTGCCACTCAGTCAGGCACTGCTACGAGGGATCGAGAGGGTTAAAGCAAAGGGTTTTTTAGCCAATAGACTCTGGCAGCCCAACTCGGTAACATATTAGTACCCCACAGAATCACTGTGAAAGAATTCCCTGTAAAAATACAGCAGATACGGATACGTGCAATGAAACTGCAACGAATTACCGTTAGTGTGTGCTAGTTTATATAACAGCTACCCTTTTCAGCTAAAAGAGCATTACTAAATAGACAGACAAAGGTATGAGCAGCCTACACTTATTCTACCCTAAATCAAGGTAACAGATTAAGGACAAGCATTTAGTCAATTCAAACCACTTTTTAATAAAACAAAAAGCAAAATACACAATTTCTAGTAAGATTGCTTGTTAAACTAATTGTGTATTTGTGTTATTGTGAATATCAGATTGTGGGAATATATGGAGTTGTCTGTCTGTCTGGATATTTGTCCATGTGTATGTCATGCTTAAAAGAAAAAAAAAAGTAATTTATAACTATTACACACTCAACAGTGCTGATTAAATCTGATTCTATCCCAGAGGTTGTTTAAAAAAAAACAACTTCAATATATACAATTCTAAATACATTTTTAAAATATATTTCTAAAGTAAACTAATGTCCACTAGACTGAAACCGCCAACACATTTCAAATATGAGTCATTAAGTTTACAGAAATTCAAAAACAGTATTGAGACAGCTAAACTATACTGCTATATGAGTTGACCCCCTAGTTACCAAATAAAGTACACTTTGTGCATTAAAATATGGGCAGTAATTCACAACTCTCCCCCCCCCCCGAACTGTCCTTCCCTGGCTTGTTGATATCCAATGTCACCTTCCACAGCTCAGCTGTTGGCTATGGCTGTGCTGTAAGTGTGTGCAGTGTTTAGGTTAGCAAAGGGAGTCTTGTGCTCTCGGTGACAGTGTCACAGTTAATCTGGCAGAGGCTTTCTCCTCCCTGGGCTTTCACTAAAACTCTTCTTACGTTCATGTATAGTGATATACTGCAGTGTGCACATGGGTTGATTTCATATGAATAACAAATCAAAACTACTATAAAAAGGACAAAGGGATGAATGTTCAGGGTGGGTTGTGTAGGAGGGTGTGGAGCAGCGAAGGATAGTGTCAAAGAGTAAGAGATTGCATTTTTCTTTCCTTCCTGAGTTTCACAGCACCTACACGTCACATTAGAAAACCACAATCAAATTGCACCACTGTTTCCTTTTCTATAAATGAATAAACCCAGCGTGCTGCCATTGAGACAGAACAGAACTACACTGACAGCAGCCAAATAGTCCACAACAACAATAAAAGCTATAAATAAACCTTTGAAATACAGACTTAAACTAGGGGGAAAAGTAGCTTACAAATATTTTATTCCGTTTTCCATTTCTAATCATTACTCTCACAAATCACTGCAACTAATGTAATCATTACTCACCTCCCTAAGCTGGGTGTAGAAAAATGTATTTTTTGTGACAAAACAGGCAATAAAAAAATAAAATACTACGACTACTACTACTACTACTAATAATAATAAATAAACTTTAAATGTGTACTTACCATGCTTATCCTGGAAAAGAAGCAGAATTCAGATAATGCAGCAGTAACATTCAATGTGCTTAAAACTCCACCACCAGAGACTAGGGTGTGTGAACTATGCATCAGCTGCAGAGTCACAACAACGTCTCACCTGAAAGACGGAGCACAAGGAGGTTAAGTGACTTGCTCAAAGTCACACAATGAGTCAGTGGCTGAGCTGGGATTTGAACCAGGGACCTCCTGGTTACAAGCCCTTTTCTTTAAACACTGGACGGCACAAAGTACTAAGTATTTCATGTCAGATTTTGAAATGGCACATTTTCAGTTTTTGGTTAAGTATATGGAAAACTACAAAGCGGTATATAATTCAATATGTTAACATAACGTTATTCAGCAGGTTTCAATTAGTTATTTCTATAGGTTGATGCAACACTTTTGGCCATAGCTGTAGTTCAAGACAACATAAATGACCTACAATTTGTAGTTTTAGAAGAAATAAAATGAGATCATGTACAATATAGAAGAATAAATGAAAATAAAAAGAGACTCAATACCACGATGCCTGAATGTTTAAATAGAAAGGAACTGTAGATTGTTACATCATTAACTATGCAGCAAATTACATCACAAACTCATGAATAAATTTAAATAGAAATAAGCAACTGTAATTATCATGGGATGGTAACTACATTCACTAAACCCATTTTTTTAAGGGTAACCACGGTGATTGATGACCATCAAAACTGCTGTGTTCACTGAGCTGTGCTTTCTGTATTGGACGCTGCAGGGGGAGCGCCATGGCGAACGCAAGCACAGACCTGGACAACGCCGAGGCTCAGCGGCAATTCAACAATAATAACCGTCCCGCCAGCACCCTGGAACAGGCCTGGGACGTGAAGAGTACGACAGCCAGGATCTTTGAGTGCTCCCGGATCAGAGCACTGGCAGGTTAGGCAGATTCTCTTATTTACTGAAATACTCAACCCACTTTCACACAATATATGTACCGCCCACCCCCTAAAAATGTTAGTTCCCCGCCTAGGAACCAATATTCGTCGCCCTCCACAGGAATTAATATTCGGGAATATTGGTTTCCTGTTCCGAATATTTGTACCCCCTTATTTTTTTGTAACAAAGTAATCTTAGTGAGTCTAACCATAAATTTTCAACTAAAACCCTAATTTTAAGACCGCTTTCCCTAACCCTAACCACAACCATATGCCCTCTGACAGATCGGTTCTCCCCTACAATAATACATGATAACAGGCTGCAAACATTGCTCCCATTCACCAGTGTTACACATGCATAATGTACATAAAAATAGGATACATAACAAACACTCATGTATGGAGGCAACAAATGTTCGCTGGTGGGAAGAAACATTAATTCCCCCTGGGGTCCTACATATAATAGGCTCTTTGAGTCACCTTCCTCTTGAATCTGTGTCTTCCCGTATGTTCTCATGTCAGACGAGCGCGACGCTGTTCAGAAGAAGACCTTCACCAAGTGGATGAACTCTCACTTGGCGCAAGTCGCCTGTCGAATCGCTGACCTCTACAACGATCTTCGGGATGGATACATGCTGACCAGGCTGCTGGAGGTGCTGTCTGGGGAACAGCTGGTGAGTTCTGCCTCTCTAGCTCCCTCACCCTGTCTCCCTCCCTCCCCCTCGCTCCATCGCCGACCCCCTCTCCCCCTCCCTCCCTCCCTTCCTCCTGTCCTCTCTATGACCGTCGCTCCTTTTCCTCCATCCTTGCCTCCCTAACCTCCATCCCTCTTTGCTTCCCCACCTTTCCTCGCTACATTCCTCCCTACCTTCCTGCCTACCTCTCCTTCCCTTCCAGTTCTCTCACTCCACCTCTCCGCTCACTTGTTTAAGCCCAAGCCCACACGAGGTCGCATGCGGATCCACTGCCTGGAGAACGTGGACAAGGCTCTGATGTTCCTCAAGGAGCAGCGCGTCCACCTGGAGAACGTGGGATCCCACGACATCGTCGATGGCAACCATCGCCTCTCGCTGGGTCTGATATGGACCATCATCCTCCGCTTCCAGGTACCACTCTCGCTCACACCCCGTCACTCAAACTCAAATTAAAAAACCTGGGTAATGCGGTTTGACATATTGTAACTTTATATGTACATACTGCAAAAGTCTACCAAGCAGTGTGTAATTCAATATGTTAACGTAACATTATTCAGCAGGTTTCGTTCGACTTTATGAAGCAAAATGAATTAATTCTATAGGGTGATGCAAAACTTTTGGCCATAGCTGTACACCCAAATTTACACAATAAAGCTATAAATCATGCTTGTGGGTTTATAGTGTCACTGGAACCCCTTTACAAAATAACAGCTTTATATGTACAGTTTTTACATTTTAAAAAGTTGTTAACATTTGTACATGATAGCCAGAAATGTGACTTTTATAACTATTTCAGACAAGGTGTGATGGAGAAACATATGAATGCATGCCTCATACATGTGATCAACATCATTTGCTACAAAAAAAACCTGGCATGAATATGGTTAATTAAATCCACATGAATTAACAGGGGCTGAAATCAAAATGAATTGCTTCAGAACTCCAAGGAAGTGCAAAAGATATTCAGGTGTTATTCCTGTGGTATTCAGTCAGAATTCGTTATGAATGTGCAGCCATTATTAAAAAGTGTTATAAAATAACAATAACAAATACATAGGAAGGCTGTAACTGCATCACAATGTTCTAAGGTTGAATTACAGCAGAGAAGCCAGAGTTAATGTAAGGGCCACATATGCAGCACTCATGCAAAAGACTTCTGAGCGTCTCTGTTTTTTCTCATTTCAGATCCAAGTGATTAAGATCAAGACTGAAGACAATCGGGAGACGCGTTCGGCCAAGGATGCACTGCTTCTCTGGTGTCAGATGAAGACCGCTGGGTAAGTTTTATTATCAAACCATCTCCATATTCTTACTATTGCAAACATCAACAAAACAGCATATTTATAGCGCAATTCTCCACTGTAGATGTAACCAGTAGGTGGGGATGTCATTTATAATAGCTCTTCAGCCTGAACAAATACATTGGCGGGGTATAAAACACGGCGTTAAAATGGTTTTCTTCAAGATTTTTTGCATGGTGTATTTGCAAGTTTTTAGCCAGTGCTTCCATCGTGCGCTGTATTGGGAAGTGAAATGAATGGAAAGCCCAGTAAGAGAAGCGTTGACCGACATTGTCTCTTGAATCTTTTGCCAGCTACCCCGAAGTGAGCATTCAAAACTTCACAACCAGCTGGCGAGACGGGCTTGCCTTCAATGCTCTGATCCATAAACACAGGTAATCCCATAAAACCATTTACCTGGCCATCCACCCGGCTGAAAGTTGGATGACCTATTCAGTTGCTAAAGGGTACTATTAGGAACCGTTAGGAAACATGGCTGCAGCATCAGGAGCAAATGTTATGGACAGCGGTGAGAGCTGAAGATCTTTGAAAGGTTTGAAGATTTTAACTTCTTTTGATTTTAGTTTATAACTTTGTCTTCCCCTTATACGTTCCCTTATATACAATCAAATTCAAATGGATTTATTTAACCAGGATATAACCCTTGGGATATACATCTAATTTCCAAGAGAAGGCAGCAAGAACTAACATTATAAAATCAAGGGCAAAAAGAGACAGGACACAAACAGTAATAAACATAAAAAGGAATACAGAATAAAAGCATCAGAAAGTCTAACAAATGCTTCATTCATCACATGATTTATACATCCCGCCATGATCCTTCCGCATTGGGAGGCGGGGTTAATTGGAGAGCTTGTGCTGAAACCAATCGAGATCTCAGACAGCTTCTATTGAACCAATCAACCATGGAAATTCATGCATGTGATTTCTGTTCTTTTCCCGTTTTTAGGCCCGATCTGATTGAATTCAGCAAACTGACCAAATCTAACGCCACCCACAATCTCCAGGAGGCCTTCAACAGTGCAGAGCAGCACCTCGGACTGACCAAACTTCTTGACCCAGAAGGTGGGCTTTATAACAATCCCGATCCTAGTCTTTTTATGAGCGCCCAACCCTTGCCAATGACTTCCATTCTATGTAACCCTTCCCTGCCTCTCCACTCCCTGCAGACGTCAATACGGAGAATCCGGATGAAAAGTCAATCATCACCTACGTTGTGTCCTTTTACCATTACTTCTCTAAAATGAAAGCTCTGGCTGTCGAAGGGAAGAGGGTTGGAAAGGTAAGAGCTATTGAATCTTCGCCTTTAAGGAGCAATTGATTTCTTATTATAGAACACAGAGCTAAACAAAATCATCCCATCAAATAGTCTAAAAGTGAGTTAAAAAGGGCAAACGAAACTGGATCCAGGAAACGTCACTGAAGCGTCATGTGTAAGTTCCTGCTGATTGGTTAACAGGCTTTGATGTAGTGTTAAAAAAAAGAAGTGGATAAACTAACCTTTTTGGTGTTTTATAGCAGACACTAAGGGTGTGCAGAGATGCCTTTAGCAGATTACTCCCACGTCAGCTGTGGTGGTGGTGCAGAATTTTGGGTTAAAGGTGAATCGGAAAAGATTCTGCCCATCACTAAATAAGCCAGGATTTACTTATCACAGTAGAGTTGGAGTGAGTCAACACTTTGGTTTTGGTATACTGAAGGGCTTTGATGTTTCAGTAAATTTGATCACTGATGCCCCCCATCCCACCCCCACAGGTCCTTGATAAGGCACTGGAGACGGAGAAGATTATCGAGCGGTATGAAGTGCTGGCCTCCGAACTGCTGGAGTGGATCGAGAAGACCATCGGCATTATCAGCAACCAGAAATTCGCCAACTCCCTGGTCGGGGTACAGCAGCAACTGCAGGCTTTCACCACATACTGTACCACTGAGAAGCCCATCAAGTAAGCCATGACCTCCCAACATGAACAGCAATCCTCTTGAGGAGATGGGCTGCATCACTTTAATGGGGATAAATAATGGGACACACATGTCAAATGTTCTAAGTTCTAAATGAAAATTCTATTCCACATTAGAAAATGATTTAGTATCATCAGCCAATCGGCTGTGGAAGTCACTGCATCAACTGTGAATCAAACTTAAAATCAATCCGCTGGCTTTTTTATTTTGACTTGCTGTATTGAAAGCTCAGTTCACATATACTTGTCTCCTATTAGCAGCCATTCATATGTATTGTTAAAAAGACATTATTAAATTGTGATCCAATATATTCGTTTTTTTAAGGGAAGGATTATAGAAGTAATTTGTTTAGGGTTAAAAAAACGTATTTGAATTTAAATATGCTGATGTACTTTTTATATTGATCACAACTCGTAATGATCAACAACATACTGAAGACTGAAGGTGTTTAAAGATGGTGCTCACTATATAAAATGGAGGCAAAGTAGAAAAATTACTTGAAAAATTGCACAAGTGGGCCTACATCGGATTTAGACAAGTTCTGAAAATATACCCAGTGAATATTAGTTCCATTACAGGTTAAAAAACTTCCATAGCAAAATCTATTATTTGTGTCCATCAACTTGAACGCCCTTGTTCTTTTCTAAATCTTAAACCTCTGCTCTTCCTAAGCTGCCTCAATGCCCTAAAACAATCCCCCGTGTTGAGTTCAGCTCTGTCTCTCTCTTTAAGAAAGACAAGCATCTGCTCATTGAGAGAGATGAAATATGAAACATCTGGATCACATCTGGGTTTGGCCTCATAAACAGCTGCACGGTGAAGACAGCATCTCTCGAACAGTCAGAATCATTATTCCTTGTATATTCAAAGTGCACGGAGACAAGCCACTTTTAATTACAGGCTGTTATGCGACTGGAAAATACCATCCATAGATATGTAAGATATAGATATAGATATGTAATAGCTACTACATGTAAACCTTTTTCTTGGAATTTAATGTGACGTGCTTGACTGAAATTCTTAGTTAAAAACAATGATCTGTTTGATGTTTGAAGTGATGGGCTATTGCTTGTAACCTGTCACTTGATTTCTGATTTCCTGGCGGCCGGAAATCACGTCACAAAACTCTCAGAAGAAACAGCTACTGGAGTTCCTGTTGCAATCGTGGCATCTCTTCCGGGTTACATGCACTGCTTTCATCTGGCGACTCAATGGTTGTGTTGTTGGCTCTTGTCTTGATGCACATCCCAACCCTAACTACTGAACACTCAATGGTGTTGAATTTAGAAATACTAAAAGAAAGATTCTTGTAGTATTTCTAGATCCTCCTCCTGTCGCCTCGTCTTTGCTAAGCAGCCCATCTGTGTGTTCTGGCTTCAGATTTCAAGAGAAGGGAAACCTGGAGGTCCTCCTGTTCACCATCCAAAGCAAACTGAGAGCGAACAACCAGAAACTGTACGTGCCTCATGAGGGGAATCTCATCTCTGACATCAACAAGGTGTGTGGCTGGATTGAGAAATGCACTCTTACTGCACAGCTTTGGCCAAAAGTTTTGCATCACCTACAATTTTAGGATTAAGACAACAAAAATTAAAAAAAACTATATGAACATAATTGAGATGTTTTATTTAACTACAAATGATATCGCAAAAGTCTACCGGAAGCCGTAATTAGCAGTATTTCATGTTAGATTTCAAAATGTCAATTATTTTTTAATGTTGTTTCATTAAGTATATGGAAAACTACAAAGCCGAATGTAATTCAACATGTTAACATAACATTATTCAGCAGGTTTCATTCGACTTTATGAAGCGAAATTAGTTCATTTTATAGGGTGATGCTAAACCTTTGGCCAGAGCTGTACAGTGGATGGCAAAACACAATACTCTAATTAAGGAAGGAATCTCATCCCTTCTTGCTTTATAATAATATAATTAAAATTTATAACAGTTTCCCAATGTGTCTATAGAGAACATATATATACGGTTTTTATTTGCCTTCTAAGGTATACTACAAACAATCACTCAATATTCTGTTTATAACACATGTATATATTTTTTTTAATAAATAGCAATTCAATTTGTAATTTTTGAAATATTAAATCAATTCATTCAGGGATTATTTTACCTGGCAAATCTTTACGTTCACTGTCAACAGAAGGTGCTTCCATGCAGATTAATTTTGAACCCTGTTTATGGCCTCTTCACAACCATCTTTTTAGATAGAAGCTTGAGCTTTGTCTGTCAGTTTGCAGCCTCTCTGTTGTTTCCTAAAGTTGCCGGTGGTAATGAAGGGGCTACAGGCTGTTTGGATAAGTCAGACACTGGCAGATTGTGTAACTGGCATATCTTGACTAAACGCGTTCTCAAGGAAATCTGGCTCCAAATCAAAAACAAAAATAGAAATCTGAAATTATTTCAGACATTATATAAAACATGTATTGTGCAAAGCGCAGCTCTTATGCTGAATTTCAGCAGCACGCCACTGGATTGGAATGGAAGCAAAGAATCATTCGAAACTAGTCCCAGTAAGCATGTTATTCCACTCAATGTGGATATCCCCACACGTTTTCAGTTGTGTTTAAAGGCTTTTTGTAGATTCAATTAGGAAATTGGTTTCTGATTACAGTGTTTGAGGTTATGAATATCCAAAGCGGGTGTTATGTGTGGGGATTTGCCTGTGTGTGTGTGTGTGTGTGGTTGTGTAAGGGCTCTGTGTTTAACCTCGTCTTGCCCAGGCCTGGGAACGCCTGGAGAAGGCGGAGCATGAGAGGGGCGTGGCTCTGAGGACAGAGCTGATTCGCCAGGAGAAGCTGGAACTCTTGGCTCAGCGCTTTGATCACAAAGTCACTATGAGGGAGGCGTGGCTGAATGAGAACCAGAGACTGGTCTCACAGGTATGAGGACGATCTAACATGTGTCGTTTAACTTCTAGTTACTATTAACTAGAATATGTAGCTGTCAAAATGTACTAAATGGTCTTTGGTGGTTCAATTTGCCTGACCATTTTTTAAAATTGGGGTTTACCTATTAATTGTAAACAACTGAGTTACGCTTTTATTCCATTATGTAATACGCTTACTTATAACAAAATGGGACCATCGTGAAAATTACTGTTAAACACATGCTGTCAACGCAGTTCCATCCCTCAAAAAGCGCAACATTGTATGCTTCCAATGTCTTTTTTAAAATCCAGGACAACTTTGGTTATGACCTGCCGGCAGTGGAGGCGGCGATGAAGAAGCACGAAGCCATCGAGGCGGACATCTCGTCGTACGAGGAGCGCATCGCTGTGGTTGTGGAGCTGTCGGCGGAGATGGAGTCCGAGAGCTACTACGACGTCCGGCGCATCGCTGCTCAGAAGGACAACGTCCTGCGGCAGTGGAGTCTGCTGAAGGAGCTGGTGATTGGGCGCCGGGCTCGCCTGGAGAGGAACCTCACCCTGCAGAACACCTTCCAGGAGATGGTCTACATGATCAACTGGATGGAGGAGATGCAGGTCAGAGGGGCTGCTTGTGTGTGTGTGTGTGTGTGTGTGTGTGTGACACGCTGAGGAAGGTATCTAGAAATATATATATATTTTTTTTTTTAAGATGTGATGTGAGTGCTTCTTGTTACCACAAGCCCCTTTTCTTCTGTTTAGGGTCTTTTGGTTCTTTGCATGTATCTTATATTTCACTTCAAACAACACTGTAGTTGTCGCTTCCTGGTATCTCATAATTACTCAATGTGTTGTTGTTCAAACTCCATCCAACGGTGTCGCTTTAATCAGGCAATATGACCTGCAGCAAAGGTACCAGGATGCAGCAGCTTCTGTATAATGTCTTTGTTTTGTTAGTTTGTTTGCTTGATTGATTCTTTTTTTCTTTCTTTCTTTTTTCTCCTTTCTTTCATTCATTTGTTGGTTCATCGATTTCTTTCTTTCTTTGTCTCACACATTACATCAAGAACATATTTTCATTTAAAAAAATAAAATACAAAAATAATGGCACCAATAGCGTCAGGTGTGAGTGTGCTGATCACTGAGGTTGCTTGCAGGTGCTGTTGCTCTCCAAGGACTTCGGAAAGCATTTGCTGGAGGTGGATGACTTGCTTCAGAAACACGGGCTGCTGGAAGCTGACATCTCCGTGCAGGCAGAGCGGGTGAAGACACTCAACGCGGCAGCTCTCAAATTCACCAGCATGGAAGGTGAAGGGCAGCTCCATTGCATAGCCATATCAGAGCCATATCAAAGTTAATTTGAATAGAGGTTCTGTGTGAAGGGCAGCACTTCAACTCAATTGAGCTAGACAGTTGTGGAAGTAAGTTGAAATAAGTCCCCAGTAAAATGCTACTTGGGGTGCTGGGTGTTTGAATCCTGTTATTGGCTGTGGGGAGCCTTTGTGCTCCTGCAGCATTGGAAAATAGATTGGGGATAGTTTGCCTGATTTGAAAAGCCCAAGAATATTGCCTCCCTGCTGCAACCCACTTATCGATTAGTAGGACTGACTATGTGATTGAAAAATCTTTCATTCACATGCTCTGATTAATTACAGAAAATGCCACCCCATAGTTTAATACTTTACTTCTTTCTTAACTTCCCCTCTCATTCCAGGTTACCAGCCCTGTGATCGCCAGGTAATCTGCAACAGGGTGAGACACGTCAGCACCTGCCTGGAAGAGCTCAAACAGCTTGCTGGAAAGAGGCGCTCGGAGCTGGAAGAATCCCGGCAGCTGTGGGCCTTCTTCCAGGAAATGGAGGAATCTGAGGCCTGGATCCGGGAGAAGACGGCCATCCTGGCCACCCAGACCTTCGGCAAGGACCTCAGCAGCATCTTGAAGCTGCTCAACAAGCACAAGACCCTGGCCGGGGAGCTCTTGGGCCGCCGGTCCCTCCTCCAGCAGACCATGAAGAAGGGCAAGCAGATCCTGACCCAGAAATGCTTCGGGACGGGGCACATCCAGGAGAAGATCATGGAGGTGAAGGCCCAGTGGAAGAAGCTTGAAGACCACGCGGGCTTGAGGCTCCACAAACTACAGGAGGCCCTCAGCTTCTTCCAGTTCAATGCAGAAACGGATGATCTCTTGGCCTGGCTGCAGGACACCTACAGGCTGGTCTCCAGTGAGGACTTTGGCCACGACGAGTACTCCACCCAGTCCTTGATGAAGAAGCACAAAGGGGTGGCCGAGGAGATCGAGAAGCACCGGATCTATGTGGTATCTCTCCGCAAGCACAAGGTCAGCTTGTCCGCGCAGTACCGGGACCTGGACGAGGTGCAGAACCGCATGGCAGAGGTGGAGCAGCTCTACACGGAGGTGACCGAAGTGACTGCCCTGAGGCAGCAGTGGCTCCACGATGCCCTGGCCGTCTACCGCATGTTCAGCGAGGTCAACGCCTGCGAGGTCTGGATCGATGAGAAGGAACAGTGGCTCAACAAAATGGAAATCCCAGAGAAGCTGGAAGACGTGGAAGTGGTGGCACACAGGTAAGTCAAGTCCTTTTCTTTCAGTTGTAATTACAGGTAGAATCAGGGGCTAAGGTGTAAGAAAAGAAACTGAATCTCATAATTAAGGAAGAGGGATAAAAAAAATATCTTGATTTACAGTAGCTTCCATATATGCTTCATGTTCTCATCTGCTTGTGAATTTGGGTTTTGTCTAGCCACTTTTGGAGGGTTTTTCAAACATCTGTGTTTTTGTATTGAACTTGTGGTATAGTAACAACAGCTTTAGTAGCAAGTGATTTTCAAACAGAATTTGTTAATAAAATCAATCCAATAATGCCTTGAAATTGAGTCGATGAGGTCGTTATGAATGCATTTCTCGTTAAAAGCTTAATTCAAGGTCGACAAAATGCCCTATACAGACGCAATCGAGTTTTTAGATCGTCATCTGGTAGATCTAGAGAAATGAACCTTGGTCCTGTCCACCCTCTCTCTGTATCGTAGCTGGGGTCTGTCAATCTCTGGCTCGCACTCAAGCTCTAAAATTGCATTTGCTGCTACTGCTGCTGCAACTCCCAGCAAACCCATAGTTTTTTTTTATTCCAGGTGAGTTATATACTTTTTCGTTAATTAAAACCCTCCTTTTTCATGTGAAAATTAACTCCTGATAAATGATGGCAATTAACACAGATTTCCTTTTAAATTCCCACGCAAACAAAAGAAATAGTTGCAAGAAGCCCTGCTCGTTAAAATATTAACATTATTTCGTAAATCAACATAATTTTTTGGAAATCACATTAGCACGATTGTTTAATAACGACATAAGTAGAACGACCGCTTAAATATGCCAAAATCAATGCTACATCATTAACAACATTTTGAAAATCCCTCCCCTTTGTAACATAAACTTCAGGTCTGAGAAACACCAGTGGCGGGCTGACCAATCTGATGAACAGGAGCGATGACATTCATAGATGTTGCATCCTAAAGTGTACCGTTACAGTACACTTTTGTCATTCAACTCATGGAACAGGAAAGCGTTTGTTTTTACTGTACAACTAAATTATTTTTTTAGTGTTTCCATTCACAGAATGTCCCTTAGGAACAGGTCTCTGAAAGTTCCTAAGAGTTTTTAGATCAAACAGCATGGGATGGTCAGTTTGTATTTCAGTATTGTTTTATAACAAATCGGTTTCTCGCTGACCAGGTTTGAGAGTCTTGACCAGGAGATGAACAGTCTGATGGGACGGATTCTGGATGTCAATCAGATTGTCCAGCAGCTTCTGGACAGTGGTCATCCGAGTTCTGCAGAGGTCAGAGGCTGCCAGGACCACCTCAATGGCAGGTAACCACTGGTCAGGGTCAATGAGAAATGTAAAATGATGACATAATATAATCATTTGTTTTTAAGTGTAGTGTACGAAGAGGCAAACATGGGCTTTTTGCTCCCGTTTGAGGGCCTAAAGGATCTATTATTAATTAATTTGTCATTTAGCAGACACTTTTATCCAAAGCAACTTACAGAGACTAGGCGCAGGCGAACTATGCATCAACAACTGCAGAGTCACTTACAATAGGACTTCGGTTTTATACTAAGGACGGATCTGAAAGGACTACAGGGACTATAGTGTGCTGCACAGTGCCGTTCTAACTGAGACCCACCACTCTTTCCAGTGAATGCCGTCAGACACAGCCTTTATCTCCAGTCGCTGTTGTCGGCCTGTGTGCTGACTCCTGATGAGTTTGTGTTTTATTTTTAACAGTGTTTAATATTCTACACTGTCAGTGTCTGCTTCATCGACCGTCAGTGCCGGGGGCTAAAGTCCACTTAGACTCCCCCCCCCCCCCCCCCCCCCCCCAGATGAGGGACAGTGGCATAGGCTAGGGTTGTCCAATCACGGTCCTGGAGGACCATTCCACTCCAGGTTTAACAGGTAAAATGAGACAATCAACTACTTCAAGGTCTGGATGCAGGTTCAATTAAATGCTTTTGAATGGGGTTGGAACAAAGACCAGGAGTGGTAAGGGCCAGCCCTGTTCTGCCAGCTAGGGACCGGAACACCCTTTGCTTGCCAGAGCTTGACGGATTTTGTTCGCTGTTTTTGAACATGGATTGCGCTTATGTCCGCTGGGGTGATACCACCAGCTTCTATTTGAACACAGGCTTCCAGAGGTGACTGAAGCAGCCCTCTGTGCTGCCTTAAGCCTCCACTAAACAGATGTTTTCCGCATGTGCTTATAAAGCAGCAACCCTCTAAATAATGGAAGTGCTATTTTTAAAACCGTGTGGAACACAGAGCCTTGATGCGGCTGGCACTCCACATTGTGAGATGTGGGAGTGTATTCAATTGTTTCCCCTCAGTACTGTAGAGGAGAGCACTGCAGCACTGATTGTGTTTTCTGACTCACATACTGTACTCACATGGAGACACATATATGCGACAGCCTGAAGGCATACACTGTAGAATATATATATACAGTATATATACAGATGCGGTTTTAAGGCTTAGCTTTCTGTTTTGCTTATATTAGTCTTATTTAATTTGAGACCATCCATGGTGGAGCCATTTCAAATTCTATACAGGATGCAATTAACAAGAAATCAGGGCACCCCCCCTCCCCTCTTCATTCAGTACTGACCCCCCCCCCCTGCAAATCAAAGTTGCAACCAATCTGCAATGAATAGTTGCAACCAATCTGCAATGTGCAATGAATAGCATTTGAGTTTTCAGACTATTGACGTAACGTAAACCACTTTTTCATTTGAGCAATTTTCCAGAAATCCATTCGTGTAAGGGATGTGCACAAGCAGTACAACTGTTGTATACTAAAAGTTCACAATTACTGCAGCTGCCATTTAGGTTAGCAATTCAATGGCTATGGGAGCTACAACTAATAACAGGAGACTGGAGAGAGATAGTCGGGCAAATGCCACCCAGATGGGACTGCATTAGGAATGTTTAATTTTGCTGTGCAATGTTCTCCAATGTTATTTCTGCTTAGATCATGGATTTGCAACAATAGAGAATACAAACAGTAGGATATTAAACAGTTAAGTAATTAATGATAGATGACATAAAGATAACGATTCAATCAGGGGCTGGGATTCTGTAGTGACTGTAAGGCTAGGATTAAGTCCTAGGTTTGGGTTAGGACATAACTTAGAGAAAAAAAAAACCTCCAGGTGCATTTTGAGAGAATCCAACTGAACTGCCCATCAGACCACACTGCTTGACGTTGCTCCCTGGTCTTGCAGGTGGAACCGGATTGTGGAGCTGGTGGAGCAGAAGAAGGACCACCTGAATTCTGTCGTGCGTATCCAGAACTTCTTGCTGGAGTGCACCGAGATGCAGTCTCAGATCAGCGAGAAGAGGAAAGCCATCGAGACCACCCAGTATGCCGGCACTGATCTGGGAGGGGTGCTGGCCCTTCAGAGGAAGCTCTCCACCATGGAGGGAGCCTTGGCCATCCTGGAGCCCAAGCTGATCAGCCTTCAGCAAGAGGCTGAAGAACTGGCAGCCACCCACCCCTCCCAAGCCATGGAGATATTGGTGCAGTTTGAGCAGATCAGCGTGGAGTGGGACGAGCTCAAGAGGATCCTGCAAGGGTGCGAAGACTCCCTCACGGTGGCCAGCAGGCTCCAGCAGTTCATCCAAGACCTGGACAACTTCTTAACCTGGCTGGTGCGCACCCAGACGGCCGTGGCTTCGGAGGAGCTCCCCAACAATCTGGAGGAAGCCGAGCGGCTCATCAACCAGCATGCCGCCTTGAAGGAGGAGATCGGACGCTACGAGGAGGACTACAACCAGATCCAGGAGGTCAACAAGCTCCTGGCTCTGGAGGAGGCCGAGCTGCCCTACATCTCCCTCCAGCAGTGGCTGCAGAAGCTGGATGTGGGCTGGAACAAGCTGCTGGAAATGTGGGAGAGCCGGAGGGAGGTCCTGGTGCAGTCCCACATATTCCACCTCTTCCTTCGTGACGTCAAGCAGGCAGAGTCCTTCCTCAATAACCAGGTAAGAGGAGGACAACAGCAAAAGAAACAAAAATAAAGCTACTTTATTTATGTAACTAGATTCCATTTCTTGGACAAATCGTTTTTTTCCCCCCTGTCCAGCAACAGTGTAGATTGCAAACGAGTCGGAAGTCTAGGGTGAAATGTACCAAATAAGCGCAATGCTGTTAGTGACTTTTAAGGGAATGCTTTGCAGCAGCATTTTTTCTTTGTGGTTGAGCCTTAGATGAATATGTCATTATGAGCGCTTCTGCATAAATTTGCAAAAGATCAGGGTTCTCAAATATTATAATGAGATGTACTAAAGCTGCCGGCAACTGCGACACGTTTTAAACAGTCGTGATTGGCAAACCTTTAAAAGGCAGTATGAAAAACAAGAAGGAGACATTGTCTTCAGCAAGAACGAGTGATTTGAAGGATGAGAAGAGAAAGGGTATTTCGGACCCGCATTACCCTCTTCGATTTAAATGAAGACCAGATTAAGCACAGGTTCAGGATCGGCAGCCACATAATGCTTGAGCTGCTGTCTGATTTAAAAGACGACCTGGAGCTTGTCACCCAGAGAAGCCATGCTATCCCTGCAGTGGTCACTCTATTGTCCACCTTCCATTATCTTGCCTCTGGGTCCTTTCAGGGGACTGTGGCAGCTGTTGCTGGCATTTCCCAGTCTGCTTTTTCTCGTGTATTGCCAGTTTTGCTCAATGCATTTTTGAGGCGAACACCCAAATACATATTTTTCCCCAAAAAGCAGGATGTACTTAAAAGCCTTGAAAACAAATTTCTATGACATTTCTGGTTTCTCCAACATGTTGGGAGCAATAGACTGCACACATGTGCCACAAACCCCTCCAGCTCATTCTGAGCATCCGTATAGGAATAGAGAACACACCTATTCTGTTAATGTGCAGGTGGTTTGTAATTGCGCACAATTTAGCACTGCTGACTAACTTAAATAAAAACTGACAGTATGCATTTGGCTTATAGGCTACTCATGATAATACAAATTAGTGGTATAATGCAAAATGTGTTGCTGGTCCCTTAAAATTCGTATTAACGAGGATTGACTGTTCTCCTGTATGTATCATAACTTGTCAATGCGGCACCATGATCTATTTTGTGTTAATTGTCTAAGCTGCCAAGTTAATAATAATAATAATAATAATAATAATAATAATAATAATAATAATAATAATAATAATAAGATAAAATAATTTAGTTTCAATTTAAAATAATCTTTTATACACATTGTACACCAATGCATACAATGCAGCAGCATGATTTATTTTGTGTTACCGGTTGGCTAAAGTAAAAAGAAAGTGTGCTAGGTATTTATTTGATTTTACTACTGTACTGTATACTGTATAGGCCTACTGTACAGATTTATATTTTTACATGAAACACATTAGTGTTATTTCAGCACAATGATTTATACATTTAAAATACATTGAGCACTATAAATGTATGTATGTGCGATTTTATTGTATTTTTAAAAACCTGACACCTCCTTATGTCGGACAAACATGTCTGGTTTAGCGAGGGGCTACTGTATGATTATGAAAAGCTTTTTGATAGAATCCCATTTTTTATTTGGGGGTGAAGGTGGGGGACCCACTATAGAATCTGATGGGATTAAACTGCCTTTCATTATTTAATCGAAAAAATGACGGACAACTCTCGCAGTGCTAGAGATCTCGCTAAAAGGACGCAACAAATATTTAAATTTGTATATTGCGGTTCTTTTCATTAACATATTTTCTCTTAGTATATACAACAAAATGTATACTTTGCGAATTGTCGCAACGAAAATGCAAATTGCGCTATGTTTGCACTGCGACTGGCCCATCTCAATACATCTACCCCTGAATGTTTTAAAATGATGATTCAAGGTTTGTTTTCAGCTATAGGCAAACATAGCTGTGCCCTATTTATACAAGAATAGTAACATTATACATTTGGAAAAGAACATTATCAAGTCCGTATTTTACCCTGAAATGCCCCTTTCTGGATCACATTTGCTACAATGCTTAGCCACCCCTCTATTATTATTTTTCACAAGCCAGAATTTTTCATATGCAGAACATCAGGGGTCTCTAACCCTGGTCCTGGAGAGTCCCCAATCCAACAGGTTTTATAGGTGTCACACATATAAAATCTGGACTAATTAAGCCAATAATTAAGTAACTGAGAGCTCGGTTGTAATGAAAACCAGAAGACCCTGAGCTCTCCAGGACCAGGGTTGGAGAGCCCTACAATGCATTAGTTGCCAGACGGGGGGGGGGGGGGGGGGGGGGGGGAATAAAAGTGCTTTGTACAAGAAATGGAATCTAGTTACATAAATAAGAGGCTTTTTTCTCATTTCAAAAATACTTGGGCATTAAAGGGTTAATTTGCATTCTTTCCTTGCAGCTGTACTTTACATACAGTGCAGCCATAAGTCCTTATCACTGGAATCTGTAAAGGGTTAAGTGCGTTTCTGTGAAGCAGTGGGGGAAACGTGCAGTGGATTAGCATAATTTCTATTTTATCTGGTTGTCATTCAACCCTACCCACTCGAGGGGGTTAGAGCGGAGCTGTGTGCAGCTTAGAGAGGGTCTGACTAGCAGCTCAAAGCAGAGGTTGTTAGCTAATACACGAGGTTACATGTGAGCTAGAGGGGGAGAGAGGAACGGAGAGAGATGTGCCAACGATCATTAGCTACCCAGCAATGCGCAAGCTCCCTCCAATATTAATCTGAGTTAATCAAGTTACAGTAAAAGGCTGGCCAAAAAAAGCACCTACCAAAACACAGTAATCAGGGTGTAGGACCACCAAGAGCAGCAGGGATGGCTTTGTTTAGACATTATTCTGCAGGGACTGGTGATCATGCCTCAATAATTGCCTACTGCCTCTAATTCCTTTATCCCGGGTATGTTTCTCATAACGGATACTGTGCAGAACCAGATCACATTAAAGGAATGACAGCAATTAAAAGCTTCTGACATCAGCTACTGCATGTCTTTGTGCACTGTTTGTTGAAGAAATAACCCCCTTGGTAAACCTGCCCCCTTTCCCGTAGGTACAGTAATGCCAACTGTATCATCTCCTCACTGTTGCAGGAATACTACAAGAAATTAGGTTAAAAAGGCAACACATTAAAAGAGAAAAATATGTCAACAAATTCTTGGTAATCGGTATGATTACAAGCCAAAAGCTGTTCTAATCCAATTTTTAAAAAAAAACAGGATTCAGAAATCTGGTTGTATTTGGGAACTGGGTCAAGTGATTTCATGTAATCTGTAAGATGGTTAACCCTTTCAAATGCTTTTCCAAGCAGATTCCCCAGTCATGTAAATTCATGATTTCCAGATCCAGTAATGCAGAATTATCTTATAACAATTATAAGTCGCCCTGGATAAGGGCGTCTGCTAAAAAATTAATAATATGTTTCCCCATATACTTAATGAAAAACTGACAAAAATTGAAAAACGTTGACATTTCGAAATCTAACCTGAAATACTGTACTACTATTATGGCTTCCGGTAGACTTTTTGCGATATCATCTTGTAGTTTCTTTGATGACATGATGTTAAATAAAAGATCTAAAATATGTGCCTAGTGTTTTTAAATTATGTCTCAATCCTAAAATTCAAGGTGATGTAAAATGTTTGCCCATAGCGGTAGCTGTTATGGTATTGACAAAGCTCTGTTTCTTACTCTATCCTCTCTCAGGAATCAGCCCTGGCTCATGTAGAGCTGCCCACCACCGTGGAGACAGTGGAAGCCACTATAAAGAAGCACAGAGACTTCACCACCACCATGGACCTGAACCTGCAGAAGATCAAAGCTGTGATGGAGGCTGGGGAGAGCCTGGTGGGACAGGGAAGCATCTACTCTGAGCGCTTCAAGGAGAGGATTGAGATCATCAGGACCAGGTACAACCACCCACCTCACCACCTCGAAATCCTCAACCTGCCATCTATACACTGGTGCCCAACACCCTCCAATCAGGCACCGTTCAGTCTCGATTCCCCAAGCTTTTTACTCCAAATCGCCACTAGCACAGTCTTTTTTCAGACAGAAAGAAACAATAGATTCTGTTGTTGATAATCCATGTTCAATAGCAGATTGAATAGACAACGTACCAGATACTGAAGTCAGATTCCATACTCAATATACCAGATTCCATTGTCGACATAACAATTTCTTTAATACTCATATTTATTCGTTAATAAATTCCAGCTGATTCGCCAGATTCAATTGTCAACATACCAGACGCAATAGTCAATACGCCAAATTCAATAGTCTATACGTCAGATCCCATCGTCAACATGTCAGATCAAACACACACAGAGGGCCAGCTGCTGCCAAGCTGTTGTTAATTAGGCTACTGAGAGGCTGAGATAAACTGGCTTGACTTCCAAGAGGAACTGGCAGGAGTATTGCTCTCGGAGTAGCCACACTGCCAAGCCATCATACACTGGCCATCTGCACCCGCTACAGTGTGGCAATAACAACTAGAAGGCTGTTCTACGTTTGATATATCTTTTCAAAAGGAAACAAATATAGACAGAGCGGAAACTGGGGCCAATTTCAACCAGACCTTAATATTTAATGCATCTAAGCACGGAGTGTAATTTCAGTTACTGATCTCAAGGTGCGAGGTGAAGACCCTCTACTTTGGAGAGCTCAGTCCGAATAACCCAGTAACCGCGTTGTGCAGCTCTAATTGACACCAAGTAAATGTGAAAAAGATCTGTGACTTTCATTGCTGTATATGTCCTCCGGTATTGACTGCGCTTCCTTCGATCTCTTTCTTCCAGGACTAAAAAGAACCGAAGCTCGGCTGAGGAATGGCTTCAGAAGCTGTTAGACCAGTGGGAACTGCAGAGGTTCTTACAGGATTGCCACGAGGTAGGCTGAGACTTGCATGAAAGTGATTCATCAAACCCAGAAGGGAATAAGGGGGTGCAAGGGGTGCTATAACCTTCTATGCCAGTGGCTCCCACATTTTTTCTACAGACCACTACTGTCGTCAGACCAAGAACGTACACTACAAACTATATCTGTACCATTGTAATTGTGAAATTGTCAAAGGGTTGCTTTTGGCTACAGATCAGCAATGCCAAATATTTAATAATCTGATAGATAAATAGCAACTAGGATGTTGTTAAGAGGCACAGATTGTTTGTTGATGTGCTGTGTTGTGGATTGATGTTTTGGGAGCGTGGGAGACTATGCGTTTTAAGAATACGGCCCGTATTCTCAAAGCGCTAGATTCTCAAAGCCATTTACTCCAAAACACTATCAGTGTTTGTGAATGGGAAAAAAACAACCCCAAAAACAAAGAAACGTCCATAAGAAAATGACTCAATACTTCATTCAAGCCCCTGCGTGTTTATTTCTGGTTTGATAACTTACGTTTCCCCTTTCTGGATTTTTTTTTTTCTAATGTCAAATTGGGGTAAATAGCCTTGAGAATGTAGCCCTTAATGTCAATGTGCACAGCTTTAGTCATTTCTGTAATTCCTGCCTTTGAAATTAGGCCATGGCGCATTTAACCCATTAAGTACCAAATAAAATATTTGAAAAAATTACAACACAAGCTGAATTTATGCAATTTGATACGTATCAATATTTCATCACTGTTTTTGGCTAAAAACTGCCGCGTCCTATTTTGAACACAGTCAAGTTTAATGTGTGAAATTCTACGCCAGCTATGAAGCTCAACACATAGAAAAATGAGGCTTAACATCACTGTAGTAGGAAAACCCCAAGAAATTAATCATCTTTATGCTTCAGTTTCTTATTTTAAACTGAGGCGTTACGAAAGCATCTGAAGGGCTATATTTGCAAAATTGACAGTTACGTTTAGACTAACACAATTAGAGTAAGTTAGCATAACAATATAGTTAAAGAGAACATTTAAATAACAGGCGGATACCAGTTAAAAATGCTCCCATAACAATTACAAAGCAGCCTATCCTCCAACAAGGGCAAAGGCACTGAATGGGTTAAGTTCGACCTCAATGTGCCAGCGTGCTGCAAAACATGTGCTGCTATTGCCGTTCCCTTATCTCATTCAGCCCTGTTTGCCAGTACCTTTTTTTCTCCTCCTGTTCTGAGCAAAGCAGTGAATTGTCCCTGGTGACGCCCTGAAAAGACATTGCTCGCACTCTCTCTTGCTCGCTCGCACACTCTCTCTCTCTCTCTCTCTCTCTCTCTCTCTCTCTCTCTCTCTCTCTCTCTCTCGCTCTGCTCAAGCACTGCAGTAGCAAGCAGTGTCTAAATGCATGCTGTAGATTCTGCCAGCAACACTGAACAGGACTGCAGATGCAGCATCACAATGCAGGGATCTAAGACAGATATTAGAATCGAAGAGCCTTAGAATCGGGGAGTTGGGGGAAGGATTTGGAAGCAAAAAAAAGGGGGTGGGGTGGGGTGGCGGCAGGGCAGTATCGTCTACCCCTCCTACATCCCCCCCAAAAAAAATCTGTTTTGAGGTTCAGGGTGACTGTTGACTGCGCAGGACAAATTCAACGAGGAATCCTTTGTTGATTTGATTTTTGATTTTTTTTTTGTTTTTGTTGAGATTTCTAGAGCTACTGGGCCTATCTGTGGATATATCAACTGGGATATTGATATATATTAAAAGGAAAATATATTATACAGCCTGGTTGGTTTAACACCAAGAAGACTGCTGTAGTAGCATGTTAAAAAAACAGAGGCCAGATTTAATAGACTCTTTGTAACCCAGGAAGAAAGAGTGCATGGATTATGCTTCAATGGCTGGACAGAATTCATCCCCATTTGTATTTTTTTTTTAAGTGAAGAAGACAGGTTTGCCCATTGCTGAAGCCTTCCTCCACCCCCTTCCCCAGCCCCCTTTCTCCCACTCCCCCATACACGGTCTCCCACACTTGGGCTCCGTGCTCCAGAATGCCCCCTGAAGTCCAGACCCCTGAATACTGTCTCTCTGTTTCCTAGCTGGACGACTGGGTCGCGGAAAAGATGCTGATGGCTCGCGACACGTCTCGCGACGAGGCCCATAAGCTGCACAAGAAATGGCTCAAGCACCAGGCTTTCATGGCTGAGCTAGCCCAAAACAAAGACTGGCTGGAGAAGATTGAAAAGGTAAGCAAATAGGGATGCATGATTTCATATAATCAGCTGCTATTACTGTACTTAATAATGTGTGTATGTGGGGGGGGGGGGGGGCGGTTATGGGTTCACCCCAAAGCAAATTTGGTCCCCCTACAAAAATCTTACTTCACTTTAGGCTTTAACTCATTTACAGATTTCTACCTGGATTCAAATAAATTTGTCGTAAAACTGTTAAGCCTACTCCAGAGTTTCATGGGTATCAAACTTTGTTTAATCCATCAAAACTGTCTTTCAGTCACTTGTGAGTAAAAACTTGAAAGCCTAATGTTGTATTTAATTAATTGTACACAGCTGGTTAAGATTCTATTAATTAAGAAGTTATTTGACTTTGAGAAAGTTTGTGACCCTGCATTATAGAAACATAAGTAACCATGTATGTTTAAAAAAAAATAAAAGTGCTTTGTTTCAGCATTGTAACAGCTCCATGTAGGAAAAAACCTATTTGTTATTTCTGTTGTCTTTCCTAAGCTCTAAGACATAGTAGCAGGACCATTTTGAGTACCAGTGTAGTGAAAAGCAGGATTCACGTGACTAGGAAGCTTCTGCCCCAACATCTAAAAAATTACCACTGAGGGAGGTCTAAACAAACCGGACTGTCAATCAATTCTAGACAATAAAACTAATGGTAGCGAATGAAGGATGTAAAAGCCTGCAGGCAACACAGAACGGTTTCATCATGGTTTCAGATACAGAATGCTACAATATGGGCAACAAGGACACCTTAATTAAAGCTTACAAACCCCTCAATTATACGTACAGCCCCCTGGTACCCTGTATCCCTGGTACAGTATCCCTTTAGGTAACACTTTACATTGTGCCTCCAATTACTGTGTATTTACATAGCCGTTACTTGTAGATAAATGTGTGCTTACACATAATTACAATGTTATTATGCATACAATGTACTTAAATGTGTAAATCTTTTTTGCATGCTATAACCCTAACCCTTTTTTTGATGCAAAAGATTTACACATTAAGTGCATTGTAACTATGCATAATAACATTGTAATTATGTGTAAGTGCACATGCATTTACCAAGTAACTACTATGTAAATGCACAATAATTACAGTAAATACAGTATTACCTGCATTTAAAGGTAGATGAGATTGCATTATAATTGCAAGTATTTTTTTGGAGAGTTTGATTGGGAATATCATCTGGACAGTATTATATAACAATCCAGGAATTGTTTTTTGTTTTTATGACGAATCCCAGATCCCAGTTAGGTTCAGATAATAGACTTTTGAAATGAACCAGCAACATACATACAGTTCATAACCCAACTGCATTCCTTTCACCTTCCTTTGCAAACCGTTTGTATGATATCCAGGCTCGACCAACAGATTTGGGGTTTCCATTTAACACTCCTAAGCAGTTCAGCACGTTTTAATCCGCTCAGGTTGTGACAGAATGAAAAGCTCTTTAGTATTAGCTACTGTAGGCAGCTATGCTAGTTCATAACTTTATATCATACAAAGTAGACTCTGATATCAAGAGTTATGGCAAATGGCTTTTCATCAGTTGGTTTGGTTTGTGTACATTAACATTATTAGTGATACGGTTGAATCATTTTAAGTATTTATTATAAACTGTTATTGTCAGGTCAGAGTGGTTGCTTATTGGCTGATTTGACTTTGAATGAGGGAAGAATCGTCTTGTACTCTACAGCACCCCATATTGTATTTTTGCCAATACATAATTAACTAACAATAAACAGTGTAGCTAACGTGTCCATCGCATACAAACTAGCTGTTAAATAACCTTTTTGGCACAAAAAAATAAATAAAATCTGATGCCGTTATCACATCAATATCAGTGTCTACTATTTAAATGTAGAATATCGTATAGGTTTCTCATGAATGCAAGCTGGATTTCTACCCACTTGTCAGGGCTGTACCTGGTTCTTTTGAGTAGATAGATAGATAGACAGATGGATAGATAGATATATAGATAAGATAGACAGATAGATAATTAAGTGTAGTTTATAAGGTAATTAATCTTTAAGCCTATAAATGCGACAGCTAGAAAAAGGTACATATTTTCCTCACACTATATCAATGACAGAGTAGTGGGAACATAGTAGGCATGCACCAAGTAAATAGCTTTGGCATTTTGCCTTTTTATAGTTTTTACAGTCATTCTATTAATATTAAAGACTACCTACTGCCCAATTCACAAGAGTCCCATTTTCAACCCTTATAAAAGTTTCCCACTATAAAATCATAGCAAAGTGTAATGAAGCACAATGAAAGCATGGTAAAGCAGAGGCAAGCATTGTAAAGCACAGTGAGGTGTGGTAAAGCAGAGGCAAGCATTGTAAAGCACAGAGAGGGCTGGTAAAGCATAGGGAAGCATTGTAAAGCACAGAGAGGTATGGTAAAGCATAGGGAAGCATTGCAAAGCACAGAGAGGTATGGTAAAGCATAGGGAAGCATTGTAAAGCAGAGAGGTCTGGTAAAGCATAGGGAAGCATTGTAAAGCACAGAAAAGTCTGGTAAAGCATAGGGAAGCATTGTAAAGCACAGAGAGATACGGTAAAGCACAGGGAAGCATGGTAAAGCATGGGGAAGCATTGTAAAGCACAGAGAGGTATGGTAAAGCATGGGGAAGCATTGTAAAGCACAGAGAGGTATGGTAAAGCATGGGGAAGCATTGTAAAGCACAGAGAGGTATGGTAAAGCATGGGGAAGCATTGTAAAGCACAGAGAGGTATGGTAAAGCATGGGGAAGCATTGTAAAGCACAGAGAGGTATGGTAAAGCATGGGGAAGCATTGTAAAGCACAGAGAGGTATGGTAAAGCATGGGGAAGCATTGTAAAGCACAGAGAGGTATGGTAAAGCATGGGGAAGCATTGTAAAGCACAGAGAGGTATGGTAAAGCATGGGGAAGCATTGTAAGGCACAGAAGTGCGTGTGCAACTCGCAGTAGTCGTTTATCTAATTGTAATACATAGTGCTTACATAAATGGGGGCTCATCTTGGATAATTGTCATTTTTTTTGAGCTGTACTGCTTACACGATGGTGTTACTGGCACTGTATTTGCGCCTGTCCCAGATTGACCAAACTGACCTTGCGTTCCAAACAGCTGACAAGTGTAATTCTCCCTGGACATGCTTGTCTGAGAATTTGCAAGTCTGTGCACTTGTCCTTGGAGCTCTGCGCAGAGCTGCTGCATGCAGGTGTACTGGACTCAGCATCCGGACATTCAGGAATTCAGGACAATGTATGCCAAGTACAGTGAAAACTCTCTATTAAGGGCAGCCAAGGGACCAACAAATAGTGGACTTAGTAGAGGAGTGACGTTAATACTGAAGGTACAAACATTAGGATTTATTGTAACAAATTAATAACATAGGATTTGAATAATTTTGTTTCCTACAATGTATTACATTTGCTACAAAATTGACTACGATAGATAGATAGATTTGACAAAGTTTTGTGATCAATCAGCTACTGGGAACTGGGCAAGCACTGGTGGGCCGAACAGCCTCTTCTCCTTTATATATTTTCTCGTGTTCTTTTTTATGTTAATCTTAATTATTTTTACTAGGACGATGTGCTCATGTGCAACATAATAGAGGTGGGAATTTTGAGTAATCTACAAATTTCATGTACCCCAGTAATAGTTTAATGACAGGCATTAAAACCTATAAAATTTTCCTTACCTAATTCTTCCATCCCGATAAACACTGACAGGACACTCCTGTAAATGAGACAGTGGTGTAGTCCTAAATCTTGTCTTAAAATAGTCCTAAAATGTTGATTTTCTTAAACAAGAATGATTATACGGATATCACGTTTTATTTGTATACTGAACTTAACACATGTATAATAGGTAATGCATTTATCTAATTTCTACAAGTATTTCCACGTCTTTAAGAATGCTTTACTTTACGTGTCTGTGTGTCAGTGGCAGAACAATGATGTTTGAGCTGCCTATAGAAAATAATCCCGGAACTTTGGTCCAGCACGTTCCGACTTAACTGCACCACTGATATTACATCTTGGTGGAAACATAAATACCTTTAATACAAAGGACATTGCACTGTGTGTCTGAGCGTGCATGTGGAAGAAATATTCCTGCATGTTAAGATTGGTGCAGGTTTCAGTCCCATTGAGGTGCGATTGATTTCTCGCTGCATTTGCCATCTGCAGTCAGCCTCGCTGTGTAGGAGGGGGAGTGCATTATTATATCACGTGCCGCTTGCTGCAATTTCGTCTCCAGCGAAAACAAACTGCTTTCCCAGCTCTGACGCGCTAGTGCTGGGTGGAGGAGCTTGCTGTCTCTGCAATATGAGGCTCTGGCAAAGAGAGAGAGAAAGACTCCTGCAGCCCTGACTGGAGAGATGAAATGCAGATCTACAGCACAGAGATGCAGCGGAACCCAGGGTTG
This sequence comes from Acipenser ruthenus, assembly GCF_902713425.1. NCBI lineage: Eukaryota > Metazoa > Chordata > Actinopteri > Acipenseriformes > Acipenseridae > Acipenser > Acipenser ruthenus. The sequence goes on from NC_081195.1 coordinate 24,461,214, forward strand.
GGGTCAACTCTCGTTTTTCAATAAAATAAATTCCAATTCCAAATTCCATTGTAATCGATTCCAACACGTCATTGATCAAAATTGCAACTGGCAGTATTCTGTTAAAATGAGCTTCTCACAGTGGCAACAAATGACTTGGATTGAAGTCACTGTTAGATTTGATTTTAAAAAGGAATTGGAAATGGAACTGGAATTGAAAAACAGTTATTAACCCCACCACTGGTGGCACCCTGCCTATCAGTACCCATAATCTATAGCTTTATACAGGGGTCATTCCGTGCTTTAGTGTACCAAAGGTCTGACTCATTTAGGGTTCTTTGCTTCCATTTAAATTCATGAACTTATTCCTAAACACATTTTGAACCTATGAGCGATGTTTGAAAGCATTTGAAAACATGTCTGGCCAGGGGAAGGATGGAAATTGGAAAGGGTTTGCTTACACCTGCCATTGGCTCCTGTTCGGAATAAGACTATTACCTCTGGCTGAGAGGTGCAATGAGGCATGATTGAGAAGCTCTGTCTTCACGGGGTGGGGGTTAGTGAGGGTGATTCCAGTTTAATTACCCCTCGGGGTGAAAATGGCTGCTTCTCTCTGAATAGAAGTTATTTAAAATTGTGTAATTGATTAGCGCTGTAAAAAAGGGAACTAACATGGGTCATAAAGTGGAGCTGTATTGTTTTTGATGGAATTGCATTGTGGAGCCTGATAGCTGGGTTAATTCAGCCTAGCTTGTGTGTCTTTACATTAATGCCAGAGTCTGCAAAAAAAAAAAAAAAAAAAACAGCCTAATGAACCACATGCTGCTCTGCAGTCTTGGGCTCAGTTTAGAAAAAGCTGTCATAAGCTATAACTCGTTGGCTGAAAATGACTATTGCCTGGGTTTGATGCATTGGAGCCCACAGTCCATTACAACAGCTGGTTTCATCAAACCAGAAGAACAAAGACTGTGATGTTTGCAGCGATTCAGAGTGTTGCTGTTGAGCTAGCTGTCTCCTTATTTTTTCGAAAATTGTATTCAGCTGGTACACTAAGCAGTACAGTAAAATAATGCTTCTGATTTGTCAATCCTCGCTCTTTGTATCTCACAGAGGTCAGGAGGGTAAGGTTGCACAGGTAAACTAAGTGACAAACAAAGACTGTGGAGAAATGTTGACCTAGGTCAACCAAGGTCAAAGTCACAGAATACCAGACCAATCCTACAGCTTTTAATGTTCCTTGAACCAGTGATCCCATGCTGATCTAGTTACAGACATCTCTAACACAGGCTAGATCAGCTATCAGTGTCTTTATAATTGTGACAGCCAGCGACACCTCATAAACTGTGGATCGAGGCTTTCTTTCCTATTGATGGCTATACATAGTAGCTGAGGCCAGGCTGGTTCTTACTATTTAAAGGACACTTTCAGTTGATCTAGGCTGTGTTACACATCACACAGACTGGTAATCGAAACTGAGGAGAAGCTACCACAAGAGGTTTAAAGCAGCGGCGGTGGCAGGCATGTCTCTAACCCGTTCTGTGTGTGTGTGCGTTCCAGGAGGGCCAGCAGCTGATCCAGGAGAAGCCAGAGTTGGGCTCCATCGTGCGGAAGAAGCTGGGGGAGATCCGACAGTGCTGGCTGGAGCTCGAGTCCACCACACAGGCCAAGGCTCGTCAGCTTTTCGAGGCCAACAAGGCAGACGTGCTGGTGCAGAGCTACACGGAGCTGGATCAGCAGCTGCTCCAGCTCGAGGGGAGGCTGGGCCAGGTGGACGAGGGCCGAGACCTCACCAGCGTCAACAAGCAGCTCAAGCAGCTCCAGGTCTCTGCGCCCCTGTGCATGGTTTTGAAACAGCTGGACAAAGGTTTTAGATATATCCATTCACATCAGTTTGACTTACCAAAATAAAAGCATGATTTATCACACTTGATAGTATAGTATGGTCAATTTATACTGCAGCATAGTATAGTGTAAACTCCATTATATACTTAGTTAGCCAATTTAGTCTTCTAGACATTAGTGTATAACTCAACCCTTTACAGTGTTTTGCAGGTGACTGGGGTTGTAGACAGGTGAACCACTGATTCACCTGAGCTGTTCATCCCCATGCATTGTCCATGCAGCCAGTTTTTCATTGCAGCCTCTTTCATTCTCCTTTTTGACAGCATGCTGGTGCTATGAGCTGTTTTTGACTTCCTTTACAGCCTCACAATGCAGTTTGCATCAATCCCATATAAAAAAAAGAGAGCTATCGGATATATTCCTATGCCTTGTTTCCATAAATGGGATCCATATGGTACGAAATAGGGATGTCATTCCAGCACGAATGGGTTTCTATGGATCTGATCTCAAACATAAGCAGGCCTAGATTAAATCACACCATGGCATCGCCAAAGACTTTGCACAGCATAGCTAGATTTTCCACATGACTCCAGGTACACTAGGACAGTTTGGGTCAGTTCAGGTTTTTAAACTCAGATGGCAATACATCCGTAAACTTTGATTTAATTAATTAAGTTAATTAAGTTCTGTGCTTTTTTAGACCTTTTTTTGTCTAAATGGCCCATTCACAAACCAGTAACTCAGTAGTTGGCACAAGTATTCTAATAATGCTTTTTTTTTTCAATGTTGCAATGACTTATACAGTTTCATAATCACTAAACTGTTCTACAAACAGTTTGATAAATATTTATTTACTGATAAAATAAACATTTCTTTAAATAGCGTATGAAGTCATAACTTTGTGAACAGGATCTTATATCTGAAATATACGTAAAAATATATTTGTCCACTTTTATAGCCTAAATTACAACCCTAAAATATACCATGATCTTAATATATCATGGATATATGAAAACAGAATATATTTCTTACAGTAGATAGCAGGGACCAAATACATTTTGACTGCAAATGTCCATGAAATATACATTTCACCGTGCAGTATATTTCAAAAAATACATTCTGTGGTGGATTCTGACTTTATTTACTTTTGATATGGGCTTTGGCTGTCAGCGTCACCTCTCTCCTCTTTTCTTTTGGCATTTGCATTCTGTCTGTTGGCTTGACAGCAGGTCAGATTTCTCTTTGGCATTATGAACTGTTTTTGCCAGAAAGAGTGAGGCGAGGAGACAGATTTACAAAGCTGCTCCTCAGTTTGCACTCCCAGATGCTTCCAAACTTAGAAAGCAGCAACTCAGAGTATTAATGAGGAAATACATCCAAATGCCATGGCAATGTTTTTTTTTTCTTTTTTCCTACTATTTTTAGTTTTTTGCTTAATTCTCGCTAAACTGCTGTATTTGATTTCCTGTTTTAAGAAATGTATTTACTATGCACCTGCTTTGTCTACGCTCCAGCACAGTTCACATAATATGTCATGGTGACTCTTAGCCGTTTACTTTTTTAACTACTGATTTTTCAATTGCAACACTATAGATCAAGCTTATCACACTGCAGTTTCCTGATGCCTAATGTACTAGTCTGGGAGTCACATGGTCTTTTTGCAGACTGTTGGGTGAAATTGACCTAGAGCACAGGAAGTGATTGGGTACTTACAATGTTTTATATTTTAAATAGATACCGCAGAACCTAAACATTTTAAACACAAAGAATGGGTTCCCAATGATAAAGTTGCTAACACAGAATGGATTTAATGGCCTCAGTTAGGTTTCCTTTCCTCTGTACATTTGCATTACCACTTCCCTCTGTATGATATCCGACACTCAGACACAATCCATGCGGCAATGACATTGCTCCCATTTCTCATGGGCAAACGGGAAAGAAACCACTAACCACCTCCATCACAGCATCACACTGGTATTTTCATCAATATATGTACTGCTGGAGTAGCCAGCCCAGCAAGAACACCACCATAAAACTGCATTGACTTAACATGTCTGCTAGAGGGTACAGGGAGCAGCTGCACATAGCTGCAGAGCAGCAGGCATTTTAAAAGCGCTCTGGTTCCACAGGATCTGTGGATAGCAGTTACAGGTTAAATATACCATTAGGGGTAAAAGTGTTTTCTGTGTATAGAGAAACTGCTATTTCAGAGACTGATCATTGATTTTATTCCTTAAGATGTTTGACTGCATCTTTATCAAAACTACTGTACCTCAAAATGCATCAAGTAAACAAGTAGAAAGCTAGACTACTTTTGTCCTGCACATAATTTTACGTGCATCTCTAAAGCAGAGGTGTCCTAACGGCCCTACCACTCCACTTCCAACCCTGTTCTAAATCGTTTAATTGAACCAATTAAAACCTACAGTAGTTAATAATTTTACCTGTTCAACCTGGAGTGGAACGGCCCTCCAGGACCGTGAATGGACACCCCTGTTTTAAAGGTTTTTGTCCAGCGTGCTCAGTCGCCGCTCACTCTGTCACTGGCTGTGCGTTCATCTCCAGACCATGGAGGCGCAGATGGAGGATTGGTATAAGGAAGTTGGAGAGCTGCAGGTGCAGGCGACCTCCATCCCCCAGCAGGGGGCGATCAAAGACAGCGTTAACCAGAAGCAGAACGTGGTGGAGACGCGGATCGTCCGGCTAATTGAGCCCCTCAAAGAGAGGCGGCGCATACTGCTGGCATCCAAAGAGGTGCACCAAGTCAGCCGTGACCTGGAGGACGAAATCGTGAGTCTGTTTTAAATTCGCTTATTGAATTATCTACCGCCTGTCCGTTTGTGTTCCTTCAGTATGCCGGGTTATCTACAGTAGAAGCTGTCATTCAACTACAGCAGAACCTATCAATGCACAGTTTATTATGGGTCTAAAAACAGTCAATTCAGCTTGTAGCAAGACAGGAGGGATTCAGTTGGAGATTGGTCAATTTCACTTATTTTCTTTACATAGAATAGGTGTCGTACCATACTTCAGTGTTTCAGACACAACGACGTACCTGACATTATTCATTTAAAACGCCCTGACATTAATAAGTCAACCACAACGCAGTATGACGACTCCTTCTGAGATACAATGTCTTTACCTATCCGATTGACCCCTGGAACCAATTAAACCGGATACGACAGGTTCTGCTGTATTAAGTTTGCACCTAACACCTGGTCTGTGTTTGCTGGTTTTGTAGCTGTGGGTTCAGGAGAGACTTCCCTTGGCAACCTCCAAAGAGCATGGGGACAGCCTGCAGGCCGTACAGCAGCTCATGAAGAAGAATCAGGCAAGTCGCTGGCCACCTATGTCCTTCCTCTCGTGGCGTTTGTGATGTTCTGTTTGAAGAACAGAGGGCCATCCTATTTATGATTCCTGTATTTCCAAAACCTTAGTGTTTTACATCGCTTAACAAAACAATAAATACATTCTACTGAAAAAACAAAACCCCACGAATTAAATTGAAAAATATTCAAATAAATAAATAAATAAACCAACAGGTGGCGTATCATCCCCAGATTGCTTAAGTTATTGTATTGCTTTCCAACTTCAGTTTTTGCTGCAATGGGTACAAGACGAACCCAATAAAACTCGGTCTTGGATGGATGCGGAAAGATTTGGATGGTATCCAAATTCTTTGAAAGACTTAGCATTTATAGGAATTCATTTTTAAAAACGCAATTGCTGTAAAAAAAAAAAAAAAAAAAAATCCTTGCATATCAACAACTATTGAAGCGTGGTTGAAAGCCCATAAAATCCTTAAACAGAATTATTCTCTATGTATTTTGTCACCCATCTGGCACAACCCTGACTGAAATTGCTGGTAAACCATTTGCCTTTCATTCCTGGAAAAAGAAGGGCATTACTCACCTAATGCATCTCCTTGATGGAGGGACTCTTCTTTCATTTAATCAGGTAATAGAGAGAGTCTCCCTACTACAAAGATGCGTCTTCCAATACATTCAACTAAGAGAGGCTATTAAATCGAAGATAAATATACAATTAGCAATATCATCTCCATCTTTTTTTAAATATCAGGAAAGAAAAATATTGTGTCTAAAATATATAAATTACTAAGTATCATGGATCAAGAAATTTGTGTTCAAAAGGATAAGTGGATTTGAGCTCTTGGTGTCAATAATAGTGAAGTCTTTTGGAAACAATACATTTTCTTTCTCAGTTAATTCAAATATTCAACTTATTCAATTTAAAGTACTAAGCTGAATTCATTATAACAAATCCAAACTATTCTTAATGGGGCTCTGAAGTCTGAAATCTGTCAGCAATGCACTGACAAAGTTGCTGACAATCATATGCATGCGTTTTGGTTTTGTAAATCTGTTAAACAATTTTGGCACATCATTTTCAGTACACTATCAAAGATTATGGGCTATATATATATATATATGTAGCACCCCTGTCTCCCAGTCTCTCCTGCCACCTGTCTTATTGGATCTCTCTGACTTAAATCTCTCTGTTTATGAGTCAGAATTTCTGCTTCTTGCTCTTGCAATCACAAAAAAAAAAAAACTTACCAACTTGGAAAAATAAAATAAATATATCACTTAAACATTGGCTAACATGACCCTGAAGACACTGCTAAGGTTAAGTGACCTAGGGAGTACAAGTGCAAAAAGGTAACCCATTAGTAAGACATAGAAACTGAATTTCCTTTAACCTAAAGTAGTACCAGATATCAAGTTTTAAAATGGAAATACCTGTGTGCTGTGACATGTGTTTCTTTCAAAACTGCACCTTTTGAGACACTATATAATGAATGGAAGTGCATAATAAACCTACAATTACTTCAAGGAACTGGCCAAAATAATCCCGTTCCATAAATGACAGATGATCCGTGTGTTTAATTGCACCTTTATTCGATTGAAAGAAAGCGTTGAGATGAGCATTGCGTGTTTTCCCCCAGTCTCTGCAGAGGGAACTCCAGGGACACAGGGGGAGGGTGGATGACGTGTTGGACAGGGCTGGGCTGATCGCCTCCATTCGCAGCCCCGAGGCGGACTGTGTCCGGTCCAGCCTGGACTGCCTGCAGCAGCTGTGGGACACCTTGCGCTCGGAGACAGAGCAGCGGCAGATCACACTGGACGGCATGTACCAGGCTCAGCAGTACTACTTCGACGTGGCCGAGGTGGAAACGTGGCTAAGCGAGCAGGAGCTGCACATGATGACTGAGGAGAAGGGCAAGGTAGGGCAACGTACAATACCTAATACTTTAAGCAGCACAGAAACCAGGAGAGAGAGGAAGCTGTTGGAAATTAAATGGCAAATGAGTTAGGATAGAAGGAAGGAGATACAACATGGAGAGTGAAGAGGGTAAGGAATGACTTATCTAGTTAAAATATACTTGATGTTTACGTTGATTTGATCTAAGGTTAATGTGAGTTCCCTGCCAGAGCCAACGCTTTGCTTAATGGTTCCTGGAAAACCCAACTTAAGATCAAACAGTTAATCGGAACCAAACGAGCATTGATGGGACGAATGGTCTTCTCTCGCTAGACTGGTGTGTGTGTGGTTGCTGCTCCACCTTTTTACATGCAGTTGCCATACACTTTGTTAACAATAACAGTGCTGGCTCACTCCCACTTTCTCAGTTCGGAATGCCAGTGGAAACACATGCTAAGTGTGTCTCTTGTTCCAGGATGAGGCCAGCACCCTGCAGCTGTTAAAGAAGCACCTGGCCCTGGAGCAGACCATCGAGGATTACGCTGAGACCATCGGCTTGCTGTCCCAACAGTCTCGCTCTCTCCTGGAGCTGGGACACCCAGACAGGTAAGACCTGGTATTAAATGTTAACCAATTAAGAAAATAATTGGTTCAATTAAGCAATTGAGAACTCGGGTGGAACGAAAAACCCTGAAGACCACGTGGCTCTCCAGAACCAGGGTTGGCCACCCCTAACCTAACCATTAACTTTAAGGATGGTATCTAGGGCAGTATTACTTGGGGGCACTGGAACGAGGGGTGCTGAGGGTGCGGTAGCACTCCTGGCTTTGCATGGCTTCCATCATATACAGGGCTTACAGTTTTGTTCAATGGCTTTCAGCACCCCCACTATAAAAATTGTTCCAGTGCCTCTGGTTGAACTCAATTTCGGCCCTCATTTACCCAGGTGGTTCTATTTTTTGTTCACTACCTGTAGTATGTTAATAATGTCAAACATTTCCACATTTTTTGGTTAAAATAAATGCGTGTTTAATTGCGGGACTCATTGATCAATAACACCAGGCCGCAGCGGTATATTTGATCCATGTCCTTCTACTGTACTTCCATCAACGTCGGGTTGATGGAAGAGCTGGCGGGTCAAGCCATGCAGCAGGCATTGCATTGTTGCTTACCCTCCTTCCGCTCTTGTGCAGCGAGCAGATCGGCAAGCGTCAGTTCCAGATCGACCGGCTCTACGTGTCTCTGAAGGACCTGGTGGAGGAGCGCAAGGGGAAGCTGGAGCAGCAGTACTGGCTCTACCAGCTGAACCGGGAGGTGGATGAGCTGGAGCAGTGGATAGCTGAGAAGGAGGTAGTGGCAGGCTCACCAGAGCTGGGACAGGATTCCGAGCATGTCACGGTGAGTGGAGAGAATACACGAGTAGGGCTGTGCTGAAGCATATGCATGGAATATTGAAAACGACTTTATATGGGGAAAATAGCATCTTCATATGTCATGCATTTGCCATATAAAGACTTTTTTTTCTGTATCCGTCCCCATATGAGGTCACCATGCATGAAAGTGTTCTCGGCAGGTATTCAATAAATCCATTCATTAACCTGCATATTTCAAAAAAGATAAACTGTCCTCCCTCACCTTTACAATTGAGTACCAATCAATAGCAATTCTCTTCTCTTCAGTGTTTTTAAAAGCAGATTGAAAGCGAATTTTACTTCATTTTCCTCAGAAGGTCCTCTGACCACAATGCGTTTGCTTTGACCAGGAATTGTCTCTTTTTTTTTGTTTCTGGCTCTTGTGTTGATTTTCCTAACTCAATTAATTATTGTAAATACAACACGAAAGCATGATTGCTAGTGTTTGGGGAGCGCCTGGCATTTTTCTGCTTGAGCTGAGGCCCCTCTCCCTTCCACCTTCCAGTTGCTCCAGGAGAAGTTCACCGAGTTTGCCTCGGAGACGGGCTCCCTCGGTCAGGAACGGGTGTCGGCGGTCAACCAGATGGCGGACGAGCTGATCGACTACGGCCACGCGGACGCGGCCACCATCGCGGAGTGGAAGGACGGGGTGAACGAGGCCTGGGCCGACCTGCTGGAGCTCATGGAGACCCGGGCGCAGATGCTGGCCGCCTCTCACCAGCTGCACAAGTTCTTTGACGACTGCCGCGAGGTGCTCTCGCAGATCGAGGACAAGCAGAAGAGGCTTCCCGAGGTGCGGGCCCGCCAGGGGGGCAGTGCCAACACCAGTAGCCTGCAGAGACTCATGCACTCCTTCGAGAGAGATATCCAGCAGCTTGTTACCCAGGTGGGTCCCCGCGCCTGACAGCCTTTCATTTAACGGCTGCCCTTTACCAGTTCTGCAGCGTTACATGATGGCTTTTGACCTGGAGAGTTTGTGTTCATGCATTGCTTTTACATTGTTTTATTAAATCTCTGTCATTGCATTTTAGTAACACATTACATGTAACGTAATTAAAAAAAACACTGCAGTGGGGGGCTCCCGAGTGGCGCATCCGGTAAAGGCACTCCGCGTGGAGTGCAGGATGCGCTGTATAGCCTGTACGTCGCCGGTTCGAGTCCAGGCTATTCCACAGCCGACCGTGGACGGGAGCTCCCAGGGGGCAGCGCACAATTGGCTGAGCGTCGCTCGGGGGGAGGGAGGGCTAGGTCGGCTAGGGTGTCCTCGGCTCACCGCGCACCAGCGACCCCTGTAGTCTGGCCAAGCGCCTGCGGGCTCGCCTGTAAGCTGCCCGAGAGCTGCGTTGTGCTCCGACGCTGTAGCTCTGCATGGTGAGTCCGCAGTGTGAAAAAAAAGCGGTTGGCTGATGGCACATGCTACGGAGGACAACGTTTGTTCGTCTTCGCCCTCCCGAGTCAGCGCAGGGGCAGTAGCGGTGAGCTGAGCTTAAAAAATAATTGGCCATTCTAAATTGGGAGAAAAATAATAAAAAATAATTGGCAACGACTAAATTTATAAAACAAATAAAATAACAAAAAAAACACTGCAGTGATAACAATTAGATTCAGACAGGAAATCTGTAGCAGCCCAGGAGTTACGTATGTCTGTCTTCAATTATATAGTATAATTACAATTACAATTATGCAGGCATGCCAAGGTTCAACTACAATTACATTGGAATTTCAATTAATTACAAATTACACAATTGCAATTCTAACGACCTCTGGTCTGACGTGACCTTTTTCTCTTTCTCTTCAGTGGTTTTAGTGAGCTGGCGTCTGTAATCTCTTTGCAATCTCTCTTTGCCTTAGGTAAGACAGCTTCAGGAAAGCGCGGCTCAACTACGGACGGTCTACGCTGGCGAGAAAGCAGAAGCCATTGCCGGGAGGGAGCAGGAAGTGATGCAAGCCTGGAAGGAGCTGCTGACTTCCTGCGAGGAGTGCCGGGTGCAGATCACCACGGCGACGGACAAGCTGCGCTTCTTCGGAATCGTGAGGGATCTGGTTTTGTGGATGGACAGCGTCATCTGTCAGATCGGCACGGGAGAAAAACCAAGGTTGGCGGTCTGTCATTGATCACCGCACTTTACAATAAGCGGCTGTTCACATGAACAAGGGTTGGAATAAGATTGTTCATGTGAATAAGAGTGGAATTCATTACTGGGTTAGTACTGCGTTGGGAGGGGGGAGTGCTTTAAAATAATTGGACGCCAAATCATATGAAATCCAATGAATTTGCTTAATTGCTATGATGTTTGAGTGCATTAGGAATCTGTGGCTAAGTTTTCTTCCTAACTCAATAACTATAAAGATACAAGCTGTTCATATGATACATCTTTGAAATCCAATTGAAATTCATATGAATTCACAGCCTAGATTTTAAAGCGGAACTGAATACACAGATTTAGTTAATCCTGTTTCAAATGACTACCCAAGGGACAATCTAATATGGGACTTAATCAAGTTTGGGATCATTGTACAAAAGTAATTTAACAAGGGAAAACTCAGATGAATGGGAGGTGTCACTCTATGGTCTATAATGCAGGTTTAACTGGAATTTTGTGTTTGTGTGTAACTGCATTTGTATTCCCGCCACTTATTGTAAAGTGTTTAGTTTTCATTTTTAATTTTGGTGCTTGTAAAAAAATTGCTGGGAGATAGGAACCATTGGAGACTCAGAAAGATAGCATTTGATCTGTTTTTCTGATGGTGGCGATGTGAGCTAGGCTAGCATGCCTCAGCCTCTCTTTCTCTTAGGGGAGTGAAGGAGGGAGGGACTGGAGGGAGCACCCTTTCTCTTAAGGGATGAGGCATGCATTTCAGTCTCCATGCCTCAATCCTGCCCTGGACTGGAGGGAGCACCCTTTCTCTTAAGGGATGAGGCATGCATTTCAGTCTCCATGCCTCAATCCTGCCCTGGACTGGCGCGAACATCCTTTCTCTTAAGGGATGAGGCATGCATTTCAGTCTCCATGCCTCAATCCTGCCCTGGACTGGAGGGAGCACCCTTTCTCTTAAGGGATGAGGCATGCATTTCAGTCTCCATGCCTCAATCCTGCCCTGGACTGGAGGGAGCACCCTTTCTCTTAAGGAATGAGGCATGCATTTCAGTCTCCATGCCTCAATCCTGCCCTGGACTGGCGAGAACATCCTTTCTCTTAGGGGTGTGAGGGGGGGAGCAGTTCAGTCACCATACCTGAAGCCTGGCTTCTTTTTGGAGACGAGGGCACAGTTTAGTCTCAAGGTATTTGGCGGTAAAAATAAATCGCAATTAGACATTTTTAACTAATTTTGTCTGGCTGCAATATAAGAATTAGGGGTGCGCTGATACTAGTGCTTGTATTTGTAATTGCCTTTAAGAAGTATTTATCGGCATGTATTAAATAAATCCAATTATGACTGTATTGACAGTTGCGTGCCAGTCAATCGCAATTAACTTTAACCACATTAAGTGCTTTAAAAGCTAATTTGAATTCGAAATTCGAAGCTAATTCGAAGTGAATTTTCCTCTCATCCACTGACATTTTTTCTGCCGTACCAAGGCCGTAAACTGACAATGAAAGTATTATTTATTAAAAATGTATTCATATTATTTTAGCATTGCCTTTGATGGGTACTCGGTTGTAAACATGAGGGAAGGACAGCTTTTCCCGTTTTGATGGATTTATTTAATACTTCTTAAAGGCAATTCCGAGTAAGAGTATCTAATAGGAATGCTCTCTCTCCATCTGGATTTCACCTTGCATGTTTAGATCATTATAACGTCAAGCATATTTGCATTTTAGAGCTTTAGACTTTTAAAGTGTTTATTGAAATATATATATTAAAAGGAAATACAAACTTTTATCAGCAGGGCTTTGCTGAGGATAAATTATCTAAGGTAGGCAATTTGGTAATGTTATTTCTTACATTTTAGTTTTAGTGTCACGTAAGCCCTAAGTTTTGTATTCATATAGTTTTGGAGTGGGCGGGTATTTGGTCCATTATCCAATCAAACAGCAAGATAATCATAATCCATTAAGGGATAGTGGAATCCTCTTAGCCAATCCAATCGCTTGGTCTCCGAACATCCCAGAACATTTTGCCATCATTGTTTTATCTTGCACGGAAGAAAAAAAAAAAATGACAAAAACAGTCTCACAAGCACATGTAATTTACAATGGAAGGGTGCTGATAAAATTAGACGTACAGCTAACCTTGTCTCTTAAAGTAATTAACTGTCATTTGTTTATATATTTCTAGGTTACCCAGGTGACGACACGTTAAGTCATAAAGTTTATCAACAGCTGTGGCCAAAAGTTTTGCATCACCTAGAATTTTAGATTTAAAAAATGATATCGCAAGTGTCTACCGGAAGTCATATTAGTAGTACAGTATTTCATGTTAGATTTAGAAATGTCACATTTTTTTATTTGTCAGTTTTTCATGAAGTATATGGAAAACTACAAAGCGGTGTGTAATTCAGCATGCTAACGTAACATTGTTCAGCAGGTTTCATTTGACTTTATGAAACAAAATCAGTTTGTTCTGTAGGGTGATGCAAATGATGGCTTTTGAGACCGATTAGTTTTGGCGCTGCTGTGTTTATGATGAAACCGTTCCTCTTACAGGGATGTATCGTCGGTCGAGGTGCTGATGAATTACCACCAAGGGCTGAAGAATGAGATTGAAGCCCGCAACAAGAACGTGATGCAATGCGTGGAGATGGGCAAGATGCTGCTGGCAGCCAGGAACCCAGCAGCAGAGGAGGTAACCAACTTGGATCCAGAGCTCAGATTTTGGGAGTTTGAGTTATGAGGATGAGGGAACATGCCTAGCCAGGCTAGAAACCAGAAGCCTTAGGGAAGAAGGCCTGGGAAATTATCACCCCTTCTGTTTTGATCTCTGGTTTTGATCAAAAAGATCCCTTTGAGATCAGAAACCTGTCATGCATTCTTGAATTTTTTCAAACCGCTTGAGTATTTTGGACGAGGAGCTTTTTAGATTTTCTTGGTAGGAAGCATGTCGGTATTTAAGTATTTATGTCTGTCACCACTGAGATCAGTTAAAGTTTACGACCACAGTGGTCTGTTTTCCGAATATGTTACTATACAATTTTTCTCTATGATACTGTACTGCTTACTAAATTATCCAGCCAAGATATGTCCAATGCAACGTTTCTCAAATGCGGCTCATTTGGAAGACAGATGCATGACAGAGGGTAAGAGGCACTTTTTCAAGCAGAGTGGTGGGTGTCTGGAATGGGTTGCCAAGCTTCTGATCCATTGGGATCATACAAGATCTGCCTGGATGCGGTTCTGGGATCAGTCCGCTATTAGGAACCGGATGTGCATGGATGATCTCTGATCTAGTTGTATCTCATGTTCTTATGATCAGAGCCTACCTGTGCCTCTTTCCGTGGCAGGATGATTCAACCAGCTTGAAGCTGAGAAAGGATGGAAGAAAGGAACAAAGGAAATATATTTCAGTGCAAATGTCTTAAAATAAACCCTTCTCTCTTTTTTTCCAGATTAAGGAGAAACTGGAGAAGGTGATCGCGAAGCAGAAAGAGCTTTCGGAGAAATGGGACAAGCATTGGGAATGGCTGCAGCACAGTGAGTCCATTCACACACCAACTTTCAACACTGTATGATCCATATTATGCAATGGCCTTAATTCGGGATAACTGCCTTGTTCTGATATTCCTCAGATTCTTGGTTCCTCATTTTGATTGCCTCAGTCAAACAGGAGCTCTGTGATTTTCCCTCTTTCCTTTGCAGTGCTGGAGGTGCATCAGTTTGCCCAGGAAGCTGTAGTCGCGGATGCCTGGCTCGCGACACAGGAGCCCACCATCAAGAGCCAGGAGCTGGGCAGCAGCATGGACGAGGTGGAGCAGCTCATCCGCCGGCACGAGGCCTTCCGCAAAGCAGCTGCAACCTGGGAGGAGAGATTCAGTTCACTGAGGAGGCTTACCTCGGTACGAGGGCTGGCCGCCTGTCCAGACCAGTGCTTCTTAAACTGGGGTCCGCAAACCTTTCCCCTGGAAGTTCTGGGAACTTGTATATAGATATATATTGGGGTGGTTTTATTGTGTTCGTTAAGAAGGACTTGCCCCACATGTCGTTAGATTGCTAATGGTCGGTGATTTAAGATGACTCATTAGTGAATAGGACACTCTCGTTGGAATGGAAATAAGGTTGCATAACAGTTTGATCCATTCCTGGCTTTACTTTGAGTGTAATAAGACTCACCTGAGCTTACCTGTACACTGTGGCTAATCAAGCTCCTAGTAAAACTTGGCATGGGTGGGTGGGGGGGGTGGGGATATGGTCCCATCTAAATCAGTTTTAAAACTTTTTTTTTCCTTCACAGCTGGAGAAGTTAAAAGCCGAGCAGAGTAAGTTGCCCCCGACGCCGATGCTGGGGCGAAAGGTCTTCGTGGACCCTCAGGAGGCTGGCCCAGCTTGGACCCCCTCCTCAGTCATGAGGCAGACCATCTACGAGCAGGTCGAACCCAAAACCGAGAGGCATTTGGAAATCGCCTCCTCTTCCACCAAGAAGCTGGGCTCCACCGCGGCCTCCTCCTACATGCCGGTGATGAACGGGACGAAATACATGGGCTTGGACCCCCGGAACGAACCAAAAATAGCCTACTTCCGTCAGGAGCTGAAACCCGAGCGACTTCAGCCCAGGATCGACCAACTGGCAGACTGCATCCAGCCCGCTTTGGAAGCCAAGAAACTGGAACGAGAAAAGCAAGAGCAAAGATTGACCAACCCGCACCAGGAGGGGGCCCGAGAGCTGGTCAATGGGACCCAGGAGCACGTAGGTGTGAGGGCAAGCCGATCGGACCTGCAGACGGAGAAGAGGAGGCAGGAGAGACAGACTTCCAGCGACCAGGAGGTCCGGGCCAGGAGAGACGAGCTGCCTCAGGAGAGGAGGAGGCGCGACCGGAGGATGGAGAGGCAGTCGTCTAGCGAGGAGGAGGCTCCACCAAGGAAGGAGGAGCTGCCTCAGGAGAGGCGGAGGGATAGACACGAACGCAAGCTGGAGAGACAGGAGTCCAGCGAACAGGATCGCTCTGAGAAGCGGACAGGAGGGTGAGTCTTCACGGCAGACTTCCGTGGCTTTCTCTGTTAACCAAAGCTGTTTGCCGGGAGAGATCTGATCCCAAATAGACACCTTTTGTGACATATGAACATCAGGCTTAGAATTTTTAATACTTCTGGATAAACGATCGTCCTAATTTAAAAATCTGTAATACTGTAAAGAGGATATATCTGCGGCAACTTTATTTTGTGTATAAATGTATTTGCAGCAACAAATGTTCACGCATTTAAACTATATATAAATTGAATAATGCTTGCCCAGTTGCAGATTTTTAATAAGAGCGAAATTAGTGAATATTTATTGCCAGCAAACATTTCATGTTGTACAGTATATCAAAGAGAACTGGTTGTCTGATTTTAATGGAATTGGGCATGGCTATTGATAAGCTTGTGAGAAAATCCAGACCTATTTCCTACTGTAAACATAGACTAGGCAGGTAGTCAGTATGCATGTCATACATTTTAACCTATTGCTTCAGGTTAACCCCAAGATGCAGATTCTTCATTCCAAAGTCTTGGATGCTCACTAAAGTGACTTGTGCTTGCAGCAGTACTGTTGTTATGCAGAGGAAGGCTGTGTTTTCAGATATCTGGGTGTGTTTGTAAGAGGCTTGGCGTTTTCATCCGGATTGCAGGGAGAAGCGGTCGACTCTAGCCGACATCGTGGAACAGCTGCAGGAGAGAGAGCATTCCCAGGCAACAGCTCAGGTGAGTTGCCTGTATTGGGAAGCATCTTTGGCTCCAGTTGTAAGCTTGATCTCCTCCTCTCAGGCCAAGGAAATACAGTAAGTTTTACCTTAGAATTCTGATTGAGTGATTTTGATTCCATATGATTCCCATGTTCACTGGGGCAGTTTGGGCTTTTTAACTCGCACCCCAATGCATTCTGGTAAGTGTAGTCCTGCTTCTCTTAAAGAAAAGAAACTAGTGAAAGGTACCTGGGCTGTGATTGAAAAGCAGCCTGAACTGTCCCGGTGAACACAGAGTCATATGGTCAACCTCGTTTTGTAATTATATATAATGTGTGTGACTGTACACGTCATAATGAATGCTAATAACAGCAAAAACTGAATTTCTTTGCAGGTAAATTTAAATACCACAGAAAACACTAAAACTCATGTCCTGAATATCCAAAATGCACCTAAAATGTGTTTGTTTTTTTGGGCCTAGGTCCGAGAGAGGGATCCTGGACCTCGCCTCCACAACGGGCTGCCGGAGCGCACTCCCAGACCGGACCGTCCGCGAGCCAGGGACCGACCCAAACCTCGAAGGAGACCCCGGCCCAAAGACCCCAGCACCCCTCTCGGAGAGACCCGGCGCTCCCGCTCAGCCCCGGCCCAGAGCACCTGCTCCGCCCCCCCGGCTCCCCCCTCTCACACAGTCCAGCAGGAGGGCTGCATGTTCCGCAAGCAAGACGTGGAGATTGAAAAAAAATCGTCAAACAGGTAGGCCGCAAACCCTGAACTCCCACACTGTGGCAAACAGGATGTGGCAAGGCTGCTCATTTCTGATCCTGTCTGAGGTTAATAGATAAAACAGGGTTGGAAATAAGACTCCCGTTGCACAGCAGTTTGATCCATTCCTGGTTTTACTGTGAGTTTAATAATAATAATATCTTAATTTTTATATAGTGCCTTTCATAGTGGACCACCATCACAAAGCGCTTTACAGAGGTAGGCTGTGAACTGTGCATTATATGCAGAGTCACTTACAATAGGACGTTGATTTAACATCTCATCTGCAGGACGGAGCACAAGGAGGTTAAGTGACTTGCTCAGGGTCACACAGTGAGTCAGTCAGTGGCAGAGGTGGGATTTGAACCGGTGACCTTCTGGACTTTGACCACACTGCCTCTCCAGTTTAAGACATACATGAGCTTGTTGGACTAGGAGTCTTTATTTCCATCCCTGTAAAAATGAGGAGGGGCTGTCCAACTGATAGCTCACTTAGCACAGGAATATGATGCAGTATTTCATTTTTGTTTGTATTTTGCAGAAGTTCTGTCAAACAGCAGATAAATTGATATTGTGCTTAAATATGATATGTGTTTAAAGATCACAAATACAGTGAAGCTGATCTCTTTATATAACATTTTCTACAGTCCAGTCGGCTATTTAGTTTTAGCAAACCAAACTTATTTCACGTTTGTATGATGCTTGCAACCTTTCTGAATGGCTCTGTTGCTCTGTTATGGAGATCAAGGAGGTGTGGCACGCTGGCCTGTACGTCATGGCCTCTTCCTTACATCATAGGTCCTGGGTAAACCTGTACTGCATTGTGACAAACGGGGAGATGGGCTTCTATAAAGATGCCAAGAACACCACGGCCACCTTCAATGGAGAGCCAATCATCAGCCTGAACAACTGCATCTGCGACGTGGCCAATGGGTACAAGAAGAAGAAGAACGTCTTCAAACTCAAGTAAGGAGGCAGGAGGTGTGCTAAACATGGCCTTACCTGCTAAATCAAAGTGTGCTAAATAACAGTGAAGGCAAAACCGGATGGGACTGTTTCTCCTTCTATTGCACTATATATATAAAAATATATATATACATTTTTTTTTTCTCTAGGACACAAGAAGGAAGCGAGTTTTTTTTCCACACGAAAGACGAGGTGAGCACCCATTCATGGACTTTAACCAGCAGAAACACAAACAATATATTCAAATATATACACTGTGGTATTTCACGTTTTCGATAATGCAAGTGCTTGGTTAATGCAGGCCATGTGCTTTAGGGTAAGGGCTGTGATTTTATTGTCCACAGACTGAACTGTGAGTTAGAGAGGGTTATCAAAGAACAAAGAGGTCCCAAATGATAAAGACGTGTTTTTGGTGCATTTCTTTATTTGCTTCCTCAACAGACGGATCTGAAGAACTGGGTCCAGACGATAACGACCGCCATCTCGGAGCACGAGGAGATCACGAAATGGGCCCAGACCCAGCCTACTACCTCTTCGACGGACGATGGGAACTCGCGGAAGACCATGGAGGAGCGGCGCCTCAGCGTCTCATCCAAGAAGAATTGAGCGGGGAGGAAGACGAGGGGTTCTCCTTCTCACGGGACGATCCCGCGGTCTATCCGCTGCGCACACACGCACGTGTGTGTGTGTGTGTGTGTGTGTGTGTGTGTGTGTGTCCCATATCCCCCACCCCACCCACCCCACCCCTTTCTCTGTCTCTCGCAGGGAGCAGAAAAGCGCTTAGGACAAGCCACAGCACCAACTCTTAGACACTGACGATCCACAATTCTGTAGCTCAACGTCTGTATTGAACCATTGAAGCACATGTCAAAGATGCATGAGCTGTGCCGTGACAGGTTACCGGTGCAAAAACGAATCAAACCACGCCGATTTGAACGTGTATTTAAATGTAAGCAGAGTAGAGTTTCAATGATATATTTATTTACTGACAGCTGTAATTACCTGCATTTTATTTTATTGTATTTGAGTCGTGTGGGGCATTGCTGCAGTCAGGGGGTGAAATAATTGGGCACTCTAAATTTATATATAAAAAAAGACAGAACAAAAGCATCAAATAAGGCTCTTGACCTGCAATTCAAAACCAGCTACCGCATGCGACCCCATGGAGTTAAGAACATTGCTGTCTAGAGTTGCCGGTGCCTGTTTGCTTTGTAAAAGAGAGAGTCCGAGCCTTCAAAAAGATCCTAATTCTCTACGCGTATGGAACTCGTATCAGGACACCATTTTTAAGCCATCGACTTACTTTTACTGGAAATGCATCTATTTTCAATTGATAAGGATAGATTTGCTTTGTCCTTTTTTTTATCTTTAGACGCGTAATACGCAAACTAGCTGGCCACTATGTGTACTGCTGCTCCTAGTAGAACAAAACTGCTCTCAAAAAACATTCTGCTGAACTGGTATTGTGAAGATGCGCAGTATACAACATGGTAACTAGCGGTACAAATACACTGCACATATGATATGGCAAAGCTGTACTAATCTACATACAGTATGTGAAACACATACTGCAGTGCAAAGTAAGAGAACAGTGTCATTTTTAGTATCCAACATGGCTTTTTCTCTTTTTCTGAATCGTTGCAATATACACAATGAACACAAGGAGGTGTTACACACCAGATCATTTTGTACAAATGTTTTATTACACAAATTAAAGTGGGAGGAGGGGGGGAAGGGTACACACGTGCACGGAATTCACAGGTGTGCGTTACATTCTAACAATTACAAGACTTATTCTATTGTCATACAGCACAGCAAATTCTGTAAATAGCATACAAGTTTAGAATGGTAAAAATATAATGCTATATATTGAGTATACAGTTCATGTGATAAGATATTGCTGTTTTAGAGTGTACTGCGTATGCTATTCTGCTTTTTTTGGAAAAGTACTCAGCTTTGCAATTTCTTCTGTGTTTATGGAACGGTTTGGAGAGATGTGGCGTTCAGGAACATAAATGGGTATGGTAATTTGAGTTAATATTGCCTTTAATTATTAAAATAGTGAGTTTTCAGTTTATTACTCAAACCGAATAACTGGTTTATGCAGCACTAGTATTTAGTGGCCAGAAAGCATATTTTGTGACCTTTTTTTTTTCTCACAGTGCTTCTAAAAAATATCTTGTTTTTTTTTTTTAGACCAATTTTATGATTTATGAATTTATCAAAGCAGCTAGACTGTAGTAATTATTGTCGTTAACAGGTTTTATTTTTAGAAAATCCCCTCAAAAACAAGCAATTTATGGAGGGATTGCAAGTCATTTTCTTAACTGTTTTGAAAAAAGTTTTTTGAAGGCAGTATAACTTTAAATACCTATGCTCAGGTTATGAATTGTATGTTACTTCACCACTGCCACATTGAGAAACACTGATGCAGGAGAATATGTTATATGCTAGGGATCCTTCTTAACCCATTAAGTACCAAATACATTTTTCTTTGCAAAAATCAGAACACAAGCTGTTTATGTAATTTGATACAATCTAAATCAACATTTCTTCACAGAAGAAAACAAAGCCTTCATTTTGGCTACTGTTGCGTCCTATTTTGAGAAGTCAAGTTAGACGTGTTCCCACAATCAAACCAGTGGAATATGAATCAAAACTGGTTATGAAGCTCAACACTTAGAAAATGGAGCTTTATCATCACTGTGGGGAGGAAAACACCAAGAAATTATGTTTAGGCTTCAGTTTCTTATTTTGGCGTTGTAAAAGCACCCGGATTTACAGAAAGAAGTTACATTTAGACTTTAACGTTTATGGTTAAGTAGCTTCTGAAAACAATACAGTTAAAGAGAAAATTAAAATAACAGGTGGGCGTCCATTTAAAATGCTCCAAAAATTGACATAGTAGCCTGTCTTCAAAGGAGGACAATGGCACTTAATGGGTTAATAACGTAAGCGGAAGTCCTGCAAAGCTGCGCTTCTTTTAAACTGTATCTTAGCTCTTGCGTTTTTTAATTCATGTGAGCCACCAGCCCCTTCGCTTAGTCTGTAAATAAGACAACTCCACAAAGCACAGCCATACGTTCTCCACAAATTCCTCCGTAAACAAAATGGTACAACCATAATAAGGGTTTTTGTATTGTATTACGTATAATAAAAATAATAAATTCGGTTATGCAGTAGTAATACTTCAGTTATATTAAATTGATAAGGAAGACGCTATTGAATATATATATATATATATATATATATATATATATATATATATATATATATATATATATATATATATAAGTTATGCAATTTTTATTTGCACTGCAACTTAATCCATTATACAATGCTGATGCCCGCTCGGCAGTGCTGTAGCAGGGTCGAGATGTGGACGAGGTTGTCTACTGCTAGCATATTCAGCAGTGGTTTATGCGCATTATTTTTCACGCTATGTCGCTATTCGATCACATTTTCCAGACGAGCTCGCTGAATGTTAGCACAAGACTATTGCATTTAGGCTCTCACAGTGGCGGGTTGGTTGATTAGCGCTATAGGTCATAATACATTACTTTTTCTTAATCGACTACCAAAAAAAAACATTTTTAGAAAGATGCATTGTGATTAAACTGGTCGATCCGCGCATTCCAGTCAACAAACTCAATCTCTGCCAGCGCTCTAGTTAGCATCTTATAATTCGAATGAAGGGTGCATTCATCCAAACCGTTTTTCTTGTTGACTTCATTCCAGGTGGTGAGTTGTAGTTCTGATTTGTGCCACCAGATGTCAGGATAACCTAAAAAATCGACCCAAACGCCTTTTTTGTTTGTTTCAATCAGGGTAAAACGTTCTTAAAGACCAGCTCCTCCTATACTACTATAAAAATTTACTGTAGACCTCTTTGGCCCACAGCCCAAGCAGTATTGTTTATTTATTTATTTATTTATTTATTTATGTATGTATGTATGTATGTATGTATGTATGTATGTATGTATGTATGTATGTATGTATGTATGTATGTATGTATGTATGTATGTATGTATTTATTTATTTATACAGGATATGCCAATGCGAATCTCTTCTCTTGCCCTGCTACACAGCGACGTGTTAAGCAACCTGCTGATTTCTCACAAAGCGCAGAATGCTTGACGACCTGTATAAAATGTAATTGCTTAAAATATTTTCTGTAAACAAAACGATTACTTTTTTTTTGCTGTAAACATTTAAAAACAAAGTTTTTTAAAAATGTTTACAGCAAAATAAAGTATGTAGTAGCATGCTGTAGTAGTTAGTAGTCCCCATGAATTGGTCTGTGCATGTTTTTTAACCAAAAAAAAAAAAAAAGGTTTGATCACCCAACTATACAATCACTGTACAATTATCCAGTTGGGATTAAACATATAATTAATTGGAAATCAGATTGAATGATAAACAATGTATAAAATAATACAAACCTGCAATCTCTACTTGCCCTGTACAGTTATCTCTGTGAATTGATAAATAAGAGTTGTGATATGTCCAAAAGACTGTGTGGATTTTGTTTAGTTTTATTTTTTATCAACTTGAATGGTGCCTCAACACCCCACTTTGATCAGGAGGACTAAAGATGGACTTGCGGGAGACCCAGAAAGTGTCCTGTAGTAAAGACACAGCCGCGTGGTGTGCAGGGTGAGTCATGCATTCAGGGCAGCGCAGGTTCACATCCTGGCTGGGTGAACTCTCTGGTCTTGGCTGGGGGATCTGGAGGGCATTGGCTCTGGTGCTTCCACGGGTTAGGGAGGCAAAACCAGCAGGAACTGTCTCTCCTCATTGCGCTACAGCGCTCTCTGCCAACTAGTCGCCTAGTGAGCTCAGGCGGACACCTGCAGGACTGTCCTTTGTCCTGGTAGCTCGCTGACATCCGATCTAGAGTTCCTGGGTGTAGAAGAAGCAGCTGGCTTGGTTATGGGCTTGGTCCACCACCTTCAATTCTCCTGAGCTGTGTGAGAAATTGCTGTGATGAGGGGGGAGAAATAATTGGACATTTTAAACTGGAGAGAAAATCAGGGGGTCAAATAAATTGATGTTATTCAGCAGCCTGGCCAGTAGGTGGTGCTGCAGTATGATTATGCATACTATTCCCCATTCTCCCTCCCTGTCCCGCAGGAGTGCAAAACACCAAAGATCCCGCCAGCTGCTGAATATTTGTGCAAAGTAATAAATACTTGTGGGGTCTCTCGTACTGATCCTTTCACCTCTGTTTTCTAAATGCTTTGCCATGAATGTGGAATAGCAGCTGAAGAACAGACACCAATGTATTCACAGTATTGGAACTCATTTTGCAGCAACACATCTAATGCAGGGCTGGAAATGAGGCTCCCCTTGCATTGCTGTTTGATTCCTGGTTTTGCTAGGAGTTTATTTAATAAGACACACTTGAGCTTGTTAACTACACACTGGGGGTAATGAAGTTAATACAGTATTAAAACCTGGACTGAGTGAAACTGCTATGCAGTAAGTAGCACCTGCATTTGTGTAAGTCTTCCCTGATAAGACCAATTTAAATTTAAAACGCCTTATTAAATTCATAACCACCAAATCAGGCATTTAAATATATATATATATATATATATATATATATATATATATATATATATATTAGAAGAAAAAAAAGAGATAAAAATCAGTATATTTACATATTTACCAACCAGGCCCTTTGTCCTCTTATCGTTCTGTGATGTTTGTATCACCGATTTGTATTAATTGCAATTCCAAAACTATTATGTTTGTTTTATTTAAGTCTATGCTAAAAGAGTAAGTAGCGGAAAAATCTAGCGTTACACGTCCCCACGTGTTGCTACAGCTGTTTCAATAATGTACTTGTCATTTTTCATTTCATTGTCAACACCCTGACAATGTTTTACAATTATAACTTTAAAGTCTGTTTCAAAGCTCTTTTCAAAATGTCCGCTCTAGTGCACTGCTGGTGTAAGGATTATCGCCTACATTGCCAAACAGGTAACACAGTGATAACGATCCATGATGTGGTACGGAACAGAAAAGCCAGAGCACTTGTTATGTTTTTTTAATATGTTTTTTGTAAACATTTAAATGGTGAACACATGGTACAATTTTGAGAACAGCATGATAGGAAACTGAAATTAGCATGACAGACTTACTGGGGTAAATTTATTATAAAAACCAGTGGAATTTCATAACATTAAACATCACATGGGGAAAAGGCAAGCCTTTTCTTTAACACCTGTTTTGTTTTTTGATTTATATCAGAGCTTGCAGACGTCCGCCATTGCCTCCAAAGCCATTGCTGCGGATGATTGTCCATTGGGTTATTGCTGCAAGCCACACAAAAAGTTCAACTCGGTTTTCTTTGGAAATTCAGTGATGTGCTCTGTGTAAACTTGACAGTCAAATGACAAAATGCCCCATGACTTGCTTAAGGAATAGTGTTTCAAATCACCACAACTCTTTAAAAAAAAAAAAAAAGGTAAGACTGTCTCAAGTCAACATATCTGGATACAAACAAGCTGAGATGACCAATGTAATGTTCAGGTGTCTGCCTATTTTGGCTTGACCGTTTCAATGTAAGAGTTCCAGGCAGCATTGTCGGTCTAGCTCTTCCTGTAGTTCTCAGTCTTTGCAGCCATTTGAATTGAAAAGTTGAAGACTCTGAAACAGTTTCCTAACTCTTATGAGCATAGCACCCTCACCGGTCCCTTCTTGTTAAGCACTTTTATTCTATTGAAGTTTGGTTCTTTGCAGATGCGTGAAATACGAGCATTAAAAAAAAAAAACTGTCTGTTGTCTTCGGATACCTGATCACTTTGCTTCAGTCAATTCTATCCTACGGTCAATGTGCACTTAGACCATTTAACCATTAGTACAGGAAGTGGAGAGATACCATGAAACGGTATTGTTTTTTTCTGTTGATATCTATGAATCTCAAAGTAAAAAACATAATAAACCCACAGATTTCCACTGCAAAGAGAACCAGCGATGCTAACAAGAAGAAATAAATTTAACTTAAAGAGAGGTGAGATGCGTCTTGACTGATCCGTCCGTTCCCATGTAGACCCACGGGGATGTGGTTTCCGAGACAGTTGTCTGCACTGACTCTCTCCGTTACGGTTTTCAAGAAAGGTTTCCTTGGGGGTTTCAGGCAATCCGAAGAGAACAACCTGGCTGCCCAATGCCAGATGGCGATGGCCTCTTTCATGATGTCCTGCTTGACGCTGTTGCTGACAAAAATGTTCAAAATGGGATCCAAGGCACTGGAGATGCTGGTGAAAGCAAAGATGATCCTGTAGGCTGGCCGGATCCTGTGATGCACCTCGCAGGAGCAGTCTTCAGAATAACTGAGGTAGGACTGGACCAAGAGGATGATGTGGTAGGGCAGGTAGGACACCACGAAGATGGCGATCATGCTGAGCAGGAGCCCGGTGATCTTCCGTTTCCTCCTCACCTCCAGCGAAGAACTCCGGTGGATCACCTTGATGGCCATGCTGTAGGATACCAGCAAGAGGACCAAGGGGATGAGGAAGACCACGAAGACACGAAAATAGTTGAGCTGGGCCAACCAGGGCTCCGTGGGATACTTCTCGTAGCAGAGCTTGATGCCATGGGCCTCTACGAAGAGTTCCTGGTGGAACAAGAGGACCGAATGGGAGCCCAGAATGATCAGCCAAACCACCACACACACCAGGATGGCCACCTTCATAGTCCGGAGACCTCTGGAACGCAACGGGTAGACCACAGCTAGGAATCGGTCCATGGAGATGCAGCTGAGGAATGCAATGGTGGTATAGACGTTGGTGCTGAAGAAGAAGCCGACAAAGTCGCAGGCGGTTATTCCGAAGGTCCAGCCTTCGGGGTTGTGGGTGTAGGCAGCCCACACGGGGAGGGTGCTGATGTACACAAGGTCAGAGATGCAGAGGTTCAGCAGGTAGACTCCCAGGACGTTGCGGTTCCTCAGGATCTGCACGATCACCCCCAAGCCGATCAGGTTCCCCACCAGCCCCACTAAGAAGATGATCCCATAGAAAGTGGGGAAGAGGTAGGTCTCGTAGTCTTTGGAGTAGGAACAGTTTTCAAAATTGCACTGCAAGGTGGAGTTGTCTGAATTAATGCCGGCAGCCTGCAAGAGAGGAAAGGCAGGAAAAGAAGAAGAAAAAAACATGAGATACACTCGGAATAAGTTTAATCATTTTAGAAAGCAAACTGTATCTTGTCTAGTCAAGTACTATATATATATATATATATATATATATATATATATATATATATAATATAGTACTGTGCAAAAGTTTTAGGCAGGTATGAAAAAATGCTGTAAAGTAAGAATGCTTTCAAAAATAGACATGTTAATAGATTATATTTATTACTTAACTAAATGCAAAGTGAGTGAACAGAAGAAAAATCTAAATCAAATCCATATTTGGTGTGACCACCCTTTGCCTTCAAAACAGCATCAATTCTTCTAGGTACACTTGCACAAAGTCAGGGATTTTGTAGGCATATAGTCAGGTGTATGATTAAACAATTATACCAAACAGGTGCTAATGATCATCAATTCAATATGTAGGTTGAAACACAATCATTAACTGAAACAGAAACAGCTGTGTAGGAGGAATAAAACTGGGTGAGGAACAGCCAAACTCAGCTAACAAGGTGAGGTTGCTGAAGACAGTTTACTGTCAAAAGTCATACGCCATGGCAAGACTGAGCACAGCAACAAGACACAAGGTAGTTATACTGCATCAGCAAGGTCTCTCCCAGGCAGAAATTTCAAGGCAGACAGGGGTTTCCAGATGTGCTGTCCAAGCTCTTTTGAAGAAGCACAAAGAAACGGGCAACGTTGAGGACCGTAGACGCAGTGGTCGGCCAAGGAAACTTACTGCAGCAGATGAAAGACACATCATGCTTACTTCCCTTCACAATCGGAAGATGTCCAGCAGTGCCATCAGCTCAGAATTGGCAGAAAACAGTGGTACCCTGGTACACCCATCTACTGTCCGGAGATGTCTGGTCAGAAGTGGCCTTCATGGAAGACTTGCGGCCAAAAAGCCATACCTCCGATGTGGAAACAAGGCCAAGCGACTCAACTTTGCACAAAAACACAGGAACTGGGGTGCAGAAAAATGGCAGCAGGTGCTCTGGACTGATGAGTCAAAATTTGAAATATTTGGCTGTAGCAGAAGGCAGTTTGTTCGTCGAAGGGCTGGAGAGCGGTACACGAATGAGTGTCTGCAGGCAACAGTGAAGCATGGTGGAGGTTCCTTGCATTTCTACAAATGGAGTTGGGGATTTGGTCAGAATTAATGGTCTCCTCAATACTGAGAAGTACAGGCAGATACGTATCCATCATGCAATACCATCAGGGAGGCATCTGATTGGCCCCAAATTTATTCTGCAGCATGACAACGACCCCAAACATATAGCGAAAGTCATTAAGAACTATCTTCAGCGTAAAGAAGAACAAGGAGTCCTGGAAGTGATGGTATGGCCCCCACAGAGCCCTGATCTCAACATCATCGAGTCTGTCTGGGATTACATGAAGAGAGAGAAGCAACTGAGGCTGCCTAACTGTGGTTAGTTCTCCAAGATGTTTGGGCCAACCTACCTGCCGAGTTCCTTCAAAAACTGTGTGCAAGTGTACCTAGAAGAATTGATGCTGTTTTGAAGGCAAAGGGTGGTCACACCAAATATTGATTTGATGTAGAGTTTTCTTCTGTTCACTCACTTTGCATTTTGTTAATTGATAAATATAAACTATTAACATGTCTATTTTTGAAAGCATTCTTACTTTACAGCATTTTTTCGCACCTGCCTAAAACTTTTGCACAGTACTGTATATATATATATTTTTTTTTGTGAATATTCTGTGTTTAAACTACACGTTCATATGTTTATTTGTAGGCTCTCTTAGTCATCAAGTACAGTTTCGTTGAGAAGATGGCAAAGCAAATCAAAATTATGTCCTACATGCATAATATAGTAATTAAGTCAGAAATTCCCTTTAAACATACATGGTCCTGTGTAACACATTTACTCTGGAGGTGACAATTTGCTTGCAAGGGAAACTATTATGTGTTCACTGCACTAGATTACATCTGTACACAGAATATGATGCAATTACGACATCTGTAATCTCTAAAGAAAGATGTTTGTCTGGATTAAATGCACATGAAAAAAAATATGTCCAAATACCAATGTACCATTCCAATGAAACCCATCACGTAAACTCTCCTTCACCAACTAACTCTAACAAACACCAACTCAACTCAACAACATTAACACCCATTTTATACTCTTTGACTGGAGCCTAATTAATCAGCATTCAATTCAGGGCTCCAGCCACATTCCCACTTGTATCTGCAGTGAGGGACTGTACCCTCTCCCTGCCAACCCAATATTCCCAACACACCGGTGCAACGGCTGGGCTTTCACCCCGTCACGTCGGCTGATTGGCAGTTGCTCAGCTGGGACATTACAGTCACATAGCATTGGTAGCAAACAACACCATTGTAATGGAGATTTTGGGAAGGTTGACAAACGCCTTATTGAAAAGACAGTAAGTAAGTTTGTGCACCCTGCAGCCCCTGTGAATATAAAGCAACAATGCACACATTCTGAATACCCCTGTAATTTAACAAACTAGCGCATACCGGAATAAAAGCGCAGCATGACTCCACTCGTTGTTAAAATACCTTTACTGTTTAATGGGATTCAAGCCTCTCACACACCTAAAGTATTTTTTAAAGTTGGCATTAAACACCTAATTAGGTACAGAGCTGGTGTAACTTGTGGGGGATGGCTGGGGCTACAAACTGCAGCGAACTATTTTGAGGACAGTCGAGTTAGACGTGTTCCTGTAATCATAGCAGTGAAATCTCACGCCGGCTATCAAGAGCAACACATAGAAAATGGAGCTTTATCATCACTGTGGGGAGAAGAACACCAAATAAGTGAATCATTTTTTTTTAGCTGTAGTTTCATGTTTTATATTGAGGCGTCATAAAAGCATCAAAAGGACTATATTTGCAGAATCAACCGTTACATTTAGACTTGTGCGGTTAACACAATTGAATTAGGTTATCATAACAATACAGATAATTAAACAGGTAGATGCCAGTTAAAAAAAATACGCTGCAGCTTCACTGTACATTTGTTGCATTATTGGTAACACTTTACAAATAATGGCTGCAAATTCATTTGGAATTCAACCCCCCGTTAATTCATTCCAGGTTTCTTTGTAGCAAACGATGTTGATCACACGTATAAGACATGCATTCATCCATGAATTAACACTTCTCACAATGAAGGCATGCTTTATACGTAATGTGATGAACAATGTGTTACATTTGCTGTAAAGGACACATTGTTGAGTATAACTTGACATTTTGTTCCACAAATGTGCTTTTGTCAACCCAGTTGTGGGTCATACAATTCCTTATTGAAACTCCTTATATTAGTTTTTGCTGTGTAAAATACATGCTATTTTCCCCCCCTCTGGTTTAATGCATCGCACTGATTTATAGACCCCATCCACCGCCTCACCTTTCCCAAACATATATTGAAAGTATAGGAATACATACAATCCAGTGAAATCAGAAAGTAAAATATTTGCCATAAAATAAAATAAAAAAAAACTAGAAACAGATTTCACCAGCAGTGGTCTTCAACTAAAGCATCACCAAATGAAGAAAAAAACTATATACGTCTTACCTCGCTGTAGACTTTCTGCTGTTCCAACTGCTCCATTGTAGATCTGTTCTAAGCAATAGGGCACTGTCCCCTACTATTTATTTTGCCTCCAGAAACAAGGTGTGTGGGCTACTGTAATTGGACACCATGTGGAGTCTTATTGGCCAAGAATATAATAAAGGGCTGTGATTGGGTAACTTGCCTTGAAACTTTTGCTTGGAGAATCTTCAGACTTTTGTTGTTGATGAAGGAATGTCTCATGAATACTATGATGCATTTTCACGTTGAGGTAATTATCAGACACCAAACACTTTACTCCCGCGGTTTTAACTGTGCCCTATTCCTCAGCTTTAAGGACTGTTTTGTTAAAGCTCTTTTGATTAATTAAATGAAGTTTTGCATTTTAATCAATTTTTTTGAAACAGTTTTTAAAGAGGGTTAGAAGTTAATTTTTCAAAGTCGAGTTTCACTGAAGGGAAAGATTTTTTTTACTTTTAAAAAACGTGTTTTTTTTTTTAATAGGACATTTTGAGCCTGGTTTTCTCCATTATTTAATTAATCCGTTTTCTCCATTCTTTAATTAACTCCTATTTATTTAAATGAGAAATGACCCTGTTAAGTGACACACAAGTGAGATACAAAACACAGAGAGAGCGCTGAAAAGAACTTGAAATATATAACTTAACAGTTTGGTTTGAGTTTTTAAAGACTGGAGGAAACGCTTTGAAAATATGTCCCATAGAATAACAAGTTTCCTGCACTGTGTTTACTTGTCTTTCCACACAACTGAAGAGGGTTTTTGTCTGAAACGTCCTGATTTATTATTTTTTTTTTTAATCATTTACACCTTTTGTTATACCTTTTTTTCAGAAATGAGATACAAAACTAAAATACATACTGTATGTTTAAAATATATTTAATATGTAAATGTTTTAAAGTGAAAAAAAAAATCGAACTGACTAGCAACCCTGACTCCCAAACCAGCATGCAGTAGGGAGGGCTAAACAAGCTGTGGCTTGACTTATTTTTGCATATCCCCTCAAAGAAAACACCAGCTGTCTCTATCACAGCTTGACCTCAGCAAGGGTGGGGGGTTCCCTTGCAATATACAACCCCCCTTCGTGCCACTGCAGAGACAAAAAAAAAAAAAAAAAAAGATTGCTTTATCACAGTTTCTCCCGCTTTGCCAGCACAATGGCTTGTGTATTCCCAGTGCCATTTTACTGAAGAGCTAATGACGTTTGTAGAGTTTTCTTAAGCTTTGGGCTTCACAATGAGATCCTGTCCTTTTCTGCATACCAGTGTTATGGCTTAGTTAATCATCTGACAAGGTGAATAGTGCTATACTGGCCCTATTCACAAAGCTATTGTAAGGAATTTCAGTGTTATAAGCATTCTCTTAGGAAAAACACTGCTTTGAAAATGAATTAATTTCAAACTGCAGACTTATTCTTATTAATCAAAATGGCCTTATAAACATAATGTAAACAGTCCTAGATACAGTAGTGTGCAAATGTATTAGAACACCCCATTACTTCTCTTTTGATTTATTGTGCATATGAAATCAGACCACTGGAACTGAAAAACTTTGAAAATTGTCAAATAGGCAAATTAGTGGTTGTCTAAATGTCTAATTGAATTGATGACTTTAATCGGCCACACATGCAATTAATTTTTAAAAAAGCAAGAGAAAAGGAACACATAGACACAAACGATGAAGCATTCAACTTTTTTATAAGTTGTTTAAGATGCCTAATTAAAGTGTGCCTTTGTAAAATGCAGTTTACTGAAACACTTTGAAAATGTCTCTCTGATGTTTTGATTAACAGTTCATTCTCTTTCTATTGATCACTAATCAACACGTTGCATGCAATACACTCAAGAATAGACCAAAGTGGGTAGAGAACATTAGAATCAGGCAGCACAAGATGAAGGTTTTTGCAATAGTGGCTGCCAAGTTTGGTATCACATTGACCAGTATCATAGATTATAAATTCTGGGGTACCTTGATATTTAGTAAGCAAGGTGTCTGAGTGGGATAAAATGGGAAATGTCCCATGAACCAACATAATTTTAAACTGTTTTGTGGGACAACCTAATATACACAGACTAGAAGTTTTTTTCTTTTTTTTAAACTATGTATTGTTTCACATAGATTAAAATGAGATTCAGAATATTTTTGACAAGTCATTTTATTTACACAGCGCTTTGAAGTGTTTCGCAGCAGGCGCTTTTTATAAATCCCGTATTTTATTGTACTTGTAATTGATTGAACCATGCATTTTATAGCGATGCTGAATACAGAGGATTTCACAGGTAATTACAACTTAGGTAATTAGACACACCGACAACCAATTTGTGCTTGCTGGACTGGTTAGTGCTGTACTTTCGTCTCAATAAATACATACATACATACATACATACATACATATATATATATATAAAAAAAAAAATATGCAAATGTTCCCGTCCGCGACTTCAAGAACGTCAGATGAGGAAGTGAAGGCGGAAACTGCGTGATTGACAGCGCATCGGAACCAACAGCAATTTCTCAAGCGTCTGTCGTCCGACCAATCACAGCGGGGCACAAGGATTTTTTTTTTTTTTTAAATTTATTTTTTTGTAATTTGTGTACTTTGAAGAAGTGGGGACTGGGTTTGGTTTATTAATTCTTAAAAAACAAACAAAAAAACGTAAATATATATTATTGGGAATGAAAGACCTCTAACTAGGAGTCAGCAGGGACGACGTACATAATTTAAAGACATGGCAAACTTGGTTCGAACGGGAGAAATAATACATTTGAACGTACTAGAGCGCAAAGGTATGGGTCCCGTACTTAAAACAATGATGATTATTAATCTCTGTAGTATACATACGGCTTGTCTGTAAGCATTATACTGCAGTAAGTGTTGGTAAATAGTGATTGCTTCTATGAGTAATTATCGCTTATGGTCTTAAGAGCGAACTAGTATAATATTCAAGGTAGCTACCCAGGCATTTGTTGTGTATGTGTTGGATGATAGTAGTAACAGCAGAAATGCTTTATTTTATGTAGCCTGACTAAAATAAAAAATACATTATTTACAGCGGACCGATAATCATTTGATTATAAGTCCGTCTCTGTCAGACACAAAGATGTGTTAATGTTATTAACACGTTATTGTTCTTCTGTTTATTTCAAAGCACAGCTGCGAAACACACAGAAAGCGAAGGTCGCATCTTCAAAGCATATTAACACAAGTAATGCTTCGTTTAATACATTGACCTATATCATTAGGGTTACTTTACCATACCATGGTCCTCCTCTTATACCCCGATTTTGCTAGTGGTGTATTTGCGAGACTCGGTGTTTTGAATCCTTTTATTTTTTTCCTTCTTCAGGCATTTCGGTTATGTTGGGCGGTGCATTGCTAACACCAAATTGTTGCACCATGAGGACACCCACACATTTAGCATGGGGTTAAGAAAAACAATTCCCTCTGTGTTGCAAAGATTGTCAACTTGTCAAGACACGAAACCGTGTGTTTTGTGTCTACTTAGTGCATACAGTAAAGTCACGCCTGACAAACTCCATATAAAAGTGTGGCGATGATTTCCTAATTTGACCTGCTCTATGAGCACTTCAGTTAAGTGTTTTTCGAACGGAAAGTTTTGTATGGAATGCAAATTTTAATGTTTTGGAGTGTCTCTGTTGTCTATGAAAACAATCAACACTCAGATTTCATAGCACAGATTCAAATGCTGTAGATTTATTTCTTCATTTTGACTCTAGTGAAGGCCAGGGTAGCAGCATGTCCAAAATCTTCATGGCACAGACTCCAAACTTTACGGAAATTCCATTGGTTTTCCTCTATAATTACGCTGGCATGAATAACAGGCTGCAATACATCAAATTACTCATAATACAATAAACAAGGCAAGGCAAACCCAGTAAGGTAGTATGGCATGGTGATAGACGTTGTTGAACATACCTGCCCCGCTAATATTTTGTAGATGAGCCAGCTAATTCTGCCAGTTGCTGCAAAGTTTAATAAATAGTTCCTAAGTAATGTACTAAAGATTATTTTAAAGAAAACTGTAAAAGGTTTAACTTTAAATGCTGCCTGGCTTATAATCATGGAATGTATTAGCAAAAGGGCTAAATGAAACAAGCAATATTTTTTTATGTTTTCATTTTTCTTTCTCTCTGTTCTCTGTATTTTTGTGTCCACACACACTGTCACTTTGAGATATTTTTTAGTAGCTATCATTTTTCTTGAATTTTTTTTCTCTTTCCTGGTATTCTGGTTAAAATCTAGAATAATAGTTTTAGTAAAAACTGATATTGGGATACTGTAAAGAAAAAGAAAAGCTGCCCTCACATCACTAACCAATGAGCCAAAGCAGAGAATTATTGAAGAACTATGCTTGGAATGTATGTATTTATTTATTTTCATTTTTACAGACTTTTCTATCTGAATATATAACTGCTGTTAGCTGATAATAAACCACTGTCTTCAATATGTCTTGTTATGGCTTCTGCCATCTTCAGCTAAGAGGACTGATGTAAAGTATACAGTACCTCCACTGTTTGTTTCACAAACACACATTATCTAAAGACAGGAAAACTAAATGGCAAATAAATGTTACATGTCCCCTATACTGTAGAACTAGCGTTCAGCTAAATTCACATCTGAGTTGAAAGCAGAGGAGTGCCCAAGCCTTGTTTTACTTTGACCTGAATCTAGTTCAGAATAGGTAGAACCAAGAGTTGAAAGAAAATTAGCTCCTCACAGTGGCCATTACTTCAATTGAAGTCACTGTTTGTGAGTCAATTACTTTGGCTTTCAAAATGACAGCAGTTGGAACCATCACAACAGTTATTATGTCTCCGAAAATATAAATTCCAATTCCTTCGATAGAATCAGAATTCGGAATTGATTTTAAAAAATGAATTTGGAAATTGAATTGAAATTGAAAAAACACAGGAATTGACCCCAAACACTGATCACAATGTTCTGGAATGAGGAAATCAAAGCCAATGCCTGTGCAGTTACCAGCCCGCACTTGCAATGCATTTAGCTTCAATCCACTTAGAAAGAGTTGTATGGGGAAATCAATCAGAGTAACCCACTGTAAATGACTGGAAACATTGTAACCCGGTATTCAGGTAACACACTTAAGGCAGTGAAAAGATATAAGATATGGTATATAATGTGGCATCCCTTGCAGAGGTACGTGTTTACAGTAGTTTTAAAATGCCTGATCTCATACATTTTGAACTGCAGGTGTGGAGTATACTCTGGGTCGCGTGTTGTGCTCTTATTGTATCCCCTGCTTTGCAAAAGTATTGCACTAGTTTGCTTATACACTATGCATAGACTCAATAGCTACCGTTTATCAGAAACAAGATGCAAATATTTGTTGAGTTTGCCAGCACTAGGTGTGATTACAATAGAATACAAAAATAAAAGTTTTTTTTTTTATATGTATATATATATGAAGAGATCATTGTTGTTAGTTAATGTTTTACACTTGGTTTGACAGTTTTCCTCTCCTGAAATTCACTGCCTTTATGTTACTGTAATTCTGTTCTTTGACGGTGCCACATTGGTAGTAACTGGTTTGTAAATTCATCCATGCAATAAAAACCCTTGCAGTTTTGTAAAAATGCAGATCTTGAAATGCCTGTGTTTAACACTGAAGGCTGGCTTTTGCAGTTTGTTCAGCACACATTCCAAACGTTTGAACTGCAGTTTCCTTCCAGCGTTGGGGTCAGTTCCTGTTTTTTTCAATTCCAATTCCTTTTTAAAATCTCTGTTTAAACTATTCAAATCATCCGTGTAGTAATAATACTTTAATCCCAGTTTATTTAGCACACAGCAAG
Organism: Acipenser ruthenus; assembly: GCF_902713425.1. Classification (NCBI taxonomy): domain Eukaryota; kingdom Metazoa; phylum Chordata; class Actinopteri; order Acipenseriformes; family Acipenseridae; genus Acipenser; species Acipenser ruthenus. Next base: position 24,496,774 of record NC_081195.1, read on the forward strand.
CATATATTTAATAATGTTCCTATTTATTTAATAGTTCTCAATTTATATACAGTATAAATACATTGCTCAAAAGACATGACAGCCCAAAGGTATTGTGATCTAAATTCACCAAAAACAGAATTGACAGACAACTATTTTATATTCCTCGAGACAAGACATACATTGCAATTTGGCCCTGCTATATATAAGATTTATTTATTTATTTATTTTTACAAATTTCACCCTGGAGTATACTTGTATTACATTTTAGAAAACAGTAAAAGCAGTTACATATATCCTAAGTTGATGGCCATTTTTTGTCTCCCCAAACCACCTTTACTGTGCTGTGTTATACTTTTAGATTCAAGCTTTTCTCAATACATTTTTATCCATTAATATGACATCCTCCTTTAAGACGTTTGCCTTACTAAAAGCTGAATAAAATATGCAATAGAAAACACACAATTTTTTTTTTTTTACTTGAAAAGCAAATACTGCACCAATGGCAGAACTGCTATACACCCACCCCCCCCTTCCCCCCATGAAATAATAAAAAAATAAATACATTATAATTTATAGAAGCTACGGTCCTGGAGTTGTTCCAAATTGCATTTTAAAATATTGCCAAGTCGTTCCAGCTTAATTAGTACGTACAACAAAATACAATCGTGTAGCATAAATGCTGGTAACTTACTAAAACCTTTTTTTTTATTTAGTCATTGCTATTAACATGAAATCTGCAAGTTGCAGTCTCTTCTGGGTTTTTGAAGGGGAAGCTGGGGGGGGGGTAGGGGAGAGATACACTGCAAAACTGCATTGGCTTATTCCATCTGATCTTCCATTAACCTTCCTAGGATCTCCATGCTGTGTATATATATATATATATATATATATATATATATATATATATATATATATATATATATATATATATATATATATTATACACAACTGTGGCCAAAAGTTTTGCATCATCCTATAGAATTTTGAACAAATTTAGCTTCATAAAGTCAAATGAAACCTGCTGAATAATGTTATGTTAACATATTAAAATTACATACCACTTTGTAGTTTTCCATATACTTAACAAAAAACTGACAAAAATGGAAAAACGTGACTTGCAATACTGTACTACTACTATGACTTCTGGTAGATTTTTGCAACATCATTTTGTAGTTTCTTTGATTACATGATGTTAAATAAAATATCTAAATTATGTGCATATAGTTTTCTTTTTTTTTTTTTTAACTGATGCCTCAGTCCTAAAATTCTAGGTGATGTAAAACTTTTGGCCATAGCTGTACATAAAAGTGCCTGCAGATGCTGGCCAACCAAAGCAATAGTTCTGAGTAGGTTTGGGTTGGGATTCCACGTCATTCACTCCCCCAGGACTGGTGGTGGTGGTGGCTGGACTGTCACATCTTAGCCTCCAGCATCTCCAGGAAGAGTTTGTGCAGGGGCACCCTGCCCTCCAGGTGCAGACGGCAGAAGCAGTGAATGGCTCGGCTGGCGGTCTGCCGGAGCAGGGGCAGGGTCATGAGCAGCTTGCCTGTGCGGTGAGGGTCCTGGGGGTACCGGCTCCCCTCGTACTCCTGCAGGGCTTCATGGAGCCCGTCCTGAAGATGCTGCACAGCCTCCACGTTCTCAATGTGAGCCGAGTCTGCAAAGGCAAGCAACGGATCCAAGGCTTGAACAACACAAGAGGTACAGGGGTGTTTTTTTTTTTTTATAGTGAATTGTAGGCTTGCAAGGGATATAAAATGTTTAAATGGGGCAGCTTAAATTTGCGGACATCTAAACAGCAACATATAAAAGTACACTATGCATAGACTCAATGTAGTAATTATGCTCATTTTGCAGATTTTTTAAATAAACATTAAAATGTCTTGCTTGCAAACATTTCATTTTTACAGTAACTCAATCCTGACTTGAACACCCCCTACTGCCATACAACCCTTGGCATCTGAACACTTACTGAAAACTTCCTAAAACCAAAAGCCTTATCAGGATTTCAGCTAGTCTCTACAAGGAATACAGTGATACTGAAAGAAACACTTCAAGTATAATTAGTTTTCAATGTCTTTTAACTTTGAAGTGTCAGTGAATTAAAAGTTATTGACATTACTTAGTTGTATTCACTACATATTCTGCCATTGAGTGTTTTATAGTTTATAATCTACTGGGATTCACTTAAAGATCTTAATGTTAGATAATTCACAGCTTGCCTCCCCGATACCAATTTAATGTTAGATTGAAAGCCTGCACATGCTAAATTCTTAAGGCTTACTCCTATGGGCTTGCAGTGGGAAGGCATTTAGCTAGGCGACGGTCAATCGTTGATGAGTTTTCATACTTTTATTTATTTATTTATTTGTTTCTTTAAAATCAGGAGATTTACCCATTGAGACCAAGGCCTTGTTTACAAAGCGGTTTTGGAAACAATAAAAATGCTACTTTTTTTCTTTAAAAGGCAAATTATTTTAAATTCTTCTGAAAAGCCCTTTTTCAATGTATACTGAGCATCAAAAGAAACTTATCACTTATATCTGAGCATCAAAAAACTTATAACTTATATTTAGATAAAATTCACTAGATGTGATCGAAAAATGACAAACTCTGTTTTAGAGCAGATGCGGTGACTTTTTATTGTGCTGATTAACAATTGACATCCTGAAGATGCTGCAAAATGATCTGTCGATCTTGGGCAGGTGTTGTGACTCTTGGTCTCCCAGTTCGTGGCCTGTCATTGACAGAGTGTGTCTGGTTATACCGTCTCGTCAGGTTTGAAATCGCTTGCTGTGAGCACCCAAGACGGCGAGCCACAGCACGCTGCCCTCGACAGACATGGCATGTTTTTTTTTCTGTGATTTTCTTTATTGCTTTTATTCAAGCTTACAATTTAACAGCTGACATCACTCCATGCCCAGTGTCCAATTAACTGTCTCATTAATTAGGTGATTAAGTGCATATGCTTCAGTCATAGTCACTCAAGCGTGTCATGGTAAAGGATTAAAAAGAAACGAAAAACATTTTGTCAATGTCCATCATTTATATACCTAATCGAAAATAAATGTGTTATAATAGTGATAAGTTTCTTTTGATGCTCGCTATATATAAAATTGTATGCTGCGTGGTGGTGTGTTGTATATTGAAGTTTACATGTGCATGCTGGCTGCATTAAATCACACTGATTTCAGGAGACACTGTTAATCAATTTCCGAGTTTTTAAGATAGATCGCTAGACTGAGCAAATTGATCTATTGATCAGAGCCTAGGGCTGAACATCCTCTCTCACTATTTGACTATTGATTTTTTTTCTTTTTTTTTTTACTACATAGGTTTCAGGAAACAAAGAACATGACCCTTTTGAAATGTTACACGTAACTAAGCTTTTAAAAGAAATGGGATTGTTAGATTTTTAGTACCATTTTCTATACCTCTAGTCATAGCTATTTAAATGAATACTGTGAAAGTCTCGTGCCAACTTTTTTCCCCAATTATAGTATAGAAAAGTTTTGATGTGTTCGGGCATTCTGAAAAATGTAAAAGCAAATAACAGCACAATATCTCAACTGCTATTAATGCAGTAAACTGCACCATGAAACATCCTTCATGAACACAAAATAGGTAGGAGCCTCAGGTGTTCTTTCAGTGTTCCCATTCCCTGTTTTGATATGTGCTTGATCAGCCCCAGTGTATAGGTAACAGGCTCAGGTGTGTTTTATTAAAACTCCTAGTAAAACCAAGAATGGATTAACTCGCTATGCACTGAGAGTTTTATTTCCATCCCTACCATCTATACCAGTATATGCATTTTACATACATGCATCTGTACTATTACTCCACATACAACATAATTACGCTCGTCAGTAATTTGCGTTTAAAATCATATCAAATATATTTTTCATCTTTTCGATTTTTCCCCGTAAACCCAGAACCACTGGATTGAAAACTGCATTGCATTTAATTCAAACTCTGTCAATCAATCAGACTGATGGCCTTTTAATTACAAAATCAATTCTTTAATATCACTCCCCCACTCTTCCTGCTTCCGTCCCACCCCAGGTGATCAATTGAGCTACAAGCTTTCCTTTCAAACGCTTATTAAAGATGAGCTCTATGATTGGCCCACAGGATCACAACCTTCAACAGGACCCCTGTGGGTCTTGTCAAGAACCCTTAACCCCAAGCTCTTAATATCCTGGACAGTCAACAAGGGGAGCCATCTTCAGAAGACCCAGGCTAGAAGATAATCTGTCTGTCCTAATGGAAAGTTTGGGAAAATGAACCCGTCCATGACCCTGAGCAGAACCATTGGCAGACCACACCACTGCCGCCACTGGAACCCAATTGGATTCGGAACTAGCATTCCAAACGCCATCGTGGCATACGGTAGCACTTGATTTCAAAATACATTTTCTCTTATGAGCGACTGACCCCAGCTTTATTTTACGCAGCCTGCGAAACAAGCTTGAAACCTTTTCAGATGGCGTATTGCTTTTGTGGATTGTGGAACCTGTCTATCTATGACTGTAGCTGCCCTTGTGCCTTTATACATTACTGTGCCTCTGTTGCATTGCCCCTACATTAGGTAAGACCACGTAAAGCTGCCAATAGGTACTGCAATAGGGCCTGCAATAGCACATTGACTCTGAATGCAAGCACACAGACCAGTTGCACATACAGTCGATGTTGATTATTCAAATAGAGCTCTTTGTGTACCGGGGTCATAAAATAATCTTATAAAGTTATTTGATGAACGACTAGAAGTCTTTCGTAGCGTCTTCAGTGTATTTATTTTTGGCAGGGTGGCGTACTTAGATCCAGTCTATATCAATGGACTCCAATTTGCATTAGACTGCTCCGATTTATAATTGACTATTACCATAGCTATGAGAACAGAAAGTCCTGATTCCCAGGTAGTAGCTCCCAGCAGGGTTTGCCAAAACAGCGGGCCTGGCTGCTGTCAATCCTGTCTCTCATCCCTTAGTCTTTAACAGCCTTTTAAAAGACTCCTTTCACTAAGGGTCAGAGGCTGGGAGCACAGTGTCTCCAGCCCCAACTCTCAGGAGAGAGAGGGCTTTTAATTAAATCTCAGCCAGGGACATAGCAATTTAAACAATGTCCTTGACAGAGGCTAGGGAGAAGGTAAAGAGGCAAAAATTACCCTTACAGAACATAAGGATAAACCCAGCGTATTACCTTGAATAAACCGGTAGCAGACCCATTAGCAGATCACAGCAGATCACAGCATTATCAGCAATGGCATCACAATGGATAGGAATGAAATATAATTTTACCTGTTAAACCTGGAGTGGAATGGCCCTCCAGGACCGTGATTGGACACAACTGGTGTATAGGTAACAAGCTCAGGTGTATTAAATTTATGGCGAATCCAGGATTGGATCAAACTACGATACAATGGGAGCCTTATTTCCACAATTGAATATGTACAATGTGAAGGGAAGGGAAGGTGGGCTGTCTCTCACCTGAGTTGGCCAGCGCCATGGCTTTGAGGGTGACCAACTCTTCCGGGCTGAGCCCCATTTTCTGGTACTTGCCGATGAGCTGCTGCAAGGCGCTGTAGAGGTCAAGTAGCCCGGCCGAGCGGCACTGCCCACGGTCCAGCAAGAAATTCCCAGCGAACACCAGCTCCTCCGTGAAAGCCAGCGAGCGAGACACCATGGCCAGAACCAGGATCTCCATCCAGCCGCTCTGAAGCAGGGCTATCTGGTCAACCAGAGGCAGGCTGGGGAAGCCTGGGGGCAGGAGAAGAGAAGGAGAGCTGCGTGGGTTCGAGTTCGTAGTGTGGTAAGCCTTTGGAGGCAACTTAGGGACAAGTGCAATTAGCTGAGGTTGAACTCAAATATTTTATTCAGGGGTGTCTCATAGGTCTGGCACCATGACCATAACTATCTTGATTGTCTCTCCTTTAGGTCTGGTGTAAAAGCAAAGAGGAATTCAGATAGTTTTTTATGTAGGGCAGATGATCAACGGGCTGCCTGAATTAACATCCTGATCAGCATAATATATGATATTGCTTATGATGCCCTGACTTGTAGGGCACTTTGTAGTATGTTAATTATAGCATTTTGATGAAGTGTTTTATAGTTATGAGATAACAAACAGGGTGCGTTGAGTGTACAGTCTTCTGAATGGATACGTCTCTTTTAAGTTCTTCAACGGACTCAACCTATCCAGTTCAAATCAGAATGTAATTTGTTATAATTGAAGAGAATTGAAATGCTTCAGTGACAGTGTCTGATCCCTTCCACCACCAATAGGTGTTGATATCACAGAGTCAATGCTGTTATCACAACAGCCCCCCTCTCAGTGGGAAAGATGATTTCATTGATGAAGCTTCAATGACCTTACTGAGCCGCTCTCCTGTTTTCTTTTCATATTATCAGCGAGCCCTCTTCAGTCCCTTAGCGGGAGATGCGAGCGGCTTTGAAAAAAGATTAATTAACAGATTGGAATGAATACAATCAGCCTGATCAATAGAGCCCGCTCAATACACTCCCCTGGGTGAGGTACGTTTAGGTGTTGCTCTTAGTGCTGAATCCTAGTCTTTTTAATATACCGTGACAGCAGGATGAAGCTTTTATTGTTCACAAGCTATCTCTGTTATACAGCAGTGTGCATATTTATTAGAACGCTTCAAGATTGGTCATCTATTCAGCATAATGTAAAATGTTTTGGGCATTTTAATGCTATCACTAAACAGGTAACATCAAACTATATTAGCTACATTAGTCATCCTTTACATACAATACCTACCTGCATGAAAACCTCTGGGCGTAGGAATTTCAATTTTCACTCAGCAATTAGTGATATAGAAACAATAGGCAGTCGTGTGTGAAAATGTTAGACCACACTGTGCTTTAATTAGGCATCTTAAACAACTTCTAAAAAGTCTCATGCATTTTACCATTTGTGGCTCTATTCCTTTTCTCTTACTATTTTAAATGAATTGCACATATGGCCTATTAGTCATCAATTAAATTAGACAAAAACTATTGGCCTATTTCAACAATTTTCAATGGGACAGCTGAGTGCATTACCAATTACTAACCTATTAAGCTCAGTTTTGCACAATGTAATCAATTTTAAGTCAGCGGTGATCAAGGTATAGCCATGGCCAGCCAATCAGGTATCATTATTACTGTGAAAAAGATGATGTGACCTACAGTCATAGGATGAGGAGTAATCAATGTGCATGCAAAGTTTCATCCAGTTCAGGCGAGCGAGTGCCAAGATATAGCCCTCATGTGCTCAGCCAATCTGATGTCTCATACAATGCAAACAGTACCTGGGATGTGCTTTGCCCAGCCAATCACGATAAGCAGCTCTCTGTTGAGGAGGTCACACAGGGTCATCAGGGTTTTGACGTCACTTTCTGGGGCTGTTGGGTCAGGCATGGCGAAGACAGGGGTGGGCTCCATTAGAAGGAGGTGAGAAATTACTTTGTTGCCTAGAAAACGATAAAGACACGTGATGAGTACTGCAGTGGCTTATCAGGCTAGCCCCCAACACAATACAAATTGGTATAAATGCCATTTGAAGGTGTCAAGAATTGGATGGGTCTGGAGAAAGTCCAGGGCAGGTTTGAGGCATGGAGACTTAACTGCTCCCTCCCTCACCCACCTAAGGGAAAGGGTGTTCCCTCTAGTCCAGGGCAGGCTTGCGGCATAGAGACTGGACTACTAAGAGGTAGGCTTCATACATGCAATGTAAAAATAAAAAACATAAATAAGGTTTTGAGCTTTTGGACTGCAAGAATGCAAAATCTCACTTGTTGTCTTGGCAGGCTCTGGATAAGGTGACTTTATGTATTGGGCAGATCCGGAGTCGATCCTCCTTTTGTATTTCTGACGGCCTCCTCTCACACGGTCCATTCGGACTCCTGAGGGAAGAGAGGATGGTCATTAACAATAATAGAAGGAGTAGAATAAAGCTGTCATTCGATCAAGGGGTTCTGGTGACGTGGTAAACCACAAGAGCAAAACTGAAGTCACAAGGAGGGAGTACAGTTTTGGAAAATTGTATATATTTCAAGTTTATAACAGAAAGCAAAATACCAAAATATAATTTATATGTGAATCATTGCTGATTTCACTAGTAAAGGGTTATAAATCTGGTAAACAGAAAAATATGTTCACCATATATATTAATAATAAAGACTAAACAGAAAGACTTTGAAAAGGTGGTCCAATATATAATATTCTGCACTATATAGTATAGGATATATCTTAGAACATTTAAACAAACACTGCTTGAAATGTATTCAGAAGCAAAAAATTACCATGTCTTTTATTTGTTCCTATAACAGAAAATCCTATAAAAGAAAATCAATAATGTCTGAAATAAATAACACACATCGGGGATGGAAATAAGACTTCCTTGGCATAGCAGTTTGATCCATTCCTGGTTTTAATAGGAGTTTAAAAAGATTCACCTGAGCTTGTTACCTATACACTGTTGCTAATAAAGCTCATAGTAAAACCTAGAATGGATGAAACAGCTGTGCAACAGGAGTCGTATTCACTTCCCTGCACATTCTACTGTACAGAAGAGTGTTTCTCTCCTTTGTTTAGAAGGTATTTTGATGCTCATTCAAAATAATATTTGAATGTTCCCTCCCAGTACTAGCGTTTTCTGAGAACTCTCTCACCTTCCTTCATCATCCCGACTTGCAGACACTTCCTGAAGCGACAGGCCTGGCATGATTTCCTCCTCCTCTTGGTTATCTCACATTTGTTCAGCACTGGGCAGCTGTACTCTATGTTACCTGAGCAAGAGGACAGAAATGGAAAAAAATGACACACAGAAACGAAAGCAAAGTCTTTAGAGAGAGACAGGTGCTGTTTCTAAATGGTGACTTTTCGTTGCTGCTTTGCTGAGCAGCGTAATAATAACTGAAAGCTTGTTTTGTCCCATTCACTGCTATTGTTCAGGCCCCATTCTCACTGCTTGGTGCCTTCAGTATTTCCACAGAAATCCATAGGACAGCAAGCCAGGATATTGATTAGCATTGTATCCATCGTCACCAAATACTGTCTACCCCTGCCCCCCCCCCGCTGAAATCTTTAAAAAAAGCCTCTAATAGATTATTGATTGGCTCTTTCTTGTCTATTAAATCCCAGACTAGTAAGGTTAGGGGCTTGCTCTTAGGCTGTGTTATCAGTGAAGTGTATCCGCTCTCTCAAACACACACACTTCCGCAATGGACAAAAGGGCATGGACAGAAAGCCATTTGGTCTACAGCAGACCCCGATATTGATTTGATATAGCCATCTGCAATTTCTTTATATCAGACATTTTGTAACAGTCGGAAATGAAGTCACATTGAAATTATCTATACCGTTATTATTCTTAAGTATATATTATTAAAAAATATAGTATAGGGTGCTCAGCTACAAGTTAATTTTCACCCGCTTAATGTGAGAGTCACCAGTAATCTTACTTGTAATTTATTACAAAGTATGCAAACTGTGGGGGCCACATACCATACTGAAGTGGAGCAGTATGTTAGGAAAGGCATAGGAACAACTGGGACCCCATTAATTAGCATGCAATGTCAGATATTCATCTATTACCATCATATGAAATCCATTTTGCATTAAAATATATTACAATGTAGTATTTGGGGTATTTATAATTAATAATCAAATCTCTGAACCAATAGATACCTATAAAGCCGAAAGAACACAAAGTGACTTTTTCAGGAACAGTGGCTTGAAACCTGGCTCCAGGAGACAGGGAGACCTAGTTTGAGGCAACTTTGCTGTATCAAACCCCAAGTCTCCCCTGGTGTGCCATGCAGTGGCCTGAAACCTAGTCTGCTGGGGGGGGGGGTATTGGAAATTTGATTTCTGCATTAAAGCTTTCCGATATATGGGGCTGCTGGAATAGATTATTGATCACTTTGTTAATTAAGAACACTGCAACTGTGTCCCCTCGGACCCTTCTCACAGGGTTGGAAGAAAAAAACGAAACACTCATGGTCAGTTTTGTCCTGGACATGCTTATTATCCTGGAACCAGTTTCACAAAGCAGTTCTAGGAAACAGCTTGCTAAATCCAAATCACTTCCATTGAAAAAAAGAAGAAAATAACACATGCATCCTTTTATCATACAGACCTGCTGAGTGGATCTTAAAGGGTTTTTTTTTAGCCAGCAGCCTGCTAAGTGCTAGCAGTGTTTTGTGAAATTGGCCCCTGGAAGCCAGTGTACACACCCAGAGCTATAAAACATATGGTCGTATATGTAGTGGTGTCACAAGAAACGTATACAATCCAATGACAAATAGAAGGACTATGCCGAGGGAACACAAAGCCACTTTTTCAGGAACAGTGGCTTGAAACCTGGTTCAGGAGACCTAGTTTGAGGCAACTGTACTGTATCAAACCCCAAGTCTCCCCTGGTGTGCCGTGCAGTGGCCTGAAACCAAGTCTCCTGAAACCAAGTTCCAAGCCACAAAGTGGCTTCGTGTTCCCTCATCTTAAGTCTAAACTACACCAAATTATAACTTTCATATAACGCTTGTTGAAGACATGGCGTATGACCACCTACTGCTGTAATCAGCGACAAGCAGGTTTCAAGAATGGGGTAAGCTTGTTTCTGAGACAGTAAGCTCACAGAAGACTAAACTGTTGCCCAATGTACAATATTTAACACCAATATATTTAGATGGACGATTGTGACACCTTGCTCCTAGCAGTAGCTAGCTGGGTTGAATGTAATTTTTTCTTCATGACCATGTATTTGTGCAGTTAACTTCATAATTTGTATTTATTTTTTTATTCACGGAAACGTTTATGTGGGGTTGTCATCTGTCCCTGTTTTCCCTGGATCATCCCAGTTTTGAGGAAGATGTCCCTGGATTTCAATATGCCTTCCCAGGGCACTAAATGCCAGCACCATAAATTGATCACTTCAGATAAATCAGGATGTAATATTACTGCAATAGGCGTGCAATACCAATTGGTTGTCAATACTACGTAGCAACATTATCAATGTTTACTATTGCATGAATATAGATTACTATTGCATGAATATAGAATTTCTAAAGAGAGTTTCAACTTTAAACAACTCCTTTCACTGGTGGCACTTTTATGACAGTATGAAGTCGTTATTGTGGCCTTTGTAATTACCCTGGATGGTTCTCTTGAAGAATGCCTTGCACGCTTCACACGAAGCGACCCCGTAGTGATACCCAGACGCAATGTCCCCGCACACCAAACACAGCCGCTTGTGTCCGGAGCTGAGGGCAGAGCCGTAATCGCATTTGATGAGCGTATCTGCAGCGGAGAGCGGCAGGGTCCTCCCGCCTCGGTATCGCTGGTTGCTGCAGGAATCTGCCATTGAGCCCCTACATCCGCTGCTTCCCGAGCTCGGGGAATCGGGATCCAGCGATTGCCCCCCGGAAAGTAGACTGCAGCCGCTGCTGTCGGACGAGCCCCCGGGGCTGAACTGGGTCGTGCTGTCTAGGGTGAACACCGGGCTGGGCAGTTCCGTTTTGACGCAGGGCTCGCATGATGACGGTGGGTCCTCCATAGGTGACCGGCTCAGCAAACTTGATAAGCGGTAAGAGAAAATAAAAACATTGGACACTCTTACTGGCAGTTTTTAAACTTTGAATGCAATTCGATTTTTATTTTTTGTTTACAGTTATAAAGTTTGCAAGAAAGTCTGTGTGCGCCTAAATAATGCAATAATACTGGTTGCTTATTATTATTATTATTATTATTATTATTATTATTATTATTATTATTATTATTATTAAAATGTTTTGTTTCACGGTGCAAAAAATAAACTGGAGCAAAAAAAAGACACTGCAAACAAAGTAGTTAATTTTATAAAATAAAAGTTACAAACCAATCTTGAACTTACTTATAAAAACAAAGAACTTACATTAGCTTAAAAAAGTCCAAAATTAGAACTTTACCTGAAATTCATCTGGTGCCTACTTTATGTTTATTTGTGTAGAAACGTTATACTTTGTATCGGCTTGCATTGACAATAGCAGCAAGCTTACCTTGTATTTAGGACTAACACGTAGTTTACGATTTTAGCAAACTTGTTTGTAATTAACTTGTGTGCTATATATATATATATATATATATACAGTTACTCCATGTAGAAAATACATAACTACAAACGTGGATACATCTACGTTTCATTTTAATGCATACCACTACAACGACTACGACTAACGTTCCACTTTACTGCACAGCTAACTGTGATTTATTTTAAGTCAGTAGTGAGGAAATTCGAGGTACTATCAATGCAAAACACTGCTTACTTCTACACAAACCATTAAAGTTACTGTGTACAAAATACATTACTGTCAAACGCAATTTATTTAAACAATAGTACGGTATTCTGGTAAATAATAATAATACAAATACATAACGTGATACCTACTTATTGGTATGATTTAGAAAATGAAGATTATCTGCCATGCAGAAACTCTGGATAATTCTTCAATCTATCACGGTCAGCAGACAGTAGCAGGACGCGAGGCTGTACACTAGAAAAGTGATGCGTACTGTGGCTTTAGAGTCGCACAGACAGCCCCGAGCTCCCCATGAATATTAATCAGGACTTTCATGTTAGATGAAAATGGGTCGGGTTAATATAGGAAATCCCCTCAGATGATCCAATTGATCTGGTACGTACTTTGAGGAATACATATTATACAGTTGTCTTTAATAAATAGTGTTTGTATTATTATTATTATTATTATTATTATTATTATTATTATTATTATTATTATTATTATTATTATATGTAAATGGCTATATATCAAAACCGACTCGTGGAGATCAATTGTTAGATTATTTGAAGGTCGTTTCTCTGAAGAATTTATCTTTAAAATGTCAAACTTCAGAAGTGTAAAAAGTGTGAAAAGAGTTATCCGTATTTGTTTTTACTGCACAATGATCTTCCAGCATTCCTGCAGGTAAAAAAAACAAAAACACACCAAGTAGTATAGCAACACGGCCCACTCTGATTTAGACTCGAGACATGTGCAGTGTCTTACAAATTTGTTTACATGACCTTGGTTGAATTGCATCCTCCCTCCTTCCTCAAAGCTTCATAGCCACTCTGTAAAACAAACACCCCCGTCCTGCTTTCATCTGCATTTCATATGGAAAGAAGATGTGAACGATCCATATACAGTAAAAAAAAATATATATATATATATATATATATATTAATTAGGTTAATTTAGTTTCAGAATGTGTACAGTAGTGTGCGAATGTATTAGAACACCTAAAAGATTTGTCATTTCTGTCCTTTATATACCTACCTGCATGAAAACCTCAGGGTGTGAGAATTTCAAATTCCGGCCAGTAATCAGTGATATAGAAACACTAGGAACTTGTGTGTGAAAATGTTAGACCACTTTGTGCTTTAATCAGGCATCTTAAACTACTTCCAAAAAGTCTCCTGCATTTTACCATTTGTGGCTATGTGTTTCTTTTCTCTTACTATTTAAAAATAATTGCATGTGTGCCCTATTAAAGTCATCTATTAAATGAGACAATCACTAATTTGCTTATTTTGACGGTGGTTTGATTTCATATGCACAACAAATCAAAACTACAGAAGTAAGGGGGGTACTCAAATAAATGACTGTACTGTATATGTGCAGAATGTGCATTATTCAGTTGCGATAATGAAAAGTCACCCATTCGTTCACAAACACCCACCTGGGGCCATAGCCTCTTGACCCTCGATGTCAAAACACAAGCCAGACACAGCCATCAATCACCGGGCCGGTGACAGCGACAGCCACTTTAATACAGAGACATGTGTATCAGCGTCCAAACTAATCAACGGAATTCAGGACTGCTTTAATTCCACAACAGCAACAGCCTGGAGCAACAAAAACTGCCCGAGTCAGGCTTTGAGCAGAAAAGTTTCTGCCCTCCTTTTATCATAGATCAATTGAAATCTTACCTTGAATGCAATGGCATTTTCCTGATACAAAACCGTTTTTTTGTGAAACAAAATGAAACACTGCATGAAAATATATGTATGTGTCTTAACAATCAATGTTCAATGCTTTTACCTTGAGTGTTTTAATATATAGCAATTAAAGAAGTTCATTTAGGAACTGTTTCGTGCAGCAACATAATTTCATGATCATTTTGTAACGATAGCATTTCCATTCTGAAAAAACTGGTTAAATGTTTCATGAATTTCCATGACTTATCATTAGTTCCAAGTCGTTGGTATAATAATAGTAATCACAGCAGAGGGTTATTGCTTTGGAACTCCTTTCCAATCGCTGTGTCTCCTAAACAGCATGTGAATTAATGAATACTTTTTTTGAGCACATGAAAGTGGCCAGAAAAGAAAGAAAGAAACTGAATGATTTATATTCATCGTGTATTTCTGTTTTATCAGACAGAAAAATCCTATCCTTTTTCAGATTTGGAAAAAATAGGACAAGAGAGAGAAGGTGACCGCTGAAAGAGCGGTCAGGAAAATGGGACGTAAACTGAGAATGGCTTCAGCACTGTGAGTTCGATTTTGTTTTCTTACTTCAATCCAGTCCCAGATGCAGGGCAAGGCAGTTCCCATGTTTTTGAAGCCGGGTGTTTCTGATTTGTGATTTAACACGTTCTAGTTGTCACTTGATGCCGCAGAGGTAAGATACTTCGACAGTCACCTGCACCTGCCCCATAGTGCTGAAGAGGCAAGCTCACTTGCACATTGCAGAATATCCAATCAACCTGCTGTTTAACCCATTAAGGTACAAGTAGCGTGCAAATTTAGTAGAACTCCTCAAGATTTGTCATTTATATCCTTTTATATACCCACCTGCATGGAAACCTCTGGGTGTGAGAATTTCAATTTTCCGTCAGTAATTGGTGATATAGAAACAATAGGCGCTCGTGTGAAAATATTAGACTACTTTGTGCTTTAAGGCATCTTAAACAACTTCTAAAAAGTGTGTGGCTCTGTGTTCCTTTTCTCTTACTATTTTAAACTATTTGCATGTATGGCCTATTAAACCCATCTATTAATTGGACACAGTAAGACAATCACCTATTTCCAAGATTTTCAATTACAGTGGTTTGATTTCATATGCACAACAAATCAAAACTACAGAAGCAATCTGGTGTTCCTCTAAATGTGCACAACATTGTATGTGTCCCACAAAAAAAAAGATGCAAACTTTCTTGTTTTTGCAATGAGGTGCAGAAAACAGGGTTTACTGACAGATCTATTTAGATCTAGCCCTCCAAATGGTCAGTTTGTACTTGAGTCACTCTCACAGAAGTAACCATTTGAACAACAAGCACTCAGTTCCTTGTGTAGTCCAAGGGAATAAAGGGATATACAATGGAATCCAAAATCAAGGGCTTTTTAAGCTGCAGTGCCCTCACAATTGTATTGTTTCTTAAATTCTATCGGGTCCATTAAAAAAAGAAAAACATTTTATCTTGGTTTGCATCCCAGTTTGCTTACGTTACCCCTGTGGGAGAGCTTTGCAAAGTCTCTTCTGGGTGGTGAACGATTGCCATTGCTGATCAATGCTGTGGTTCCTCAATGGCCCTTCTTGGATTTCTTTGTTATGTTTTTCCAAACTTATGCCACCTAACCCAAGGAACAGCCTGACCCAATTCTTACCTTGAAGTTTACAGAAGGAGGTGGTAAGATTACTGCCTCGGCTGCTGAATAGCACCTGCCTTGTTAGCATTAAACACTTAATCTCTTCAAGGCTTGCTACACCTCTTCAGCAAGAGAAGGCTGCATGCAACTCTCTGACTGGGCTTTGCAGCTTTGTTTACACACACAAGCACACGGTTGAAGTTAGTCCACTGGGTGAAATCTTGTCAGTCTCCAGACAGTACAGTACTTAGGGTTGAGGGTTTACCCACAGACAGAGCATGCATATAGCTGTAAGTGGTGGCTCATCAATTGGAGACTTAAAAGCTTAGCAAGGGATTGGTTACCCAACATGACAGCTTGTTTGGAGACCTTGGTTTCGATGATCTGATTGGCCAAAGGTTTTGCATCACCCAATAGAATTAACTAATTTTGCTGCATGAAGTTGAATAAAAACCTGCTGAATAATGTTACGTGGCCAAAAGTTTTGCATCCCCTAGAATTTTAGGATTGCGACATAATAATAAAAAAAATAACTAGATGAACATAATTTAGATATTTTTATTTAACGTCATGTAATCAAAGAAACTACCAAATGATAGCGCAAAAGTCTACCGGAAGCCATAATAGTAGTACAGTATTTCATGTTAGATTTCGAAATGTCACGTTTTTCAATTAGTGTCAGTTTTTTGTTAAGTACTGTATATGGAAAAAACTACAACGCGGTATGTAATTCAACATGTTAATGTAACAGTATTTAGCAGGTTTCATTCATTTATGAAGCAAAATGAGTTCATTCTGTAGGGTGATGCAAAGCTTTTGGGCATAGCTGTGCTTGATAAGTTTAACCGGGAAGAGATGGAATCTGCAATCTGCTATTCCACTAGGCAGTGCAACCCGCCACAATGAATTAAGAACACAGGGTGCCATTCTAATCAGATTACCTGCTTCTGATTGGGCGGATTGGTCTACAGAATAGATTACCCAGGGATTCAGTTAAACTCATTGAGGGCTGTGCTTGGAGAAGGCAGACAGGTACAGCAGCAGCTTCGTTGTGTTGTACAGGTGGATATGTGAGCTGCAGATGCTTCACTGATATTATTGTGTAGGGTTATCTTGAGTTATACACTAATTAAGGGATTTTGATTTTACCTGAAAAAATGATGGAAAAACTGAAGTTATGAGTCTAATTACATTTTCTTTGACTTTTTTTTTAGTGTCCTCTTAGCTTTTTATGATCAATTCGAGCCAGCAGACCTGAGGTCAATTATAATCAATTGATCAATCAATCAATCTTTATTTATTATATAGCGCCTTTCACGATAAATCACCTCAAAGAGCTTTACAGATAAAACAATTCAAGTCAGTAATATGCAAAGCAATTAGGAGAAACAGCAAAAGAGGATTACAATACCTGTTTATATTCCATACAGTAAAGTAGTTAAAACAATGTAATGATTTACTTTAAAAAAGCAGTGATAAAAATAAGTAAAATAAAACTAGTATAAAATAAGATGATAAAATGTTCCCTTCAAAATCCCAATTTATAAAAATATGTTTTCAATCTTAATTTAAAAGTTGCAAGAGATGGCGCCTCCCTTACAAATCGTGGCAGATCAATGCACAACTCTAAAGCTAAACTCTTGGCCACCTGCCTTGGAATATTGAGTAAATCTTCGTCCTGTGATCGAAGTATAGCCTAATTATAATTACAGTTACACTTAAAGCAGAATTGTTTTGCTACAATTGCAAATTGTAATTATAATTAGAATACTAAATCAATAATTTTTTCTGTTCACTCAATTGTTCTGTATCAATTAATCCGCTCCGTGATTATTAATAATACCTTTTTTTTTCAATCCTACAAATCAATCAAAAAATGTCTTCTTTCTGGTTACTTTTTTTTAATTATTATTTTTCAAATACAAATACACAATGCTAAAAAAAAAAATACAAAGAAAGAATTATGGAATGTGTGCAAAAAAGTTATACATAAACACATAAAAACATATAGAATTACAAACTGTAAAGAAGAGAAAAAAATAATGAAAATGTACAATTGTCCACAGAATTTGCAAAAAAAAACCTGTTCTGTTTTGAAACATACAGTGCATAACGTTATACATCATTTTATTATGTGCTGAATGTTATTTCTTTTGAATCTACCTAAATGCTAATCAGTAATAGAATTTCGGAAGTATTGTAGAAAATGACTTTTTCAGATATATGTATTTTTTTACACATATCCTTAGCTTCTTCTGGAAAAAAAACCTTAATAAAATACAGTTATAGCGCAACAAATCTTAGAGTAACATCATCATTAGCTTAATTAACGTCACTGTAAAACAACACAAACCGACTTTACCTCAAACATACTTCAGGAGATCTAGTGATGTCATAGAATTTTTTTTAATCAGGGGGCTGTAATTAAATTGTCTTTGGTGGTGACACAGGCTTCCTGTTGAAGAATAACGTCTAGAAAGCTAAAAGATGCAGAGCAGATTGGGAGAGTAGGGAGATACTTCTGAGAGGTGTAGTCTTTCCAACATAACTCGACTCTCGATTGAATTGTGCAAGAGAATGATCTGAGGGAGTGTATCACTGAGGCAGTGAAAGTGCTTTGGGTCGATTTTGGAATTGAATTGATTTGAATAAACCCCGCATCACAGTGTTAATTACCACTTTTTATTAAAAAAAAAAAAAAAGTTTAATGTAATGGACTGGACAAAAGTTCTGCATATTTCTCAGGATTTCAAGTCATGTTGAACAGTCTATAAGAATTTTTTTTTAAATTATTATTACGCACTAAATAAAAATCCTCTACCAATGCAAAGATAAAATACACAACGGGGAAGTTGTGTGTGTGTATATATATATATATATATATATATATATATATATATATATATATATATATATATATATATATATATATATATATATATATACATACAGTACTGTGCAAAAGTTTTAGGCAGGTGTGAAAAAATGCCGTAAAGTAAAAATGCTTTCAAAAATAGACATGTTAATAGTTTATATTTATCAATTAACAAAATGCAAAGTGAGTGAACAGAAGAAAAATCTACATCAAATCAATATTTGGTGTGACCACCCTTTGCCTTCAAAGCAGCATCAATTCTTCTAGGTACACTTGCACACAGTTTTTGAAGGAACTCGGCAGGTAGGTTGGCCCAAACATCTTGGAGAACTAACCACAGTTCTTCTGTGGATTTAGGCAGCCTCAGTTGCTTCTCTCTCTTCATGTAATCCCAGACAGACTCGATGATGTTGAGATCAGGGCTCTGTGGGGGCCATACCATCACTTCCAGGACTCCTTGTTCTTCTTTATGCTGAAGATAGTTCTTAATGACTTTCGCTGTATGTTTGGGATCGTTGTCATGCTGCAGAATAAATTTGGGGCCAATCAGATGCCTCCCTGATGGTATTGCATGATGGATAAGTATCTGCCTGTACTTCTCAGCATTGAGGAGACCATTAATTCTGACCAAATCCCCAACTCCATTTGCAGAAATGCAGCCCCAAACTTGCAAGGAACCTCCACCATGCTTCACTGTTGCCTGCAGACACTCATTCGTGTACCGCTCTCCAGCCCTTCGGCGAACAAACTGCCTTCTGCTACAGCCAAATATTTCAAATTTTGACTCATCAGTCCAGAGCACCTGCTGTCATTTTTCTGCACCCCAGTTCCTGTGTTTTCGTGCATAGTTGAGTCGCTTGGCCTTGTTTCCATGTCGGAGGTATGGCTTTTTGGCCGCAAGTCTTCCATGAAGGCCACTTCTGACCAGACTTCTCCGGACAGTAGATGGGTGTACCAGGGTCCCACTGTTTTCTGCCAATTCTGAGCTGATGGCACTGCTGGACATCTTCCGATTGTGAAGGGAAGTAAGCATGATGTGTCTTTCATCTGCTGCAGTAAGTTTCCTTGGCCGACCACTGTGTCTACGGTCCTCAACGTTGCCCGTTTCTTTGTGCTTCTTCAAAAGAGCTTGGACAGCACATCTGGAAACCCCTGTCTGCCTTGAAATTTCTGCCTGGGAGAGACCTTGCTGATGCAGTATAACTACCTTGTGTCTTGTTGCTGTGCTCAGTCTTGCCATGGCGTATGACTTTTGACAGTAAACTGTCTTCAGCGAACCTCACCTTGTTAGCTGAGTTTGGCTGTTCCTCACCCAGTTTTATTCCTCCTACACAGCTGTTTCTGTTTCAGTTAATGATTGTGTTTCAACCTACATATTGAATTGATGATCATTAGCACCTGTTTGGTATAATTGTTTAATCATACACCTGACTATATGCCTACAAAATCCCTGACTTTGTGCAAGTGTACCTAGAAGAACTGATGCTGTTTTGAAGGCAAAGGGTGGTCACAACAAATATGGATTTGATTTAGATTTTTCTTCTGTTCACTCACTTTGCATTTAGTTAATTGATAAATATAATCTATTAACATGTCTATTTTTGAAAGCATTCTTACTTTACAGCATTTTTTCACACCTGCCTAAAACTTTTGCACAGTACTGTGTGTGTGTGTGTGTGTATATATATATATATATATATATATATATATATATATATATATATATATATATATATATATATATATATATATTAAGAGGCTGTGTGGTCCAGTGGTTAAAGAAAAGGGCTTGTAACCAGGAGGTCCCCGGTTCAAATCCCACCTCAGCCACTGACTCATTGTGTGACCCTGAGCAAGTCACTTAACCTCCTTGTGCTCCGTCTTTCGGGTGAGACGTAGTTGTAAGTGACTCTGCAGCTGATGCTTAGTTCACACACCCTAGTCTCTGTAAGTCGCCTTGGATAAAGGCGTCTGCTAAATAAACAAATTAATATATATAATATACAAATATATATATATATATATATAATATCGCCATTAACAAAGAAGGATAGAGAAAAATGTTGGATCACACTGAGGATAAAGGGAACATTGGTCGATTTTTCCAAATAATGCCACGACAAAGGTCCCACGTTGCAAATATATCAGCAAATGAGAGAGTAAAAGGTTTTCTTTGCTATGCACACTGTGTAGGTGGCACCCGATGCGATCCTGAGCGCTCTACCGCCAAGGAAAATTGACATCGACTTGTTTTGGTCACTGACACCTGATCGTCTTCCTAATTTGAAAACATTAGCTTTCAGATGCATCAATGCAGTAACAAATACAGCTGATGGTGAGCGCAGCAACTCACTGTATAATCTTGTCCTGTCTGATCTGAGGCGTTCTCTTTCGGAAGACAGACTGAAAGAGCTGGTGTTAGTTTATTTCAATCTTGGAATTTAGAAAGACTATGTTAAAAAAAAAATCCATTGTTTTCTACTTATTTATTTTTTTCTTATGCTAGTATTTTTATATCCAGTATGAGAAAAGAAACCAATACAACTGCACAATACTTTGTGACTTTGCACATACTTGTACAGACATAATAGAATTTGCATCATTTTGCATCATTTTGATTTTTTTCTGTGCATAAGTCCCTGGGGCGTACTTAATGTCATTGCAAAAGTAGAATGTATTTATTTATTAAAAACAAACAAACACAAAAAAGTAATCATTTAAATATTCACAAAAATTAAAATAAATACCTCCCTGGCCTGTTTATCATATCTGAATAATAAAAAAAAAAATCCCTTGTTCAATAAACATGGTTGGAAACAGTAAAGTCTGAACTCTTTGGTGTGTGTGTGTTTGTGTGAGTGTGTGAGTGGTGTTCTCTCCCCTCACTGCCGTGGTCGTGCTGGGATGCAGTAATTACGTTGTCTTGACATCACAAAGCCATGGAGGCACACACACTGGAAGGAGCCGTCTGTGTTCAGGCACTGTCCGTTCACACACAGGGTGGAGGGGTCCTCTGCCTCATCACACTCGTTTACATCTGCGTTAAAAAACAAGACAGGTTAACCAAAGTGATCTTTCATGGCAGCATGGCACTGTAGTGCTTCAGGGCAATGATCGTTGGCAAACTGCAGTGACACCCCAGTGGTATCGATACATAAGCAACCCAAACACACTGCCCCAGTATCTCGATGTCACATCAGTATAATAGACAGCCTTATACAAGTTTACTACTGTGTGTTTGCAGCTCTGCCCTGATTTTTCCCATGGTAATACTATGCACCAGTTTCTGCTAGTTTGCCATGTTTATTAATATGCTTTACCATACCTCACTATTCTTTACAATGCTTGCCTATGCTTTACCATACCTCACTATTCTTTACAATGCTTGCCTATGCTTTATCATGCCCCTCTATGCTTTACAATGCTTCCCTATGCTTTACCACACCTCTCTGTGCTTTACAATGCTTCCCTAAACTTTACCATACCTCACTATTCTTTACAATGCTTGCTTATGCTTTACCATACCTCACTATTCTTTACAATGCTTGCTTATGCTTTACCATACCTCACTATTCTTTACAATTCTTTCCTATGCTTTACCATGCCTCTCTGTGCTTCACAATGCTTCCCTATGCTTTACCATTCCTCTCTGTGCTTTACAATGCTTCCCTATGCTTTACCATTCCTCTCTGTGCTTTACAATGCCTGCCTAAGCTTTGCCATGCTTTCACTATGCTTTTACTATGGGCAGCCAGTCCTGTGCGTACCTCTGCAGGTCATTGTAGATATGTCCAGGTGGTAGCCGTCATAGCAGTCACAGGTATAGCCCTCCGGCATGCGGATGCAGCGGCCATTCTCACAGCCGTGCAGTATCCCACACTCCTCCGCGCTCAGGCCCTCGTACGGCTCGTATCTGCCTGCAAGAGAAACCATGACAGCCAGCCTCAAAACCCGGGGACAGCTCAGTGACCTGAAGCACCGTGGCACTAGGGTTCCTGCTTTGCAATTGCAATTGCAATTCCAATTCCAAACTTCTTAAAATCAATTCCAAATTCCAATTCCAAACCCCCATTCCAAATTCCAATTCCAAATTCCCATTCCCTTTTCATCAACATGTTCAGTTGAGTGGAAATGCAGTAAGGGCAAGCTTACTCTCATAGGTCTCTCTCCTGATGCCCCCCTGTTGTCGGTCAGGGTACTCCGGGTTGGGGGCTGTCCCTCTGGGTCTGTACTGCAGCCAGGCGGCCGAGGGCTCGTCTGGCTCCGAGGGGGGTCCCACAGACTGGGAGCTCAGGGGTCTGTACCTCCCTCGACGGGATTCATAATAGGGATCTACCTGGGAGTCCGCTCTGCCAAAGGGGGGTCTGGGCTCTGATGCATATGGTAGCTCAGGTTCGAAATCCCCCAGATCGTAGCTCCGACCGGGGCTGTAACAAAATAATACAGTCACTACGACAGATACACTGCAATACAGCAGTGTGGAGCAGTGTGGAGTAGTGGTTAGGGCTCTGGACTCTTGACCAGAGGGTCGTGGGTTTAATCCCAGGAGGGGGGACACTGCTGCTGTACCCT